>NC_134776.1:20751000-21107000 GCF_050436995.1 Anticarsia gemmatalis | reverse complement strand
AGAGCACCTTAAACAACATCCGACCCAACGACATGTTCCTTTATGACCAATATTGTAAATACTTTTTTTAACTAATTTTAAAGATTTGAGTATATTTTACAGTTGGATTTCAATGTCATTATTCATTAACTACACGATAAGACCTTCCGCCATATTATTTTTTATGCCTAAAAATATTTTTTAGACTTTTTTCAAACACATGCCTAAAGCACACAATATTCAGATTAAACCGACTATTGTACCACCACTATCAAATATTATTTGTGGTTTATTTTTTTAATATACAGCAAATTTTATGTAGATTTCAAATATATAAGGTATGACTAGGGTGTTAGTATCAAAATATGACGGAATCGGCGCTTAAACGCCAACCGCCAATTCAATTTCGCGCGCCATTTTTGGCCCGGACGCTTAACGGTATATTTGAATTTTGACGTTGGGCGCTCGAGAGGTTAATTAGAGTTCATTGTATTACTACTTATGTATGCTTAGATGAAACATTTTTAGGCGCAACGCGATAATATAGAACTACGTTAAAGATTGTTTGCCGTCGTTTAAACCTCAAAGTAGGTTGAGAAGGCACCCACATTTCGTCAAGTAGGTGTTATTGATCCCTGGTATTAGGGGGCGAGCTTTTTGACTTTTTTTCATCAAGAGGGTAGGCTGGGGAGAGCTCTTTGTATACTCTTACATTTGGTAGGTTTTCATTTCACGCTTTAGGTGTGAATCGCTGCTGTATACCGGCTTATATTGGCCACGTGGTGACCGCCTGATTTTAATTAGGATGACCTAATAGGTACTCGATTTACGAGCAAAGTGAAATTTTGCCTAATAAGGGATTATGTAGTATAATTGCTGCCGTATGTACGCTATTTTTGGACAGTTTAGTATACACTAGCGGATAATCGTGGCTCCACTCGCGTGCAATAGGGTCGAATAAAATTTGATTCCGATAAAATATTTTTTTCGACCTCGGGTTTTAATTATGAAATACATATTAATTTACCGCCATTAAAAATTTTGAAAATTGGTTCGTTAGTTTAGATGCAAAAATTAAATATACAGAGTTTCGCATTCATAATTATTATAAAGGATGTTTTTAGAATATTTTATTGGAAATATGCCCCTAAAATTCATGTAAAATTTCTGTTTGGCGATTCTAATTTTGGAGTTAATTATAATTTGATCGAATATTCCGCTTTAGTTTTGAAACTGTGTAGGTGGATATTGACAGATTTGTGGACTGTCCACCGGATCGTTCTAAATCGTTTGAAATTGATCTTGTTTGTACTTGATTTATCTATGTATTCACAGTACAGTCTATTTTTGGATATTCAATTAATATATGTAGTGTAAGACACGACTGAGTGTGAGGTTTCCGAAGACGATTTCCAGGATAGAGCAAAGTGGAGGAGAATGACAAGAAATGCTGACCACACTACCGGATAGGTATTCATAGCACGGAAGAGTGAGGGAGAGGAAGAGTAATAAAGAGAGAGAGAGAGTAAATAAAGAGAGTAAACAAAGAGAAAGAGAGAGATTAAGAAAGAGAGAAAGAGAGTAAACAGAGAGAGAGAGAGTAAAGAAAGAGAGAAAGATAGTAAAGAAAGAGATAGAGAGAGGGGAGAGTAATAACTTTATTTAGCTTATATTGTTCATACTTTTTTAAGCTATAGGCTTTGTTTTTCCGTTCATATACAAATAAAAATCGACATAAACGTCCATTTTATTGATAGACTAACTTCCGTAAAGCGATTAGTTTGAAACGAAATAAAAACAATCGCGATGAAGCTCAATTTTTTGTAGCAAAACTCCCCGGCTTTAAACTTTTTTCGTCTGGCGGTGACGTTTACAAACATACAAACAACGGATACAGATTGCAACTGGGCCTGAAACTACTTTGTAAATTTTATGAGAATTGAATCCACTACACCCGCACTTATTATTACCGGCTTTGCTACTTTAACCACTGCACCACGAAGTCCACAATCTTTAATTATTCAAAATAGATAATCCAATGCGTTTAAATTATTTACTATTGAAAATTTTCACGTATTAAAATTTTCAAAGAGGAAATGTGTCACAATATTTTCTAATCGGCTTTTCCTATTAATTTTCTTTTGAACGGCTTAGTTCTACATTCCTCAATCCGTGAAATGAGTGTAAGGTATTAAATTAAGACTTTACCGACTTAGTACAATATTTTAATAGACGTTCTGAGATTAATTTTATGTTTTAATGAGCACGCATTGGATATCTGGAGTTTATTAAAGTCATGTGAAATTTGTTTAAACGGCATTTAAAAAGTATCGAAAAATCGTAAAAGATTTCGATTTGACTGCTTGTCTTTACGTATTTCTTAACTCTTGATATGGTAAGCCGATTTGAATTATTATTTTTTTGTTTTAAAGCCGGTGATTCTCATGTTATTTTGTATTGATATGATTAGTTTTTGAGGTGTACTTAGTAATGCGTGCTAAATTAGATTTCATTGAAGATATTATGGTCATATTTCTTTGGTGGTGATAAGGTCACATGTTGATTAAGATAAATAAAATGTTACATGTTGAACTAAATAGTTAAACCAGGAATGACTGTATTTTTTTTTATTAAAAAAAATCTGCTTAGCTTAATATTTAAACCACGAATAACCATTATATTTTTTTTTTGCTTTTATTCACCGTAGCGAATATTTAACATTACTTAGGATATTAGTATATTTTAGGGCAAACGCTTATAAAAATTTTGATTCCCAATATATTTAAGAGTTTGTTATAACATTGAGGGAGGTATTAAGCATGAGTTTGTCGTATTAGAGAGGGCGTTGCATTACTCACACTCTCTTTAGAGAATCAACCTGTTGGATCGTTTGTTTATCTCTACGCTGATTTATTTACATCACGCTTGTTACATCCGAAGGTGTAAGCAGGGGTGTTTGTTATCATACTTGCGATTTGCCACTTATATTTTTTGTTCCATGTAAACTGCCAATTGCCATAAATCGAGCATGTTTCCGAAATCCGAACTACTTAAAAAATCTTATTTATGGCATTACGCCTATTTCACCCAGAAGTTAAGATTGCTCTTGTGAAATATAAGGCAGGCCAAAAAGTGGTTTATAGAAGTAATCACGTTACCAAACTGCGTGCCACTTTTGACTACATTTTCATGGAAATTAGCACTTTGTCCGATCAGGAAATTGAACTTAAGACTTCGTGATTAACTGTGGCATATACCCTAGCGGTCACTGCGGTCAGGCAGTTACTAAGCTTTAAAACATTTTAAATATTCAACAATAAATCTATTATACATAGAGTTGTCAGTGCCCTTACGTTCCATGCAGGCCTTCACCTAGCCAAAGTTCATTGCCCTCCCTCAAGGCTATGTACCTATAGACTGGACTATAACGGTACCACTTTACAAACGACTAAATACTATTCCTTGAATCGTCCTTACACCTTATTCTTTAAGGATTAAGGTATAATTTTGTTTGACTTTTTTGTTGATTAACTGTTTTTAATTTGGTTAGGTAGTACGAAGAAAAATGAGTATTGATTGGTTTTGCTTAAGGATTTTTATGAAGAAGGTTTAGAAAATTTATAGAATTTTGCATAAGTAAAGCTTGTGAAGGATATTTTGTCATAAGTTGTTAATTAAGCTATCGATTGTTTGATTGGGACAATTAGAAACTGAGTTATGACGTCGTCGACGTTTTTTTAAACAACGTACGTCACATTATTTATACCAAAGGACATTTATCAAATTGAAATATTGATTTGGTTTCAACATTTTAATAATCCAATAAATGACAAGAAAGTTCTATAATGCCTAGAAAGTGAGTGTATCTACACCTTTCTTCTATACAAACACTAAGTAAATGCGATGGGAAACGTTTCGTATGGGAAAATAATGTCAATTTACGCGCAAAAAATACTACTAACACTACAAACGCATACTTGAATGACTAATTAATGAGGACTTAATTTCTTTTTACACCTTAATTTGGCCCCACTATCTAATGGGACGAATAGCCAGTAAGAGAGAGATCAGAACTTACACTAATTTAAAAGTGATCCTTAATTATAATAGTGTTGCCTCTACTGTGTCTAACCGTTGAGGTCTTGGATTCAATGCCCGGGTCTGACGAAGTACTGTTCTCTAATTTATTTTAAGAATATTTCTGTTGGTAGCCCGTAATTTTGTTGGTGCCCGGTAAAAGACAACAGGCTTGCACTTACATTGTTAATAGCAAAATGTGTATGTATTTCATACACCTCTGCCTACACTTTCTGGTATAAAAGGCGTGATATTATGTTTATCGTCTGTTTCTCTCTTTAATAAAGAATACAGTTATTTAGCGAATCAATCGTATATTTAACATCTAAGGCGTCACGCACATTTAGCAAATCGCGACGCGTTTATGCGCGCCGTACAATGACGGAAGTCTGCGGGAAAACGTAGGGGGCGCTGCTGTCATACAAATGAACTAATATGACCATACGATTGTAGGATATTATCTTTACTAATTTTTCTTAGGAATTTGTCTATGAAAGTTTTACTAGGTAAAGTTGTTTTTGAAGTAAAGACGTTGTTTGTTTTGACTAATTAAAGAACCATGTGATTAATTTTCTAAGAGCAACTTAGACTTAAAATCACGAATAAACGTTTGGTTAGCATAGTAAGGCTAGGTTTTACCAAATTCGTGAAACTAGCAATCGGACAGTAATATATAAAATTCATTTTTTTATTTGTTTTTAGAGAATCTTTAAGTGTTTTAGTTTAGTTTGTTTACGATTTTAAGTTTTTGAGGTACTCATTTTACAAAAAGACTGTACGTCATTAATGTACTAGCCTTGCAATGTTTTAAACTGATTATTGACCGTCCTGGAAGAAAACACACATACAATATGGTTAGTGTTAAAACTAATTAAATTAAACATCTATATAACTTAAAACTATATACACATCAACTAGCTAACAGCCAATAACCTTACACTAACATACAAAAAAAAATTAGGCAGAAAAATAAAACATTTCGCGGGGCGTTTAATAGGGAATTTAACGAAAATTTCGCTTTGCTGCTTCGAAAGCCGCTAACCGGTCGTTATGATTTAATACAATTAGCTTGTAGCCCTGCAATAAGCCACTCGATCGCTCGCACTAATTGAATAAATAGCCATGCATTAACTTAACATTAAATGCCTAACTTGAAATTTTCGTTTTCATTATCATATCCACCATACTACACATTCAGATTTAAATTAAATTTTAGTAAAATAATATTATGAAGACAAGCATTATCTTTCAGTATATCGTATCGCTTCTATAACCCATTCATAAATTAGCAGTTAAAACCAAAATCAGTTAAAGATTGATGTAATAATCTTAGATAGCAATCGATATCGACCTTTGATAGAATATTGAAATTGGTTGATATATATTTGATGTAATAATCTTAGATAGCAATCGATATCGACCTTTGATAGAATATTGAAATTGGTTGATATATATTTGTTCTCTTTCATTCACATTCAAACGGTCTGTGAGTGATAAATACCAAAATTATTAACTAATCCAAAATGCAAAGCTTAGAAGTAAATTATATTTAAACTGTTTTTCGTGAATACGTTTTCTCTCTTTCATTTAGATACACACACCCTTATTTCACACACTGGCAAGCTTAATACATAGCAAAACTATAACTGTTGCATATGACTCAAGAAAATCAAAATCTATGTATGCGTCCATTCTATTCATCAAATCTCTGTATAAAAACCCATACTAGGAAATATTCTCCCTTGTTTTCACGTCCACACTTGATCTTATACTACGCTTAAAAATAACATGCTTTTAATGATAAAAATATAACTACATATATTACAAAAAATACAGTAATTAACCTGTAAAATTAATGAATTGGGAGAATAAATTTGAATTCTTAACTACGCGATATTAAAAGCCGTTCATTAAACTAAGAGGTAGGGTTAAGGAAAGTAAATAGAAAATAAAACAAATCACATTCAATCACTCTAAAAGTATTTTATTAAAAACATTTATAAGTAAGTAACTATAACTACAAATCTGGTCCGCAGTGCAACCTTTCTATTACGTAGTTAAAAATATGTCATTTCGTTACATTTCACATCATCACTAACGCGAAACGGAAGGAAAGACATATTTAAATTGAAATAAATCATTACCTTATTTATAAAATAATGTATAGTTCGTCCCAGGTGAAACAAAGCTACATTTTCACCACACATATGCTAGTTAGTGAGACGACACGCGAGAAGAATTTCCACCAATAGAATTGCTTTAAGACGTAGTGGCATTTACTACGGCTAATCCTATTGGTGGTTCCTTTCTTCGCGTAACACTTAGCTACCTCGCACACGTCTGATGAAGACGTAGCATTAGACTTGTACAACTCAAAGAAAACGCAACTGTATTGATTAGATTTATGACAAAAGATATTTAATGGCACGAACTTCTTTTACGACTGTCATTGCCCTAGTGTGTATACTTGGTCCACAGAGTAGTCCTAAAAGTTTTTAATATAGTAATATGTACCAGGTACCTATATATTTATATATTACTATGAGCCTGACTTTTTTTTTTTTTTTTTTGTAGCTAATACATAAAACTCACCATGTTAGTCCGACCTTTCACTTACCAACAGCTTTTAATGTACCTCAAAAGTCCGTTATCGATTGGCCTACGAATATACCGGCCGTCTATTTATAAATTAGCCATACCAAAATAATAATAACTTACTAAAACATACTGACCGATTGATGCAAAGAGCTATAACCGTTTTGTAAAAGTCCACCTGTTTTTTTACCTCGATGACTTCCTTTTGTATGCAAGGTATCTAACTAATTTATCACAGGCCCTTCCTACTAATAATTTTCATATAATTTATACATGGTGTGCCCAACGGTCTGGGGGCGGCACGCCACGGGTCCCAGCGCCCTATCCGACCTATATTTTTGTCACCCCTGACCCACTTATTTGACAAAACAGTTTTTAAACGAGCCTACGACCACGAACAAGAATATAAGCATGTTGGAAAAGAATATTTTTATAGAACAGGGTGGTTGATCCTTGGAAAAAGAGAAATGTACCTTTTTCTATTCTCAGAGTATCGAAAGAGAATTTATAACGTTAGAACCCTATATCATAATCATATTATTTAGGGTTTTATTCTTCTAAAATCTTTTATAACTGGTAGCTAAACCACAACTGCGGCCTCAGTAAAAACTAAATGTATCAACCTACAATGAATGTTTTTAAAAAACACTTATTAATGGAAATATTTGTCAAACATAATATATTTGAATTAGACTATCCAAGGGTGCGTCCTTATTGCATGACGTCATTATGTTAACCTACTAATAAATGTCACTTAATTATGTTGTCACAAATTTTCCTTTTACTTTGACAATAAAAATGGGGACAACGTTTCCCATAAAGCAACGGAAAGAATAATCATGGTGAAAATGTTTTATTCACAGCAGAAATTGTGACACGATTTTTTATTTTCAGTGCATTATTTGCAACGGTTCTAGCCAATTCATATTTTTCTGATACTAAAACGCGTCAATTCGTAAGTCAAAATTCATTCCGCTCTCACACAAAAACTACTGAACAGATTCGAAAGAAATTTCGCAATAAAATAGAATACATACTATTCTTTAATACAGGAGAATTAAACTATTTTACTAATGCGAATGTTTCGATATTTAGATCGACACCATCGCGCTAAAATGCCTAAACAGATTTTCTTAAAATTTCGTACATAGACAGTTTATAACCAGTATTTACACGTGAAATACTTTTAACTTAAGAAAATCTTATTACAAGTCGCGAACAGAAGCTAGTTCCTAATAAAAAGTGGTCTCAATTTCTAATCAAGTTTTCTTAGGCACCCTACTTTAGCTGTGTGCGCATGAATGACTTTCACGGTCGCCGGCGGTTTCTCATCATTTCTTGGGCACTGCCGGTATCGATGAGCAACAATGTTGTGTGAAATGTAATATGAGATGTTGCGTCATTTATTTCTCTATAGTATTTAGTTTCTTTAGGAATTTACATGGTAGAAGAAAATATAGAAGTGTTTTGAACCTAGAAATGTCCGTGTGAAAGAGTATTTTATTATAAGTATTTAAAACCGACGGTTCTATGTGACAAGATGTATGGATGTGAATGAAACAAGGAATTTTTGTAAGGATCGTACTAAGTGGCGCTCATGGGTCTCTGCCTACCCCTATGGGAGCGGGGTGTGATTTTGTGTATGAATGTAAGACAATGTACACATGTCTTTGATTTTAATCTAGATTATAAACTATCTGTGTTCCAAATTTAGAAAAATATATTCGGTTGTTAATGAGTAAGATAGTAAGAAACATCCATAAGAAATTGCAAATTTTCGCGTTGGTAGTTAAAAAAAGTCACGGCTTAAATTCGCGATGAAAACTAGTTCTACCAATATAATCGTGAAATAGATAAAACGGTTTATAAGTGTACCAGCAGTTTAAAATTAAATATTCGCTATAAAAACAAAACTAGGCGAGGTCGGCATCGGTTCAGTGGTTTTGGAGGTCGGCCGTGAAATTCAAACAAACAGTACATCGCAATGCTAGATGTAATGTCGACACAAAAAATAAGCCGTTTACAATTTTCATTTCGCTAACATTAACTACTCTTTTTAAAAATGTTATAGCTTCACAGGTTGATATAAACTTTTCTCATTAAAATATCAATGTATCCATTAAATGAGTACCTATGGTATCACATCAATAATGTTTTACCATAAATCTTCTTTAATTGATTACTGAAATGTATTCTTTTGTAGGATCCTCCCTCCTATTCTAATCGCATCGTGACACCCGCATTGTAAATCCCAATTGTTAATCTATTATTCACTTTACATTAACTAACAATATACTTGTATAACTTGATTATATCTCCAACCTTTATTATATCCTCTACTCTTAATAATCTATATTACATTTACTATTTTTAAATCAATATCAATTAATTGTACAAGAGAGACAATTTATTAATAGCACTTGTCAAATCTTTTCTAATGTCCAACCTTACTCATTTTAGTATGAATACTTCGATATCGCTAGGTCGAATAGATGTCAAAAATAATGACGGCACTACGCCTGGTTAAGTCTATATCACAAAAACTCTGCGTAATTCCAAACAAAAACAATACGATTTTTATCAAAACGTATTCATAACCCGTCAAACACAATTACCGACATAATTACTTACTATATAACACAAAATTATACATAAACAAAAGCAATTAACTTGGAAAATACAATAGGAACAAAACAAAACGGCAGAACAAAAAAAATGTTCTAATTATTTTTTCCGCACACGAACCACTGTGCCTACATTCAAAATGTGCCGACAAAGAACGCGTAATGGTTCGACAATACAAAATTTCGGACAAAATATTTATCTATTTAACCGACTGAGTAAAAGAGGTCATGAGATTAGAAACGGTGCTGCTAAGTGACGATAATTTGGATGTTTATTGTTAGTTCAAATACTATTCAGTTCGTTTTTGTTAACGTTGAAATGTTGCTAGCGTATTTGGAAGTATATTTTCCAATTTGCAGTGGTTATTTTAAAATAATACTATCAGTTTACTCCGGCTTTGTCGTATTATAGCAGCTAAACAAATTATACATTAAAACCTTCATCAAAAACTACTACCCATATGTTAAAACTACATGAAAATCTGTTCAGTAATAGATAGAGTATTTCTTTATTGACAATAGGGACAAAGTATATTATTTTCCTTTTGTAAGACAAAATCTCCTTTAAGTACTAGAAATCTATATTATAGATTAGGTAGCTTATTCGACAAGCAGGCATATATGGCATCTCATAAAGACCAATTAAATAAAACATTAGTATGCAGAAATCTTTACGAAATTACGTTTTAATGAGTCAGTAATGAACTTCATAAAATGATCAAACTAACCGGAATACATCACTCCAATACACAAGACTATTTCAAAACTGTCTTCCAAAATAGCCGAGCAGTTTAGTAGATTAGCGGGCACATACGAGCCGCCACATTTTTATTAGTGTAGATTAGGAAGTCGCCGCGTCACTTGTCAAATATAACATTCGTACATAGTGGGGATAAACGATAATATTATATACGTCTAGAATATGTATTTCGAAATGTATAAATAAAGCAAGACATAAAGCGACTACCCATCTATTTACTGACTGAAGCAAGAGTTGCTTACCTAACTGTTAACAGTAATACGAAGACGTATCTTACGTTCTATTTAGCGACTACCCATCAATTTACCGACTGCAGTAAACTATGCTTTCCTTAGTCATCTTTCTGACTGATATTACAATAGAATCACTACTAAATATTTCTAAAACACAATATTATGTATTAACCAAGCATTAAATGAAAATAACACACGGAATGTAAATGTTTGTGTGACTCGGGAATCGAACGTTGTATCGAGGCCGCGTTTGTTTTCATAACATGGAAAATATTATATTATTGTAGTTGTGAGTCATTTGTATGGGTTATATAATACTAGAGATACAGCACGGATTCACGTGGAAAATTTCCTTGCTTTCTATAAACAATTTACTATTATATAGTACGGCTTTTTGGATAGTGTCTGACTGCCAATCGCGAAGTCTCGTGTTTGACTCCAAGCAAATGCAAGGTGGTTCTACGCTTTCAAAGGTTAAGTTAACATGTTCAAAGGGTGAATTTTAAGCTAAAACTTATGATTTTTGCTTTTTGTCTGAATTTCTTACTTAACTAGGCAAGAAGCAAAGAAAATATTACACTTTTTAAAAACAATGTAGTATGTTTTCTAAAGAAAAACAAAATCTTTTGCATTGCACTAAGTCCATATTATTCCATTTTATAGTTTTGTTATGAAAAAGCAAAAAATAGACAAAGGTTTATATAGGAAAATGTATAGTATTTTCACTTGTCGATACACTATCGTTAATTTCCTATTAAAATACCGGTATAATCTACAACCATGCCCAATTTCAGTGCGAAAGCGTAACAAAGAGTTACTTTCTCTATAATATGACTCGATAATTATCAACATTCGAGTACTGGGTACTAGTATCGAGTACCAAGTACACCTTTCCCTATAATATATATATATACTATATATCAGTTAAGCCTTTCTTCCAAACTATATTGGAGTCGGCTTACAGTCTCATCGGATGCAGCTGAATACCAGTATTTTACATGGAGCGACTGCCTATCTGACCTCCACAACCCAGTGAACTGAGATATAACACGATAACCTTCGGTAAGACTGGTTGTCAGACTCAAGCTTCTGACTACTGTTAACGACTGTCAAAGATCTTCGAAAATGACAGCCGGGATCCAATTTAACGTGCCTTCCGAAACACGAAGGAACTCGATATGTATAAGATGGTCACCCATCCACAGAACAACCTCGGCAAGCGTGGCTTAACCTCAGAGATCGATCCGGCTGATGACCCCTTTCCCTATAATATGAACGAATAATACTCGGGGTATCAGGTATCGTGTACTAAGTACCCCTTATATACTGAGGCGTAATGCTCTCATAGTCAGTTGAACTAAACAATTGATTAAACAATTGGCTCAACTTTGATGCGGTTAGGTTACGGACCCGTGATACTAAAGGTTACGTGCTTTGTAGGGCACGTAATACATCATCAACCTGTATTGCTATTTATAGATGAAAGTACCCTTCGATATTATTTTACTAGTTGATTATATCGTACACAGTTTCATCCCCTGTTTAAGCAGCTAAAGGGTAATTTTATAAAGAGCGAGCCTTATTTTGATCCAGACCTATTAAATTACCACCGCGATTTTGTACATTTCATCGAAATCGGTTTACTCGTGAATTCGCAATAAACAGGCGTATTTTTTTTATTAGTACCTATTTTCCTAGTTTATTTTCTGCACTAGCAATACTTTTGTGTCCTAGAGACTTATACAAATATACAAACAACGATTACCCCAAATTATTAAATACAACGTAAAGTTTATGTCACTCCAGTACATGTACCTACTCTCCAAACTTGAGGTGAATTCAGTTTCTATATTTTCCACTAACATTCTTAGCCTGTATGAATTAATAATTGATTTAGACCTTATAGTATAAACCTATCAAAATGATAAATGAAAACGAACGTTTTCCGAAAACATCTGCAAGATACCCATCTTCATCTATTCCTAGGCAACATTGCTTAACCAACTACCACTCAACTACGGGCCTCAATAACCATAACAGTACGAAAATAGCCGCGCAGATGATCTCGTTTGAAATCTCTTTAATACTATTTATCATACGAGGACGGGTATTTCTGGCCGTGACTCATTACACTGATTGTACCAGTCACGGCCGAGTATTACATGTAAGCAAGATTGAAAGAAAGATCACTCATTATTGCTGAAGAATAAGAAACAATATTTTTTTGAAATTTTTTATGAAAAGATACCCTTTTCCGACTATAACATTAGCTAGTTTAAAGGTTTTGGTTAATTTGGTAAAACAAAGGATATACGTCCGCATTTATAATATTGGAATGACTTTTAATTGTAAATTATTGGAAGATTAACAACAATCAGATCCTAAAAATACAGAAGTTAATGATTAATTAATTAAAGTTACTCTTAAAGTATCTTTAATTTACTCAACTTTTTCAGGTGCTTCCTTTCCTAATACGAACATTTACCTTGAGGCTGTCAATTTATCTATATAAGTATGTATAAAGAAGTTTATGAATATATTTATGGGTTATTTGGTTACCATAGCACAAACTCTGCTTAATTTTTAATCAAATAACCATGTGTGAGTTTTAAAATGATATTTATTTTTATTAACCAACATAATAAAACAATTAATTTCAACAACAGCAAAGAAATATCGAAACCAATCATGTGTAATACCTATCGCCTTCAAGCAATCGTAAGATAAACAACATATTTCTTATTGGAAGAAACACCTACTCATAAAATATATTTCTCCTTGTCTTATAAATATAAAGAATATTGTTTATAACTAAAATAAAATGCACTGAGTAAGGACGCTGTTATCAAGTATTTCTGTGAGTCACACATGACCGCGTATTGGAACAGGGTTGTCAAAGCGACAACACCACTGTAGCGCGATTGTACATAGTCTGTACTGACTGCCACCTAAAATGTACATTTTTGTTTAGTTTGACATCTAAAATGTACTGCAAAAAGCGTTTTTACGACGTCCGCTAGAGGCGCTGAACCGATTGTCATACAACATTTCACGACAGCTACCCGGTTGTCGATACTCCATAGTGGTAGAAAATCGAGCTACTGAACATTGAACTGCAAACATTTTTGGAGCCACAAAGGTCTTGCTTATCAGCTGTTTGTATACTAAAGTTTAAGTTAATTTGTTAGAATAGATTTCCGTATGTGAGTTGTCTTAAGGTATTCAAATAATTATCTCGCTCTGGACATGAAAGGTCCTACTTATCCTGTTTGATGAAACCTTCAAAATTCAAAAAATCCTGCCCTTATTTTAGACCAATCAAGGACATCATCAAAACCGTCGTATTACCAAATATATTTAAAACGGCTTAAGAGATCAATGATGGTTTACCATCAAGCTGGACGAAACAAAGCTAGCAAATTTCCAATATGTCCGCAAAACCAGCAGAAAACATAGAATTAATCCAATATTTCCTACGACTACAAATCCTGGCAAACAAAGAGCCTTTTGCAGTACAAAGCTAAACGGACGCGAGCACTCTGAACGACTTTGACAGGGACTGCGCGCGTCATTCTTGCTAAACTTCGGAACACACTGGCTATGCGCTCGCCGGAGCTCGCCGGAGCTCCCCGGAGCGTAATACAAATTAACTGTCAAACTCATGGTATTACATTCGCGGTGTTTGTACCGATGGAAATACAAAATGGGAATAGGCATTGTAAGGCCTGTAATTTACCGTTGTTTAGATACAAGATGGTAGAAATATACGTCTATAGATGTAATTCAAAGAAAAAACTACGATTTAAAAACATCCACCAGCAAAATTAAAGCAGTTATAGAATGTTTAATTAATGATTTTTTATAAACATCTACACAAATCACACCAAAATTATTAGCTTAAGAAATATTATAGTAGTAAAATTATTAAAATATTAATAAGTGTGACAGCCCTCGTCATTCATGAGTCGAGACAGACAGGACTAAAATACTCGCGCCATTCACAAGCTATGTACAGGGTGTTCACACTGGTGAAATTACTGCTGCCACATTTAACGGCTGACTAGACAAGTCGATAACGAGATGTGGGGGAATTTTATGGTTTGTTTTTATACTTGGATTTTTAAAAGAAACTTCTTTAATGTTAAGAGTTTTTGTTTTTGTATGCGTCATACTAATAAAGTATGTTTAAAAGGACTTGGTCGATGGTAATATGGTGATTGTCTTAAAGAAAATATTTTGACAAATAAATTGTACAGAAAAGGTTTTAGCGATTGGTTTAGCATTAGCTTTACTGCGAACTAAAAGTTTATGCGTACCGGTACATTTAATAAATATTACGTAGTAACTTTTCCCCGCATCGTATTTTTTCATAAATCATTGCACATTTACAAATTCTGAGTAAAACAGGTCAATTGCCATTTTTTATCCAAATCTATTAAACAAACTGGGTTATAAAATAAACATAAAACAAATTGAATTTTGGGATCCATCATAATTTTATTTGGTGTCCATTTTGTTAAAAAAATACAACATCATAATTAACTCTTACGTCAATACTATTAAAATACAAACAAACAAACGATCTATCTTCGATCGGGGATCTGCAATCTAGGATCGAGGATAGTAGCCCTTCTACTTGAACCGCGCGCAGCACGTCTGGACCAAACTCTCCCTAATTGCCAATTGAAATACATAAAACGTACAGATTATGTACATTTTATGTATTTCAATTGACAATTAGGTGAAGTTAAATTGAAAATCGATTGTGTTAATCATTATAATCTAAGGGACAATATGAACAATATAGAGGATTTAAAGTAGTTTTCAACTGAGATACACATAAAACCCCCTAAGTTTGGATCGTGGAACCGACTAATACTTCATCACATTTTGTCGCTACCCACTTAATACATCAAAGCGGTTTCATCGCAGCTACTTGTGAGCCAGTCTGCCGTCTCCCTAACACCCACTTAGGCAAGGTCGCACTGCACTCACTAAAAACTGACGCGACTTTTATTTTGACGAATGTCAGCTGCGGCGTAATTCGCTTGTGTACTCTCTAAATTTACTTTAATCTGTGTTGCGTGATCTCTGAATTTGTGTTACACTGTGTATGATTTTTTTTTAATTTGGGTTATTTGGCAGGAGTATTTTTCTGAGTTTATAGTCTATGAGAAATGTTTTTCTCTGATTCTGTATTACTCTGTACTGGGATCGATTATATTTATATTACTATGAACAAAAGTAAATGTACACATTTCGGGATTTTTCTAATATTTTTTAGAACGTTAATAATATTGTGTTAGTACTGCTACATGGTATCTCAAGATTTATAGTGAAACACCTATAGTAATCACTCGTGAATCGAGGACACCACTTCATGTGGGCCTCTACAATAGTAAAATACTCACTAGATTATAGATAAAATCTCATAATATATATTAAAGTACTTACTGATAAAATTATTTTACACGTTATGTACGCGAATATTTAATTTTATTTGCACTTTTGTTTAAATTCAAGACGGTAAAGTGAGCAACTAGCAGTCACTATATAGATGGGTAACCGCTATTTCGATTAGCTTCATACTTCGAACGGTTCCTTATAGCTGATTGTGATTGTCAAAAAGAGCCTTAAAAGCAGCAATACTTAACTAAGTACGTTAAAAATGATTCTTGAAATGCTGATACTTCTAAATAGCCACTGTATTTTAACGAATAAAAAGGCAGTATTATCAAATAAAACTGTCTTTTTTCTTACAAAAACCAGCGTAAAATGTCATCTTTATATATATAATTCTTCTGTAAGTGTGTATGTCACTGAACTTCTCTTAAACGACTGGACCGATTTTGATGAAAATTTTTGTGTGTGTTCAAGGGGATCTGAGAATGGTTTAGATTATTAAAAATAGTTTAAAATGTTCAAATTAAAGACGTGTAGACAGGACAACGTATGTATGTCGGGTCCGCTAGTATACTAATAAAACTCTTCATAGTAGGAATAGTTAACAAAGTATGCGCAAACACTCCGTCTCTCTCTAACGCGGTTCATAATAAAGTTTACCTTATGTGTTATACGCAGGTGAAACCATATAGGTCTAAGCTTCCACGTTCATTCATAACGAGAGGAATGCAGCGTTTAGAAACTAAAATAGTAATGTTTATAGTAATACTAAATACTGCTCGTGACTGCGTCTACACACGTATGGGGTAAAACGTACCCCATGTGTGTTGCCTAGGCAATGAACTATCTATGTGCCAAATTTCAGCCGAATTCAACAAAACAAATTATACAAAGAGACCTGACAATGTATACTATATTTTTAGGGTTCCTTAGTCGAATGGGAAAAAGGAGATAATATAAATTCATCCTAACTCTCTGTCTGTCCGTCCGTATGTAACTTTATTCCAATGTATTTAGACTACACAATTGAAATTTAGTAGACAGATAAATTCTGTTAACCGCTTCATGATTTTTATTTCATCTGCAAATTCTGCATGCTACTGTGCAAAAACCTTTAAACAACTCACTTTTCCATTAATTTATAAATATTTTCTTCACATCTAGAACTATGTCGCGAGATTCGAACCTCGTCCTTGAAATGACGTCAACACCTACTGAAGTATCAATACGACATTAATCTGCACTGTACAGGCTTCATTTTATTACATGAAAGCTTTCAGAGGCAATCGTGACATCTTTTCTACGTATTTAAAGGTTATTTTCGACCCAGTACTCTTATTTATCAAGTATTAATTATCCGTTTTTAAATGTAATTTCAAAGACCAACTTTTAAAATAGGGAACGATTGAAAGATGAAGGAACGAACACAAATTATCCCTTTTTAAATGTAATTAAAAGAACTACTTCATATTATTATATGGGGCACGATTGAAACTTGAAGGAACAGCCACATAAATGACTTTTTAAAGTGATATATTTGTCAAAAGCTGTAATTGTTACTAGTTTCAATGTCAAAGGAAGACATCGTAAAGGAACCTTCCTTGCCTTGGAGCTTTTTAAACAGTTCTTGAATAATAATCAGTCTCCAATCTGGAGATACTAGCGTTGTGGACTCAAGGCCTAACTCTATCTCATACCGGTGCGATATCCATTCCTTAAAAAAAAGACAATAATAGATTTTACTATATAATTTTATTGTTAATCAATCTATGACCTAACTCAGCCTATAATTAGTGCCTAAAGTTCATTAACCTTCTCTTTGTGAGTCTCTAAAACTAATCATTGAGGTCCCACGTTGAAGCTCAAAACCGTAGCAAAGCCTATCTCTATACATACGGCGAGCTACTGTCACGTTTCGTTAATGAACCACAGTTCCGATCCGATAGGGGTGCTAAACCTTTTGATGTGCACGCGCCATTTTGTGTTCCTAAAAATGTTGACGACCCCTATCGTCGTTCATTTGAATTACAAAATTCCAATTACATTACTTTTTGTATTTTAGACACAATTTTAATTCAGAAAAGTAGTATTAATATTTATTTGTACGATGTGATTTCTACTCATACTCCCTCCACTCCCCTATTAAGTATCTCCAATACTTCATGAATTTAATGCAGTGTAATGATTGTCAATCATTGACATCTGACACAAGAAAAGCATACTACATAAATATATCGAATTATAGGTAACAATCCCAGTTATGCCTGAAGGCTGTCAATAGGCTCGATTCGAACCCATAATACCTCAGCTGATTGTAGATCTACCCGTTGCCAAGCTAGTCTACTATTAGGCAGATTACTGAAACAGCTAGCCAAAGGTTTATCAGCCCTGACAATGGTGTCGCATCGTCAAAGGACAACGGAACCAATACTCTTGACGAGACGGACAGACAGATTTGTATCTACGAACTATATGTTGATGAATTCCTACTAAAACATAGTTGATTTTGGTTAACGAAGGACCTTTGAGTGCGAATGTCGAATTTTACTAACAATCCATAATTTCTAAGGTAAAATACAGCTAAAGTATCACTAAAAGAACTTTACCTACTTTTATTTTTTACCCGAGTAAAAGGCTTTTTTGGAACTCGACTATTTATTTTTGCATGCTTCGAAATTGTTTTGAGTTAAGGTCGAGTTTACAGTTTATAATTTAGATAGTTTAGAGTTTATAGTTATATCAATTTAAGGAACAACTTTTGGAATTATTGACTTAAAGACCTAAAGTTAGTATATTAGTGGTCAAAATGAAAATCATTTTCAAAGCCATGTGCCGAAGCGCGCAACACACTTAAAATAATGATTGGTACATACAATTTTCATTGAGTAGATACTATTTTGGAATGTCACACATAATAACGTTATTATAATCTAAATGAATTTTTTCCATGATCTTCTTCCGAAAGTTTTTATAAGTGAACTATATTCACGCCTACACATACACTCGCGACTACAAAGCAAAGTTTCCTAGACCTATTTGCGATTCTCAATATTTCCATCTCCCACATAACATATCGATATAAGCTTCCTAGAACATCTAAAAATATATTGCACCTGATGTTGCAAGCGATACAAATTCATCAATAGCAATATGAACTTCTGATAAACTTGTACTTCAAAGGACACGTGATGTGAGGACTATTTCAATAATATTAGAGACTTATTAGATTTGACTAGTATTAGTCATTGTTTTGCCCAAAATCGGAGCCTAATTTCAAATACTGTTGAACAGAAAAAAATTGTTACCGACTGTACAGAATCCTGTTCCTGTAGCGCAATTATCTACAGTCGGTACTGTCGAGTATCGAGAGTTTGACATTTAAAATGTACTGCCAAAATAGTTCTTACGGAGCCCGCTAGAGGCGCTGATCAATTTTTCATACAAAATTTATCGATAGCTAGCCGGTTGTCGGTAGTCGATAGTAGTAGAGAATTAAGCTACTGAACTACTGCATCATCGCCAAAAACTGTTATGTAGGATCGCCAATTGTTACAGTCTTATATATAATTGTTGTACATTGTCTTACTTTACGTACAGGAACGTCAAACTAGAACATAGCTTTATAATCTCAAGCAGTTCCTAGTACAAGATGTATCAAACATTGAACCGTAAAGTTTCCTGAATGAAGCTCTTTCCTGAACGTTCACTGAAGGATAACTAATATTATAACTACTGTTTATACAGAACTTATGAGTATGTTAGCTTTATATTATACAAGCGACCTGCCCGAGCTTCACCCGGGTTAAAAAGTTATTTTAGCTCAAAAAAGTAATAAATTATATACAAACAAATTTTACATCATGCTTAACCCTTCCTCAGGAACTGATCTACCTATTGGTAAAAACCCCATGAAAATCCGTTTGGTTAGGCTTTGAGTTTATCTCGAGTGAGTGACGCGGTAAGGGGACTTTATTCTTATAATATGTAATGGGTAGCTTCTACCCGCGATTCTGTCCGTGGTCAAGATATCCTAGATTGGAAGTATCGTTTGTGTTTATCCAGGTTATATCTATACCAAGTTGAAACCCGATTTGTAGCTTTGGCGTGAGAGAGTAAATACACCCTTACAAACTATCGCATTAATAGTATTAATAGAAACTAGGTTCTAGCTAAGTATGAACAAGAACTCATAACAAATATTCTATTGCAGTTTTTATACAATATTTCTGAGATTAATGCACAAAGAGATTTTGTAGAACTATTGGATTTTGTATTTGAAACAAAGAGAATTTTTATAGATAAAATTGTGACAACAAAGCTGGAATTTTGTTTGTTTTGTCCCACTAATCTTTGGAACTATTCGAATAATATTTTTTGTTTGATATTGATTGATTCCTGAAAATGGCTACAGGCAACATCACAGTAGTAATTTTATATAAATAAAGATGAATCAACGAAATGTATATATGTGCATAATTCTTGAAAAACTAAACTGAATTGGATATTTTTTTTTATGTTCGCAATTGTCGCGACAAGGTTTGTAGGGGATCGATGGGATCAAAATTTCTATGGGAACGGAATCTACGAGATAATTCCAATAAAAATACGGGTCTTCTAGTAATTTATAATAGTAAGCGGGTATTCGATTATTCATTTATTAAAATTTTGAAAAGATGTTTGGATGTGAAAAAAAATTGTTAGGATCGTCCCAAGTGACGGTTCCTGGTCTTTGCTTCCCTCTTAGGTATAAAAGCGTGGTTTTATGTGCGTATCTATGTAATTGAAAAGTTATTTTTATTAGTTCTGTCAGAACACGCTAGGGGCACTGGTCAATTTTCCACGAACAAAATATATTAATTAAACGACAAAATAACATTCAATTAATTCCTAATATTTACGTTCTTTCACACGAAAATTGATACGAGATACGAAGGTCGATATTCGACACCCGATAACTCTTACGACGTGTCCCTATTGTCACAGTTTTACTACAAACTAATGGAGAAAAAGCATTATCAAAGACAGGTTGTATTTCATTCATGGTGTGTAGTACTACGTAGTAAAACTATTTATAGAATAACAAGCTTCACCGGCGCGCCGTCTGAATTACGTTTGAAAAAAGTGAAAAAGTCACTTTTACGGTAGTATTTTTTAATCTCTTTATTAGTCTGCAATACTATTAATGGATGTTTTTATTTTTGTGCATCGATATGTTTTAAAGTCAGTTAGTTATTTTACTTCTATTTTGAAAAAGAGTGTGAATGAGATGTGATCGTCTCTATTGCATATGGAAAAACGTTTTGTGTTTGCGATGGTCTGGTTGTAGGTACTTTGTGCCTGTTTTTCGCATGTTTGTACATTAATCAAAGGCAAGATATCTAGTGCTGTCATTGGCTAAAAACCTATATTGAGTATTAGTCAATAAGAGTTCTAAATATCTTGCAAATTACTAATTAGAAATTGATTATAATCCATAGTAAGTATCAAAGACTTTAAAACTAACTTTCAAATAGACATTTTTACACATTAAACTAGACAGTTAATAACATTTTTAATTGACATCAAATTCCATCAAAACACTAGCTTAGGCCGCAAATAATGTAATCAAACTCTTTAATTTTGAAGGAATTTTAAGGAACGTTGGGAATAAAGAGTGAAATTTTCCGGCGAAAAATGTATAAAAATGCAAGCATGGGAAGAATGAACGTTTGCTTTAAAAAAAAAATTATCGAACATTTTCTATTACAAAACCGCACAGCTGTGAATTACACGAACTTTTTCTTTTTAAAACCTATAAAAGGTTTTAAAAAGAAAAACGAGAAGCGCAGTTAATTTATCTTTTTACGACATCGGCTTACGGCCCGTTGTAAACTGTACGAGGGATTTCTAGTGCAGGAATTGTCTTATAAAATATAGGTGATATTTTATTTTGGAATAACAGTCTTCTTAGGGAGAATTTATAAAATATACACGAACAATCGCCATACAAATATTTCGATACTATTCTTTCGCAATTGTTTTCACCGTTTGACTTTATAAAACACATGAAAAAATAGTACTTTTGTAATACACTAGGGGCGCTGTCAGTCTCATAGATTAGTTATAACTCTTAACATTTTGTACACTCTTTACCTAATGCAATATATTATTATTTGAGATTCGGTTTAAACCCATAAATCACTTTGTCTTATGTTTAATGATAGGTATATTATCACTACGTTATTGCTATATAGCCTAGGTATCTACTTTAAAAGTACAAATTTTAACATCTGTCAGTACCTCACCATTTATAATTATATCGTAAAACAATCTTACAACACGCAAAGATTAATTAAAAACCGTGAGTTTGTTCTTGTATTTATACAAACGTCTTAAGCTGTGTGAAGCTCGCTCCGTCACGGAGACGTCTTGTGATCCAAGGCCGAAGGATTTAACTGTGAATCCCTGGTCTTATATTAGAAAATATTCGTAAGAATCGTTCATTATAATCTCCGAATATATTGACTAACGTCTTGTTTTAATTTTACCGTGCGATAATCTACCACTATCGACTAACGACAACCGGCTAGCTATCAAAAAATGTCCTATAAAAATCTGATTAGTCCCTCTTGCGGGCGCCGCAGGAACTAATTTTGCAGTACATGTTAAATGTCAAACTCTCGATACTCGACAGTACCGACTGTACAAATCTGAGCAACTGTTCTTTTGTGTTTTTGTCAAGTTATTATTGTGAAAAACAAAGCTATCACGTTTCTTTCGGTGATAAGGAAGGGTTAGATAAAAAGGATGAAAATGCAACATTTTGCGGAAAATTGGGGTGGAGGATTATTTTCTTTTAAAGCTTTGTTTACAAACAATAGGTTCTTGACTGTGTAACCTTTATGATGTAAATGTCAAAAACATTTAAGGTATAGGAAACTTGACAGAAGACGTTACAAGGGTTTATTTGCTTGAAGACTGATTCTTAAGGAATCAAACCCAGGACTCTCGTTAACATTACAACTTTGGGTAGATCTTTATCTAGGCAGTTCTAAGTACAGTGTACATGTTTTCTTAATACATATATATGCAAAACATTATACCCAAATGTACCAACCGAATCGATTTAGGCCCACTAGTGTTATAACGAGTAGCATTTGCGTTCATACAGAGTTGAGGCCCGTGCGGTGAACTTTTTATTTATATCCCGCGCCGCTGGAGTGGCTTGTTAGGCATCTCTAGTACCACGTTACATCATTGGATAAAAATCTCATATATATATGATTTGTATATTAGGGCTATGGATATTTGTACGTGGCTAGTAGTGAGGCTACCTGCCTACTTACTCAGTAGAGAATAGTGTGATAGATATTTATGTAAATGATTTTATAGCTACTTTATCGTGCTTGAAGAACTGTGCTTGTTACCATGCGAATAGAATGACATAGGTATGGAATGATATAGCCATATATCAGGTATTTTTCAATACGATTCCTTGCGATACAGCAATATCTTTTTAAAGCGTAATATGCCCGAATTTGCGCGATTTTCTTACGTTGCTCACTATTTCGTTAACCAATAACCTATCGCACTGTCAAACTTTTGTAACACTAAAGATTAAACGACACACCTGCACAATATTCAGTTGAACAAGCTCCCCGTAAATTGTTATTTAAGTCGCCAATAACACATCAGCCGAAGGAACAACGTGTTCAGGGTAGCACTGACCCTACCGTAGCCGAACGTTCGGCATCGAAAGTTCAGCAAGTATGTCACTACACTAACCAACACACATGAGTTTATATACTTTGGCATACATAATAACAATAGCTAAAATAATTGTGAAACTATACCTTGTTAAACTTAACCTCTGAAGCCAAACGGTAACTACGAAGTATTTAGTTCAAACAACGCCGACTACCGAGACTTCGCTCTAATCCCATTATTATTAAGTTTGAATATCCGAGCTGACCGATTTACCTATCTTTGACGAAGTTTCAAGTTTTGGTTTTGAATTTCGCTTAAAGTTTCACTACTGTGACGACGTAGGACTTGTGAGTAAGACTTTCGCATGACGAAATAGGAATGTGTGAGTGACAAGTGACGGTCTAATACCCGGTTTCTGAGATACATTTAGCGGTAGTTTATCTGTTTATCTGTTCGTGTATACAAATACACTACACATAGTTTTGCTCGTGACTAAACGCGTGAAAATTAAAACGCCAAAGAACATTTCTTTAAAAGTACGTCCGCTTGTAAGAACTAACAAAAATAAAAAAGTCATATTATTTAGACACTTACCTAGTGTCTGCAGTATTTTCTTGCCCATCTCTCTCATCAAGCCTTTCTATATGCGGTAGAGACGAAGCAGTCTTCATTAGTTTGCTGTACACTGGCACTTGTAGTTCCGATTCTTTTAGTATAAATAACAATGACAGCCGTTAAGATTTCTTTTTGAAAACCATATAATCCGATAAAAAAGAAAAAAAAATGACTTATTTAATTCTCTGAGTTGTACAAGATAACTCTGGGTAGTTTGCGTAAAAACAAATGAAGGTATAGATAGCTCAGATTACTATCGAATAAATGTCAAAGAATTCGATACTATCGTATCGAGTTGTTTGACATTTAGACGATATGTTTAGTCTTTTGATAAATTTTTCTCGTTATCCTTTTATCACGGAGACTCGAAGATACGTTCCGGCTACGTCATTCTTCGCTGTGGCGAACCTTTGAAACCAGATCTAAAACATAAAAACTCGACAAACGCATGTGACAATGTCACAGGTTAGGAGCCTTTCGACTCCTATAAAGGTAAAATTAGTCAAAGTAGTATAAGTAGTAAGTAATGAAGTACAGCAGCCTAAAAGGTCAGAAGATACTACTTAGCCGCACTCGCAGTATCTCCATTCGACCATCTCTTAAGTTCACAGAATAAGAAATATTCGGAGGCCAAACTCACGCTATTTGGCCTCATGTGTCAGTATATGAATGAATGCCTGATTTGACACATCATTTAAAATTTTGAGAAGAGTAGAAAGTCTTTTTTATGCTCAAAATTGTCTAAGGACATGTAGAATTGAACCTTTTTACGTATATTTGTACTTCTATCGATGGTAGCAGTAGGAAAAAAGCTTTTAAAAATAATAAATGCAAAGGTTTCTTGATGGGGATGAAACAAAGATAAAATGTAGGAAATAGGTCAGAATCTTGCAAGAATATTGCAAACTAACAAGTTGAATAAGGACTTGTCGCTTCGTAGCAACAAAGTCATAACACAAAATGAAAAAAAACATAAGTCTTTCTCTCTCTTGATAAAAGACATCCTTTGATGAAGGAAAACTTGAAAGTCTCTTGAAAAAATAACTTCAGATTAAATGAACACAGTTTTAATGTTTTGCATCGAATTATTATGATAAAATAAGCACTTCAGGAAATGAACTACATTCTAGGAGACAATTCTTAAAATCTAGATATCTGTTTAACAAATCTAGAACTCTATTTTTCTTTTAGTTTATTTGTCGCATGATTAGTAATCATCTAGTGTCAAAACTGGTCAAACTTAAAAGACTTTCGACATGGCTCAGCAATTGTTATCTTAGTGAACAACAAAGGGAACTGAATTTTTGCATGCCCTCGAAATCATGTTGAAATCCAATTCAAATACCACTAGCGGTCACTTATTAAGCGCAACTGGCTATGGGCGTCTCGAGAAACTACTGAAATGGATATATTATTATTAAAGTCTTTAAAATTGTGTATACATATTCAACATTATTACGATGCAAGTAAAATACGTATTAAACATATCTGGAAGTCTTATTGTGTTAACTATGTAAGGTAAAATATGTATTGAGCAAATCTTTATACTGAGTGTGTATAATTGTGGGTAAATGGGAAAACCATAGAATTAATATATGGACATAATAATATGGGAAATAACGACATGCAGTAGAAAAATACGTTTTAATATCTGCGTATCGCGTTGTGTAAATATTAATGAGCTATCGATGTACTCAGACAATTTTGAGCTATTTGAAAATGATTTTAGTTGTTTACCGTCGACACAGCCCCTCTGTGGAACTCGATCTGAAAAAATAAAAACAGCTGAGATTTTGCGCTCTAGATATTCTTAAATTTACTTTGTTTTAATCTAGGGTTTAAAAAGAACGCCTTTTGTTTCTCCTTTATGAGTTTGTTGCTTTCTAATATTATGTGCACAAGACTCGAGAGTCAGGCAAAACGATATGTTCCAATATGTGTTAAAAAATCGCTAAAAGTAATAGGAAATTGATTAAAATTATCTATTTCAAACAAATTATTTTGGCGTGAGTTTGGCGGTCTTCTTACACCCTATAATAATAATTATATATCGTTATATTTGCTAAGGCGTCCTAGTCACCAAAGCACGGAGCAGAAAAAGTCTGGGACAAAATTATTAAAGATTATAGGTATAACAAACGGGGAAATTGTGTATAGGCTTGTCGAATTAGACAAGTTTTAAATGGCTGTGCTAGGGCTGGGGTGACCGGGTGGACAGAGAGTATGTACAATATTATAGATGTCGCCAAACAGCTTGAATCATTTGGCAACAAAAATGAGCGATTATTAGGTGCACTAGGAAAGAATTTCAGGGCATATCGAGGCCTTTCGTTCGCCCAATATGTACAACAATCAACCAAGAGTCCTTTGCACTTGGGCTACGTACAGTTCGCTTTCTAAAACACTTGTGTTCAGGTTCTTTGGCGACACCTTCATATGTTTAAGGCCTGTGTAAACGAGGGACCGTACGTTTGTTGCTCTATATTTTGCTTCTGCATTGAATATCGGACTACTTGGATTGTTACGATTGTAACAATCGATGATGTCGAAAAACAGAAATGAATTCTCTCTTGTTAATATTCAAATGTCATGTCATTATTAGGATTCAAGGGTACTCTCCCTCGTTCGAAAAATATATCGTGTGATGAAGTTTGTTTGTTAGCAACAAAAACATCTACTTGTGTGCTTGTCTACGGCAAATGATCAACGGATATCTTATTTCCTATTCGGGAATTTTTGTCTTGGCCAATGTCCCTCGTGTACGCAAGCCTTTGAGGTTATTTTAGTGCAATTGGTATTTTATTATCATGCCGTAGTATGCGGTTATATATTAAAATTATTTCTCGTTGACCAGGAAAACCTTAATTGTAGAAAAATAATCGTGTATTTGATATAGCTATTTCTACTGCCTTACCTTTGGCTAGTAGATATATATTATTAGCTGTTTTATAGTACTGCTGTTTTATAATTAGCAAAGATATAAAAAAAGTTGTATATAATATATTATTATTCGTAATTAAGCTTTGATTATGATATGAGCGTTAATAATACAGAAAATCACGATTTCTACCTTTTCTCTGGTCTGTTGATCGATTTATTGATGTACAGTTGATGTGCCAAACTTAGTAAAGCAATTTTTTTATGTATGCTTCAAAATTCATTCGCGATAAATTGTCAAAAAGAATTTTATGTCATTAAAATTTATTTTGCAGTAAATAATCGCTTTGGAATTAAATATTATATTTATAGGTTACACTAAATGCTACAAAGAGATGTTATTATGACATAAATAATGTTTAACAAACGGTTGTAAGGTAGCGGTAAAATATATGTATACATCTACATGGACTATATACGTATTCCATATTTACATGTAGGTATTACTACTTAATATTTTTATCTAATAATAGTCATATACTTCTGTCGAATAAATGTTTTTTCCTTTATGTATATATTATGATGGTATAATATATTTTTGTAAATTTTGACTATTCTAACTAGCGATTAAAACAATAAAGACTACAATCTAGGACACTAATTTTATATACGACTATTACATAGGTAATGTACTAATATTTCGAGAAAGTGAAAATTAACCATAAACAGTATTATTCTAAGTAAAATCTCTAGAATG
Organism: Anticarsia gemmatalis; assembly: GCF_050436995.1. NCBI lineage: Eukaryota > Metazoa > Arthropoda > Insecta > Lepidoptera > Erebidae > Anticarsia > Anticarsia gemmatalis. The sequence goes on along the minus strand of NC_134776.1, from coordinate 21,079,394 downwards.
ATCACTAATGACTATCAAGATTCAATTTGATGACTATCTAGTTAAATATATAGTTAAAAATATAATAAAGAACGGATTTGGCTGCTATATATATTTTTTTAGCCAAAATCCATGATATTTAGCTGCTATCACTGTGATTCTAGTCATGCGTGGAAGATATATAGTGTATTAATAATTTTGAAAAATATGTATACAACATGTATTTGTTGACGCACAATTTAAAATACATTAAGCCTGCCAATTTTACTTTTATAATTTTGATTCAGTGCAAACAGAACAAGAAATCTCATATCGTAAAGTAAAAATATTTTTATATCATGCAGGAAAATAAACAAAATCTGTATATAACTCAAAAATAAATAATATTATTTTTTATCTCTCTTCCATGCTATGAATTTCATAACCCAAAAAATTGAGAAGAAATTAATTTTTATCTATTTTTTTTTCTAAAAATTCATCAAAATCATCACCTTTTTTTTCTTCTTTAAACACAATTACTCCAAAGATGCAATTTGGGGAAACTGAATACTTCTATTGAAATAAAAAGACAAACAGTAGCTAGTGGTCTATTACTAAAAAAAAAATACTATAATTAATTATTTATTATTTATATAAAGATTTCTTGCATGACATGCGCGTAATTTTATAACTTTTCTGATAAAATAAATAGTTGTTGTAATGTTTAATAAAAATGCGTTATAGAGAGCTAATAATAAATAAATAATTATATAATCAAGCATATAATATAGTAAAAATAATGTAGTTATATTATTATTTAACTATGTGTGCGTTATTTATTCGGGTACATGCTGTATACTTATTATTATAATAATGTTAGTATAGCCAATTATAATCTATATTAGTAATAATATAGAGTTCACAGCAGTCGTACTTACTTCCTTTTGTTCAGCATGAAATAGTTTTATTTCCTTGGACACTTGAGTTTACTCCAACGAATCATACAAAATACGGGCATAAAAAAAAAGATTTTGTACCGCGTAATATTATATCTTATAAAAAAAATCCGGACCAATTATAATTATATAATATTATTAATATTAAAAAAAGAAGCATTATATTCTAAATATACTAGAATGATTCTTAAATATATTTTAAAAGATGTTTTACAAAAGATGAAACTGTATAGTTTTTGGATAATTATATATATATATTTTAAGATATTCTGTCAAATATTTTGTATACAAGGTTAAATCTTACTAAACTTCTATTTTATCTTAATCTAAACTTCTATTCTGGTTTTTGGTGTTTTTATCCAAAAACCAGAATAGAAGTTTTTGGTATTTGAAATTTAACTCCTCATACAAAATATTTGACAGCGTTTCTTAAAACATATTAATAATTTTCCAAAGAAAATACTGCAATTATTATGTTGTTAAAAACTGGTGATATTATTTCGTACATACATTTGCAACATTTTTCACTGGTCTGTTTCCAAAACGAGAAAGTTACCAAACATATCTGACTTTTTAGATTTTAAATTTCAGATTTTTTCAGATTTTTCGTTCAGTTTTTTTATCTATGTTTGTGCAGTGCGTTACGTTTATAGGAGAGACTTTTAAACGTATTTCCATTTAGAAAGCTTGTATATTTGCAGTGAGTATTGAACCAACGTTGTTTACGGATGAGTTATACGTGTTTTTTTAACAAGAAAATATTTTGGACTAAAACAAACTAGCCAAGAGTAAATATTGGTATTTTTTTTTGGATTTATCATGGAAATATCACAAAGAATTAGTAATATGGCTAAGTTAATTAATGTAGTTATTCTAGAAAATTTTATTTACGTTCAAATATGAATTTATAAACAGTTTACAGGTAACATTTTATTTTCAATACCCTCAACTAACAAACCAGTTATTCATATTCAAAAAAACAAAATGGCGTCCACTCCTCACATAACAATCGAACGAATCACGTACCAAACCGAACTCGCAAAAAAGTGACAAAAATGAAACACCCTATAACAAAACGAACTAAATAAATTAAGTCACCGCGAAACAAACGCGCAATCAACCTGTATATCAATAGCTACAGGATGTTGTTATTGGGGGACGACCACGCAATCAACCTGTTTACCTCCGCGTACAGGGTGATGCGATTTTACGCTTTTGTGTAACGCGTGATTATACAGGCTGGTGGTATTGCAAGCCTTTGTGTTCCCCAAAGGGTTTAATGCACCCCTTAATTACGTTACCGGTCATTTGCGGCACCGAACTACCCTTAATTGCAGAATATGGAATTGAATTTTGATATTTAAATTTTTCGCCCGGAAGTCCATCTTCTGTAAATATTATTATGGCAGTGGTCAAAACGAGTTATTCAAATGGAGTGTATTTTTATTGGTTATTATATACCCGCAACTTCGTTTGCATAGGCTTTCTGTTTTTCCGTTTTCACAACATTTATTTTTGCTGCTACACTTCTTTTAGCCATAGCTGATGCATAAAGCCCATAAGCCTTCCTCAATAAATGAACTCTTCAACACGAAAAAAAACTCTATTCGAACCAATAGTTCCTAAGATGAACACATTCAAACTATCAAGCCAAACCCTTATCTTAAGTATAGATTTTAAAGAATAATGTCTTTTTGGAGACCTATACTGTTCAAAATATTACTCAAGAACCCCAGAACGACTCGATATTTTTATCATTACGACGTATCCCTTTCCAAACCTTCGTATCCATCAAATATATCATAATATAACACATCATTAACGATATTTATTCATCTCCATTTCCGGCCACTTATGTTTAGTTCGTTTACTCAAGTTCACGCTTCATTGGATAAATAATAATATATTCCCTTTTTGTCAAAGATCGTAACAAATATTGAATCGAAGATCTTTACTGTTCGTGTAGATTTCAGTCGAAACTGATTTTAGACAAAATTGTCTGTAGGTACATAATCTATATTTTGGCAGATAAAAAACCAGATTTTTAACTCTTAATTTTTTCGGCCCTAGGAGAGGTTAGGCTTTGTGTCGACCACGCCGGCAAAGTGCAGTTTGGGGACATTGCAAGTTTGATAATGAAAAGTCTACATTCTGGATACGTACCCATTAGTTTATTAGGTGGAATTTTGACATATGTTTATAAAGCTGTCATTTTATCTATCGAATATGATTTCCAACTATCCATTAGCAATGAAACTGATTCTTAGTCTTGTTGTCAAATCAATAGTCATATCCTTCATGGTTTGAACACTATAAACCCGACTATAACACAATAAAAGTAGACCTTACTTATACACGCACAAAGTTCCTTTTTAACTACATCCTAAAATAAAAGTTACGACTTCAAAGTTGTAAAGAAAAGTCATCTTCTGTGACAAATATTTTTAACTGGCGCCGAGTACAGCCGAATAACGCCGAAGTTTGCCGAACTTTGACGAATTGTTTTGAAAGTTATTTGTGTGAAATGTTACAAAGTTCTTGAAGATACGGTGATGTAACATTTTAATTACGAGTTTGAGAATTAGGGCTTTATTAAGTAATGTAAAGCCGTATCTAGTCGGCAAATTAGGTTATTAGAAATCAAGTTCAGTACTTTATTTATTACTTATTTCTGTCAGTTAAAGTCAGTTACAGACTACTTATGTATGTAACAAATTTCGTCTAACTCTTATGAGTATTGGTTCGTGCAAGAGTGATAATCATCCTTATACTGAATATAAATTGGGGTTGGCTTAGTATGTGTCTAGGCAAAAACACTTAGGTCGTTTAGAAACTTGACCATTTATCATTCATCATTAAGCGTTAACCACTTATTATATGAAAAATGTAAACAAAGGCTATTTTTATCACAATAAAAAAATAAAGAACCCTACTCAAAATACAATAGAAATATTTGTCTATCCGTGCGTAGCCGGGTCGGGCCTCTAGTAATCCATAAACTAGCTCATTAAAATCCATATTCCTCAACAAATCCTGAAAGAAGCAACAGAACGGAAAATATAGTCCGACCCAATGGCCCTCCAATTAATAGCATCATCTATAGAATCGACGCGGTTAGAAGAAGACAAAAATATACGGTCTCGTGTGTTAGAAAGAGATGGGTATAGAGGAAAATGTACACAATGTTCTGAAATGTTTGTGTTGTATGTGTGTTTTTGGAAGTTTTTTCAGTGTGTAAGAGATGTATGTATTTATTGGAGAAAGATGTTTGTTTATCAGTTATCTGGTTACTACAGTACAAGCTCTGCTTAGTTTGGAATCAGATGATCGTGTGTGAATTGTCTAATGATATTTAATTACTAGTATTAGATATGAAGTAATGCGGACTTAAGAAAGTAAATTATAGTAAATACGGGTTAAAAAGAGACAAAAAAATTTGCAGTTTCATTATCTACTAGTATTGAAAGGTTTAGGTATCCATGAGTAGGAAAACCTCTGAAACAACTTATCCAATACTTCAATCTTTTAGAATTCGATAGTCTCGTTATCTCATGTACTATACACATAGGTTACATTAAATACAATTTATCTAATATATAAAATTCTCAAGACACAATGTTAGTAACCTTACTTATCCGAAACAGCTTTACTAAATTTCACCAATATTTATACGCATATTCAGTAAGCCTAAGAATCGGCTACTCTGTATTTTTCATACCCCTCAGTGATAAAAGTTGCCCACCCACATGTTTTTTGTTAATTTATGTGACAAAACAACGGGTCAGCTAGCCATAAAATGTAAATAATGGAAATATCTTTAACTGTTTATGAAGCTGCTTTTAGCACAACAAATACCTGGAAGACTTTTAAACTACGACTGAACTACATTCATTGCACAAATCTTTTTATCCTAAGAAATAGAGGTAAATGCATCAATAAGTCGGAGCCCCAATAGAGATGCAATCTTTGGCGTTCCATTTAAAAAGTGGTAGAGTAATTCCAGGCCGGTAATAGCCCGTATTGAGAGGATACCAGCTCGAACCGGCCGACTTCTAGCTTCTACAAAATAAACGGAATGGACGAGATGATTGCTTCGAAAACTAATTGTAGATACAATCTAAATTGAGATGTTTTATGATGTTAAAAGGCGTGAAATTATGCTGTTATATCAAGTATTAGAAATTGACCATTTACGATGTCTTACGTACGAGCGTGCTATTCACATTCTGATTATTTATAAATACTAGAAGCCTATTCTGTCGTTTTAAAAAGGCTTTGTCACCATGTCCAAAATTTATATCGATTCTTGTTAAATTACTTCACATTTGTTGTTTGTACAAAAATTGGCTTTCATAAGTACATTGATTACATTCCAATCAAAAGATTACGTTACCATTGAAAAAATAACCATATTTAAAAGCAAGAACGTACGAATTTTTATGAAGTAAGCTTCATAAAAATTCGTTTATTAATCAGCACAGACAAATCATCATTTCTCTAAAACAACACCCCCATCCCTTCCATTTAAATCTCCCACCATCAACCCCTGCCTTCTATCAATCCTAAATCATCCCTATCTAATAGGCTTGACGTTACATACATTACATGATTAACGTCCCAATATGTAACCTGTCAGCAACTGAAGCTTGCTCGGGACGGTCTATTAGTGGGACTCACCTGAATGAACCGATCTATCCGTAAACGGCCGGTCAATCGGAGTAGTCGCTTGTAGCTTCGAGCTATTATGTGTAAAGCTTGCGAGTAATTAAGCATGTAGTGGTACAGTACAGTGCCTCGATTCTCTACTACTATCGACTACCGACAACCGAACTGTCATCGAGTAATTTTGTATGAAAATCCGATCAGCGCCTCTGGCGGGTGTTGTAGGAAACATTTTGGCAGTACATTCTAAATGTCAAAATATCGATAGCTAGCCGGATGTCGGTAGTCGATAGTAGTAGAGAATCGAGGCACAGTAGTAAAGTAGTTAACTTACAAGTCTTTGTATAGTCTTCTTCTTATCGTATGGTTAGTGGTCAACCTAGTGTCAAAGTTGTTCAAGGCGCCCGAGAGGCCTTTGACGTGTCTTTGTATAGTGAAGTACATATATTGGTAACTAGCTTTTACCCGCGACTTCATCTGCGTGGTTTGTGAGTTAGGACAGAATTTTTATGCAAACTTTAATCCCTACTTTATCCTCTTAGGGGTAGAATTGATCAAAATCCTTTCTTAGCGGATGCCTACGTTATAAGATGTACCTGCGTGCCAAATTTCAGCCCGATCCGTTGAGTAATTTGGGCTGTGCGTTGATTGATCTCTGTGTCAGTCAGTCACCTTTGAGTTAAGTATATGTATATACATAACAATAGATATAATATATCCGGTATACCAACAACCTACACATACCTTTTCACCGATTATTTTACTTTTAATTGCTTTTACGTTTAACAAAATATACATTCTTAAAACTTTCTTATTTTTACTAGTAATTAAAACCCTCATAACATATTTAGGGATGCTTATCTCCCATCTGAAGTATTTTCCCTGCAATCTCCGGTCGTCGCGGCGTTTCCCTTAGAAAGTCTACCAATACTAGTTAGCGGCAAATATGTTGAGGAAACGACGATCTCATTTGCTAAGCCTATAAAGAGATAGAAAGCACGGATGATAAAAGACTTTTTATTTATGTTTTCTAAGCTAAATAGAGTAGTTTTTAACGAGGTAATGTTCTTGTTTATTTGCATTATAAATTGTTTAGTTGACTTAACTTAGTAACGTATTAGTGTGGAATTCAAGGCATGTGACAGCAAAAGTATAAAAACCAATGTCAAAAATCTTTTTAAAAAGCCAAACGATACTTAGTCAGAAATATTGAAATCAGGGCAAATGCTTTTATCATGAGAAACATTAAAATCTTATAAATAACTCAATTTAAAAGTCATATTTAAAAGAAATTATTATTGAATTATGAATCAACTTAGCCGCTATACGTTTTTTTATTTAATCTTTTACAAGTTTAAGGTTCTATTCTTGATGTCGTTTAGAGCTGTTTTTGGGAAACACATAAGCTGTAGTTTAAATCTAGATTTTTAACTATATCCATATTAAAAGACATCACAAATTCAATAGTTTTCACGTGAACAACAGACAAATATACCCACAAACTTTCGCATTTAAAACATTACCGAGAGTTTTATAATCAACATCAAAACTATTCTTATAAACGCAAAGCAAACTTCTTTTATACGGTTGCGAAGAAAATTATACCGTTTGAGATACCTCTCAAAGACATGCTTTATAATAGTCTATTAAAATATACACTACAGTAATAAACTGAGATCTTAGATGTCTCGCTAAGTAATTAGATGCTGCAGAAGTTTATTGTATCTTGTTCACTAATGGGAATACATGGACGTGAATAATGAGAGGACGTATAAAACTTTCAATGGAGTTTGAAACTGTTTTTATATCTATTGTTGTTTTAATACTACAGATAGATTTTATAAGAAGCTACGTATATAAGTATACTATATATGTCTAGGCGCCTATTATAATTAAACGAAACTTCGCACAAAATATGGTTTAACGTTATCATGATTTCTTCTATTACCAAGTTCCGTTTGAATAGAATTTGAATCTTCACTATAATTCGCGAAAGTACCAACTAAAGTACCAAAAAAATAAACAAAGAACTGTATTAAAAGTGATTATAAGTGAAGGAGTATTAAAATACGAATCTCTTGTTTCCAAATATTATCATAAATATTACGAATTTTTGAACGAGGCCTCCCCGGCGGAACAATAAAGTTTATTACTTTACAAAATACAGGATACATTTTATTGGAATTTAATTTCGTTAATTCATACATTTTTTGGTCAATCATCGGCACGAGAAATGTCATGCACGCGACGTTTAAACCGCTTGCAAATTCTCTGCGATAAATGTATCGCGAAAATATTTTAAATGCTATCAAATTCCCATTTTCGTAATTAATGAAATTTCGTATAACACCAAGTCATAAAAGGTTATTTTTATTGAAAAACCTGCATTCTAAATACAAAAAGCATAGTTACACGATCCGATCTCCTTCCCTTGTCAAAAAACTAGTTTAGTGATAGTTTCTGTTACACATATTAGAGATCAGTCTAGTCTTTATGGATAATTACTTAGAAGGAAGATATGAAAAAAAGTTGCTTAGATTCCGCACAATTAAGTATGATGAAAATTTAGAATAGAGTACATACATTATTTACAAATGGTATACGATAAAGAATAAGTTAGCATCTCAACAATCGATATTTTGGTAAACATAACTGTTTAGGATGCATTTAAATTTCATTCAGGTAGACTTAACTTCAGGTTCACAATATAACGCAGTTCTTTGAATAAAATTATAAACAACAAATCAATAAAACTACAAATAAACAAATAAATCAGAAGGATAAAACATGACAAACATTACTTCCGATACGATTGCCAAAAAGATTTCGCAAACTTTTCTTTTAAATATACCGCGGTCCCAGCGGATACTTGGGTAAACTGATTACTGCGAGGAAAACAACTCATGGCAGCGGCTCAAAGGGAAAAAGTTAGATAGAAAATCAAGCCTTTTGAAGCACCTTATATACAGTTCCAATATATAAAAGCATACATATATCTGAGGTATATATTTGAGGCACTCATAGCCAGTTGCGCTCACTGATAAAAGATCAGTGGCTTAAGCCTTGGCGCGGTCAATCTATAGATGGGTGACTGTATATTAGTATTTGAGTTGAGCGTCACCGTGCTTCGGAGGGCACGTAAATAGTCGTTCGGTTTTTGTCTACTAAGATAACAGTCGTTAAGCCATGTAAAAGGCCTTTCGGGCGGTTTGAACAACTTTAACACTAGGTTGATCACTAACCATACGACAGAATAAAAGAACAAATGTATAAAACTATTGCGTGATCGAGAATGACTCGCCCCCGGTTTCTGAGTACATTTAGCGGTAGTTTATCTATTCAATAGCGTTTTTTGAATATGAAGTTTAACGCTATTTAGTAGATAAACTACCGTTAAATGTACTCAGTAACCGGGCGTCAGAAAGCCTACGCCGTGTTTGAAAGGTAAAGAGTGTCGATTTTCAAAGCCCTTTACTGTAATTTGCATCATGATTGGTCATTCTAGAGTAAAATTACTACCTACCGGGCGTTTGAAACTTGTAATTACTTTTTAAAAAAGTAGTTCTTGAGGAGTTCTTGTCATCACAGTTTCTTGTTAGCTATTAGTTGTTCGATAGTCTGTAGCTTCGACAGTCTTTTTATTTAATACGCAAGAAAAATTACAAATAAGCCGAACCATATGTGTCTTACTGTGATTGCTTATATCACTGATGTTTTCGTTTTAATAAAGCTTTTGGCTAAGAGTTACTAAGGGTTAATTTTACTCTGAAATGTATGTTTTTGACAGTATTGGATTATATAAAACAGACTGACACAGTAACATCTTATATTTATATACCTCAATTTCCTAACTCTGGAAAAATCACTGATTAATTCTTAACAGAAAAACTCAGAAACAACTTTTTTGGATCGGGATTCAAACCCGTGACCTCTGCGCTGAATTTGAGCTGAGAGGTAGTCAATAAAATATAATATTGTATGTATAGGGAAATAGACACAGGATACTGAGATATTCTTCATATGGACAAACGTTTGTTTAAATAGCAAGATACATATACATTCGTGCAATATTCATAGTTCATATTTATACAGTACCGTCTGATTGAAATTGAGTTAGTTTGTGGACATATCCAGACTGTATGTTGAGTATTCTCTGTTGAATTCAAGCTTGGTTTGTTTGTTTGTACTAGTATATAGACTATTATAGATTGTCTCTATGATTATCGAATAAGCATTTGACATTTAACATTCATTGGTAAAATAGTTCTTACGGAATACGCTAGGGGCGCTGATCAATCTTTCATACCAACAATAGCGGATCGTAGTTGAAAATTGTATGTAAATTACTTTTATGATCGAATAACAACCAATTCTCGCAATTAAAAATGATTAATAGTCTGTTATAATTTAGCGCCAATCATTTTAGACTCAGTATCAAAATGCTTGTAAAAATGTTGAAGTTGCACCAATCTCATTTCGTTTATTTGTCTAAAACATAATCTAAAATATAGTCGAACCGATTGATATTCTTTTTTAAGAAACCACTTCAAATTTTAAAACGAATCTATTGATGGAGAGGAAATCCTCAACAGTTAATAGAAATAATTCGAATACATCTGACTAATATACGTCTTTAGAAATAAACTAAAACGTTATTTAAAACACCAATCGGAATGATAGAGAAGATTTATTTTATCGTTTCGCCGATGTCGCAATAATAGCGTATATAAAAATATACCTACGATGAACGCGATCAGCTGTAGCTGACTCAAACCACACTTAAACCGTGACTCAAAACATTATTTTAAAGAAATTATGAATCATGTTTGTTTACCGTTAAAGATTTTATGATTAAGCGTGGCGTAATGGTTGTGGTAACCACTAAAAGATATAAGGAAAACATGAATCAAAGTGTGTATTTCCTTTAACAAAAATACGTGGAAAGTATAGTACATGGTTTTTAATATGTTGTCTCAAATATTTGTGAACCCTGGTCTCTCATTATGAGTCGAAAATAGTTACATATTTTTTCCAAAACTCATACGTTATCGTATAATTACGAGGGAGTATATTTGTAATGAAGTGGATGGAGAAGCACGCTTGACTTTACTCATTACTATCGAGTAAGGGGCGTTTGACATGTAGATTTACTTTTAAATATAGTTATTGCGGAATACGCTAGGGGCGTTAGTTTCTTAGTTAGTTAGAACTTTTTGCTAGTGATACTTAATTTCAGTGAATTTAAGGAAGAATATTTTTCTGTAAATTCTACATACATTTTCTGGTCCAAAGATACTAATCACTCGAAATGTATATTTGAAAAGTTCCCAAACGAAATTGTACGAAAAAATGACAAACAGGAAAAGTAATAAAAATTCATATAAAACATTGAAATACTGGTTTTTATTCATACAGTAAAGCGACATGCAAAACTGAATTCGAATAAAAAGTTGTGTTAAAAGCCTGGCCCGAAGTTAGACCGAGTACAAACGGAATAAAATGGGATGTAATAGCGGAGTTAGAAAAAGGTTGTAGTTTTAGTTTCACTATAAAAGTTATGCATTCGTAAGGATTCGGGTATCTCCGGCCATGGTCGGGTGCATTATCCTTCACAAGAACTTTTTACGAGAAGAGTTTTTATGTCTTTATTGTGTGTTCTTTGTATTAAATTACCAAAATCTCTATTTAAGATGTAATAATAGTATATTGAATAGTAAGAATAGTAATCATGGAAACTACGTACAAGTATTTAAGGCTTTTAACTAGTCTTAGATTTTAATTGTTTTAAAAGATTTCCGGAGGTGAAAATATCTTATGTGGTAATCCAAGTTATAAGCTCCCAGTGTACCAAATTTTATTAAATTCTATTCAAGTCGTTTTTTCGTTAAACAGTAACGCACATATAAACATCTGTACCTACTTAAAAACTTTCGCGTTTATGATATTGGTAGCATACTATTTAGTGTGAAACCTGCTATAATTACAGCATCCAAACTTTAACAAACATTAGATACAGCGATGTCCGTATTCTGATCAATCATAGCTTTATTACGGACTGTCACATTAGTACGACACGATGAGTGACGACCGACGGAGACCGATGTAAATATGTACTCAGTACCGATGGAGCACGGTAAATAACAGGCACACGTGCGATCATATAATTATGCCAATTCGACAACACTCGTGCAATTATAAATAGGGACGGTGTTTTTGAATTGAAATATTTTATTTTAAATCACGAGTTACGAAATCAAAATCAAATTATTTATTCATTTATGTCAAATATTGAGACTTATGATAGTTGTTACTATTACTGAATCTATCATTAGTTCGGAAAGGGGGTAGAGCCTTATGAGAAGAGCTAGCAAGAAACTCACGGCCAAACGTTTCACATTTAAAATTGTTTAAAAAATAGTTCTTGCGGAATACGTTAAGAGCGCTGATAGTTTTTAGATAGCTTATGTTTCCCAATTTACGATTTGATTTCAAATATTAGCTAAGTGGCACATATAGTTATTCATAAACCTGTCTAACTACGATTTTATAAACATATTTATTGTTTAACGTGAATTTAGTCACTATGTTGCAATAGAGCAACGTAGTGAACTTCAGGCCTAACCTTTCTTTCTCTTCTCATTCTGGGAGAAGACCCGGTTTTCGTGTAGTAATATGTAGTATTGCAATTGTATAATATTCAAAATTGCATATAAACAGTAATTTTAAAAGCACGAGTCTCATTTCAGTCGAGTAGCAACTCAATTAAGAACTACACGGTACATACATCAGCAGTTTAACTTCATAATCCAAGGAAGCTTCAAGCCGTTTCGAGTCTATTATAAAATTTATACGCGATGCACCTTTAAAAGACGAGTTTCGAGTTTCTCGTAATACAAATACTCCCGTAATCAGCCTTCGAGTTTGTAACTCGACTGGGATTAAATTCCATCACTAAATAAGTTTTAGACTTACGTCGAAAGTTTGAGAGGTAAGTTTTCAACTGCCGAGTCCGCGTTTTTAGCTTCTCGATTTTATTTTTACGTTCGAGAACCTGTAGTAGGGGATTTTATTTGCAATATTTTTGAAAATATATTTATGTTTGGTAATAGGTTACTTTCCAGTGAAAAATGTAGCATTTGATGTTACATTAAAACCTTATGATGTATATTAAACCTGTAAAAACACACTGTAAATGCATTGATTAATCAATATTATTTCCTTTACTCCAACATTATACCAATACAAAAAACAGCAAAAGAAAAATCATTGGTTAAACAGTACATGTAAAAAATATAAATTCGACGGCTACAATAAGGGCCAAAGTGCAACGCTGCGAAAATTGGACTTTCGCTCTTATGTCAAGTGAAATAGATTGCAATTTTGCTTTTACGCCGCACAGCCAATTTTACTTACGGTACTAAGCAGATTATTCGCCAATAAAAGCCCTGTGAATGTACCTGTAAAGAAGAAAATATATCATTAGTATAGTAATAACAGTAATCGAGTTTTTTAAGAACTAAGAATAAACACCCTTATTTACCTTTGGTAGTGGTTTTGACGATTTCTACTAAAAACCTGTTTTGTCAAGAATCAAGGAGGCTTTCAATCAAAAAGGTTTTTTTTGTCAAAAAACTGAATTTTTCTTACAATCTCCACCCCTTAATTTGGTATACTTAGATCTTTTAATCGATAATTACTTATTATAAAATAAAGTAAGCTCGCCTCGTGTTGAGATAAAATTAAAATCTACTCAACAGATTTGCATAAAGCTTTCACTAATAAATATTCTCCTGGAAGGTTTTAGTGCATAAATTGTTAAAGACGCTTGTAATCCGGGCAAAGCCGGGGCTGGTTGCTAGTATACAGAAAGACACACAAACACACACTGTTTTAAGCATGCCTTTTACCGTTTTATAATTAGTGTGTAATTATTCGTTTTCCCAAAATAAATAAAGTACAAGTATCAATCATTGTTTTACTCAGTTAAATTAAAATACGCTTGAACAAAGTCAATTGGTAAAGCTTTTATAAAGCTAGCCGAAATACAACCGACAAACAAAACGATAAGCTCAGCTTTTAATAAATAACATGTTTAATAACGAATAACTAGTAGCGGCTTTATTTAAGCAACTAGTAGACACACGCGGCTTCCCTTGCGTGCGAAGTTTAATACTTTAACAACATAGGGGACTTTTTTTTTGAAAAGAGGTTGTATATTCGATCCCGGAGCTTGAATTAATCCGTGCTAAGATAAAGATTAAAACATATTTGGGTTTTAACAGGCAAGTAAGGCTCTATATAACTTAACATAATACATAGCTAATATGTTATATTTATAACACTAGCTTCTGTTTGCGACTTCGTCCACGTGAAAAGATTTCCCGGGATAAAAGTACCCCTAAAAGTTAATACAGGTTATAAACTATCTATGTACCAGATTTCATGCAAATTAGTTCTGATTCCCCACCACCACCGCACTTGGCCAGCGTGGTGGACTCAAGGCCTAACCCCTCCCTTATTATGGGAGGAGACCCTTGCCCAGCAGTGGGACATTAATGGGTTACATTTATTTATTTAGTTCTGATTTTCTTTTGTGAAAACGTTTTTCATACATCCTCACAAACTTTCGCATTTATAATATTAGTAAAATAGCGATAGAGACTTGATTATATTCATGCGAGAATATGTCGATTATCGTATATTCATTTGCGGTAATTACTTACATTCGGCTTAATTATAAGCCGCAATTAACGCACGAATTTTATATTATTACGTAAATGAAAATTCATACACAAATGACTAATTTATCGAGTAATTAAACTCCATTCAAATATTAATTAAAATTGTATAAATAATCAATTTTAATGTATGAAATACATTTTTATAGTTGAAGTAACTGAAGCGCTATCTCTTGAAGAGAAATGGTACTACATAAAGATCTGTAATGAAACACAGCAATGATCGACCATTCAGTATTTCGACTAAATACGGCAAAAATTGATTTAGTTTTATTATGTTAGTCGTTAGTGAAATCAAATAGTTTGAAAAGTTGAACTTTAGCCGAAATCTATACTCATATTTTTAATGTAAGAACGTCTTTGTTCCTCCTTCAAATCAAACCACCTTAACCAATTCATATAGCATTATTTTGACAGGATACTATATCCTACGGAAACAAGAAAAGGCCTTGGAATTTTTCTATGGGTGTTTGTAATCGCAATCAATTTCAAAACATATAAAAAGAATCACTCCAAAGAAATAATAAGTGGAATTTTCCACAATAGTCCGTATTTATGCAGAAAGAAACCACACAGCAAAAATATTATGCACTTTTGAGATGTCAAAGGTTTTACGAAAACATGTCTATACTATCGGTTGCAGTTGGTTTTGTTCTGCTTTTTGTAAACTCTATTTCTGAAGCGTAAATCGTGTCGTTCATTTCTGTATAAGGTTTTAGACCACTTATTATTATTTTCCTTAACCCATTACTGTCCCACTACAGGGCAAGGGTCTCCTCCCAAACGAGGAAGAGGGGTTAGGCCTTGAGTTCACCACGCGGGCCAAGCACGGGTTGGGGTCTTTTTAAATTAGTATTCATTTAAAAAAATATATATATCGTCCATTTTGCATAAATACGGAAAATTTATCCTGTTTAATGCTTTCATTTTCCTATATAATTCCCCCCACGTGATTGTGTTATAAATAGCAAACCAAACAAAGAAGGCATTACGATTGAACTTAATTTCAAAAGTTAATTCGGAAAGCTGCTTAATTTGATTCATATAAGGTATCTTATTGACGCAGTATATATTATTATATATATTTTCCTCACCATTCAAAATGGTAGCAATGGTTAGGTATCGGGCATTTCAATGGTTTTTTCCTGATGACGTCACACTTCACATAGTGTTAAATTATAGCTAATAATTTGATATAATTTCATTAAATAGCTGAGTAGCTGCAATATAGTCCAACAACTTAGCAAAAAGGCTTGTACGCAAGGTTCGTTCGTTCGTTCCGGCAAGCAGAAAAAAAAAGATTAATGCAGATTTATGCAGCTGAATCTGATAGTGTTTGATATAGCTACTTTGTTTTGAAAATACTCGATATTCTTAACTATAATCTAGATAAATCTACCATAAAATGCTCTCTATTAAGTTGCCAGCAATTGGAAAGTACATCCAGTGAAAAGAACTGGAAAGAAACTCGCACCAACTCTCTCAATCCGAGTTAAACTATAAATACAATCGAGAACCTGTAGTTACGATATTTTCTCACGATGTTTTGCGTTATAATTATGTAATTATGATCCACTTTAAATCAGTTTCAAAGCATTTATTCATTTACAAGTCAGTACCGGTAATTCATCCATTTAGCTGCTGTGCAATTTTATGTAAATTATATATCTTTACTTATATTCAATATGCTAAAGTCTGTCTGTATAACAACTTACTCACACAGCTAAACCGAATTTTATGTTATATGTTATAAGTGGAAAGCGAAAGCAAAGATTTTGTAATTAAAAAATCATCCCAAAATTGAGGGTGAAAGTTTGAACTCGAGCAGAGTCACGCGAAACAGCTAGTATAATTTATACTAATATTATAATGAGGAAAATTTTTAATATATTTGTTACTCTTTCACGCAAAATTTATTATACAAATATAATTATTACCTATGCAGATCAACACATAAGAGAACTTTTTTTAGGAATATATATACGCAGACAAAGTCGCAGGTAGAAGCTAGTATAGCTTAGTAGAAGAATGCTCAAACACAACTGTCATAATACCGGAAATAATAACAAAAAACTAGTACCGTAACACAGTATTTACGAGTAAACGACCGTGTGTATTATCATGCTAATCTATACTAATATTATAAAGCTGAAGAGTTTGTTTGTTTAGTTGAACGCACTTATCTCAGAAACTACGGGTTCGATTTGAAAAATTCTTCCAGTGTTAGATAGCCCATTTATCGAGGAAGGCTATAGGCTATATATCATCACGCTACGACCAATAGGAGCAAAGTACCAGTAAAAAATGTTACAAAAACGGGGAAAATTTTGACCTATTCTCTTCTATATGACGCAAGCGAAGTTGCGCGAGTCAGCTAGTTTTTACTATAGCATTCGTGGGGAAACGAGGTCGTAGGCACAATATAACAAACAAATCTCTGTTTGTTCCGTATGAGTCATGGAGTTTACTCATCGACGCACACACGCGTGTGCCTTGTGTGTATGTACGTGTGTGTGTGTGTGTGTGTGTGCGTGTGTGTGTGTGTTTGTGTGTGTGTGTTTGTGTACATGTCGTTAGGGCTGTCAGTTAGAAAACGTATTGTTTTGATTGTAAGATGTTTTGTTTACGTTCTCGTTTGTCGGCTGCGACATCTTTGTTGATCGAAGTTTACTACGATTCTGACTTGGATAAAACTTACAGTTACGTTTTATATACAAGAATCTGGTGCAGGTATTACATAATATTATTTTGACATAGTCTAAATTCTAGTATCGTGATGGCCAAAAAATAATAGCAGCACGGTGTTATTTATCAAAGGAAGTTTTACTAAGACCACACAAGTATTTATACAGTAGAATATTTTAATACATACATAAAATCCGCCTTTTCATAATGAGCAATAGACAAAAACCAAGAAACATCGCTTGCTATGCTTTAGTCGTACAGGATATTTTTATTTCAGAATTAAAATTACCTCACAAGATACAATAAAATGAAAGTGTGACAAACTAAATCTAATTTCTTACTGACAAATTAATGTACTGTGAACAAAAGCAAACCCCCAAGCCCTTGCGTAAAGCCATAAACTGTGCTTGCATCGGCACAATACCGCTCTGTGCAAGTGATAATTGTACATATTACCATAATAGGCCTCTGGTATGCCAGAGTGTGACGTCATCGCCGGCGCTAAAATACGCTTTTAAGCTGCCATTGTTCTTGGGAAGTTCATAGCGCATCTGTTGTATAGAATTAGTAACATTTGGTAAAGTAATCATGGACTTTTTGTATTGAAAGGAAAACAAAAATATTTGATTTTGGTTTGATTGACATTTTGGCACTGATGCTACGCAAGTCTAGACTTTATGTCGTAAAAATATTGTTGATTTTTTAGCACCAAGGCGTTTTCTGCTTGGTCACCAAGTAAAACAAAAATCTTTCAAAATGTTGTGTTCACGTAAAAGTTTTGCTGATCCGTTTACAAAATGATATTGTGCAAATAAATTTGTAATTGTTTCTCTTTTATTTTATCTTATGTTCAGTGGTGTGCTTTCATTAACTGACTAATAAGAAGGTAAAGTATAAAAAAATATATATCAGCCCCTATCCCTTTATCCTTAAGACAATAATTTTAAGTATCATCACGTAATTTTTAATCAAATACCAATTACCATACAAAATAAAATACCCATCTATGCAGCCAAAAAAAGTTTCATAAAACCTTACTTCGACAGTCGATTGACAACTCTCATTAAAGAAACATCGTTCAAGACATTTATCTGCAGGTTCAGATAAAACCACATTGACTGACAGTTAGTCACCGAGCCGATAAACTTAATGTACCCCCACTACATTGTACACGACACTGATAATATGAATAACATTCCATTGACAGAAATAAAACGTTTATACAAAACTTCGAATTAATTTAAATAATATTTACGACCAGTTTCACAGATCATGACTTTATATTTGATGAACTATCTTAAAATTCCCTTTGATAAGTTATCTGTAGATATTTAGGAATGGTGAAACGAGGGTTCACTTTTTTTTCTTAGACTTTTCGCAATATAATATATCTGTGACTATGGAGATTGCAAAATTGTGATGAATACTGTGTACCTCTTTAACTATATAACTATATTTACTATATTAACGTGGTTATGCTAGTATTCATATGAAAAAATATATTCCTGAAACTGTTTTAAATGTAGAGCTACATTTTCATGTGTACATAATAGACACAAAGCAAATTAATTACAAGCTTAATTAATGTTAAAGCATAAAACGTAAACTAAAAATGTTGGTATAAAATACGAATTTTCAGTCGCATAAACGCTTGAAACTCCATCTACACAACACTAATGCTAAAAAGAGAAGCACATAATATTTCTAACCACAATCCATTTCCGTTGCTATCCAAAGATCATGGGAATAACACGTCAATAACGAATGTGTTAACCAACCAAATTGGAACGCTTGCTGCTTAGTTAAGAACGGAGGCAACATTGGACGTGCAATTTGGCCGTATAGCCGGAGGGATTTTGAGTCGAAGCACCCAGTAACTGAATCAATGGGTTGGCACTTGTTTTGTAAATCTATCCGAGTTTAATTATAACTGGGGTTATTGCGGATCGCTCGAGTATGGGGAACAATGCTCGTATGGTGGGGATAATCGATTTGAGAGCAGGGGGTCCTGCGGAAATTAATTGAAAGACATGGTATGAAAATTGGAAGCTCCTGGGTGATATGAATTTGGGTATCTTAATTGATGAAATGTAGAGCAGTAGTGCGGTTACCGACAGCCAAATCATGGATTTAATTATAATATGACATACACCGTACGATTTTTCCTTCAACTAAATTTTTAGTACTAAGATTATAGTGCTCATAACACTAACAGAGTAGGCTCCCATTATCTCCAGATTATAGAACAAAAACTATTTTCCTATTCAGCGCACTTTTACCTACATTTGATTATAAGGCCTTCCCCCGATAACATGCTTCTGTTTACTACAAACGTGATTTTTGTAGCAACCTTTTTTCTAGTCAACAATAATCCAACGTCTAGACAAGAAAAGTACCGAGAAAATGCGTTCGTTGCATCCAATTACCCAGTTCTGGAGCCCTCTTGACGGTCCGACTTACAAAGCTTACTGTTGAGCAGCTCAAACATCTCGTAATAGCCTATTATACCATCCAGACGGCCTTTGATAAAACTGTATTATAACTAACTGTAATAAAGTATTGGTTTGCTTATTTGCTACCTTCTTTATTGTTAATCACAGACGCGGAATTTGAATTCATACATACGAGTTCTTTGTTGGTTGCAATATTCGTTATTTCTTTTTCTTTGAATATTTAGTTTTCTAGTTCGTCTTAAAGTTGTTTAAGCAGTTACAAAGCTTTTGACATTATTAATGACTAAATCATTATATTAACGAGCTTTGACTACATGAATTCTTTCTCCTTTCATGCGATAAATTTTTAAGTAGTTTTAACTGTAATAATGTCTTCGACATATCTATTGACTGACTTAATGGGCGGCTAGCGTAGTGTCAAATGTTTCCGTCAAAGCACGCTCAGATATACGCTAAAATACTACTTTATTATCCATCTGTGGAATGTCTGCGGCAAAGATTGCTCAATACCTTAATTTTTTTCTTTAATTGCTCTATGAATTTTCGATCTATTTCTCGTTTACATATTAATTTTATACCACTTGAAATATACTCCAGAATATATGTAAGTCTTTACTATTATTATGAAGACTGGACTAACTCCCAACTAAATTATTATACGTAAACGTTGTTCCTTCAAGTTGTAAGCTCCATGAAGTTTGACACGCGAGTGCAAGTGTGAACCGACTAATTACTAGGTCAAGAGAACAGCTGCCTGGTAAAACAGAAACTTGAGTTCGATAATATTTGATACTAACTTATGATCGTTCACTTGCTAAATTATTGTTGAAAATTTAGCTTAAGTTTAACCCCCGGTTTTCAACTCTCTCTTTGTTCAATTTAGTGAATATTAGAGCAGCGGTTTTGTTTTGATAGTGCAATATCAGATAGTCATGTTTCTCTCAGATATGTTTCTGAAAAATATACTGGTAGCAAGCGGTTACTTTTGAATACAGGGATTACTTTCAAATGGAAAGAAATATGCATGTGGTCAAATATATAATTTAAAATGAAACAATTTTATTCACCGTGATGTTTACTACCAAGTATCGGATAATTGAACGAATTTCTAGCTTTATGTGCGAGCTATTTACTTATTCATATTACCCAATAAACCACAAATTTTAAAGGTACGCCTTTCTACGGTACATACAATGTTTATTACTTGCCTTACGCCCGGTTTCTGAGTACATTTAACGGTAGTTTATCTATACAATCGCGTTAAAACTGAAATAAAAAAAATTGTTATTGAATAGATAAACTACCGCTAAATGTACTCAGAAACCGGGGGTTAGACAACAAAATAAGTTCTTAGTATGCAGTAGCAGTCATTAGTAGTAAATTCTCTAGACGTTTAAGATATTTGTCTGACTGGCCTAATGTTGGTATAATGACGGAATTATTATCGAAATCACTTCGCTCATTAGTGGAAAAAGTTTTTTAAAGGAATTTTATCTTAAGTATGTAGTCTTTTCTATACTAATATTATAAAGCTGAAGAGTTTGTTTGTTTGTTTGTTTGTTTGAACGCGCTAATCTCAGGAACTACTGGTCCGATTTGAAAAATTCTTTCAGTGTTAGATAGCCCATTTATTGAGAAAGGTTATAGGCTATATATCATCACGCTACGACCAATAGGAGCCGAGTACCAGTGAAAAATGTTACAAAAACGGGGAAAATTATGACTCTCTTAAGTGACGCAAGCGAAGTTGCGCGGGTCAGCTATGTACAATAAAACTTATGTTATGTTTGTTTGTTACAGGCAACCAACGCCCCGAAACCTTCCCTAGTAAGTAATATTTTTGGTACATTTTATACTTATGTAACTTTAATAACGTATTGGCTGTTTACTACTTTCTTTCTTGGTAATCACAGACGGGGACTTTAGATACATACATCTGAGTTCTTTGTTAGTTGAAAAATCGCGTTATTTCTTTTTCTTGGAATATTCAGTTATGTATCTCGTCTTAAAGTTGTTTAAGCGGTTACAAAGCTTTTGACATAATTAATGACTAAATCATAATATTAACGAACTTTGGCCACATGCATTCTTTCTCCTTTAATGCAGTTAGTGATCAACTTAATAAATAAATGGATGTAATGACTTAATGTTGTTCATTAGTGGAAGAAGTTTCTTAAAGGAATTTTATCTTAAGTATGTAGTCTTTTGTACAACAAAACTTATGTTATGTTTGTTTGTTACAGTCAACCAACGGCAACGCCCCGAACCCACTCCCTTGCCCAGTGAGTAATATTTTGGTACATTTTATACTTATGCATGAATATAAATTTTTGTGTTAAATGCTGATCTGGATGCGTGGTAAGCCGATGGTGTCTTTCTAATTTATGGAATCAAATATGATGTTATTAAGGGATTTTCATAATATTCTTTTTCAAGAGGTGCCAATACTTATCTGTATATATAAAAATGAATTGTTGTTCGTTAGTCCCGCTAAAACTCGAGAACGACTGGACCGATTTGGCTGATTTTGGTCTTGATTTATTTGTGGAAGTCCAGAGAAGGTTTGAAAGGTGAATAAATTTGAAAATGCGCGGTATTAAATAAAAACAAGAAAGCGTGAGCGGAGCTGTGCGGGTCAGCTAGTAGTATATAAAACACTTTGTCCTCATGAGTGTAGATAGACACCAAATAATTCCAATAGTTAATTCATTATGGGTACAAAAGTAGTCTTCTTAGAATTAGAAACTGTACGACCACATACTTAATTTGAGTGTTTCATTTGAATGTCAAGAAAACTGTCTTTATACAATCTGACAAGAGTTTAAGGTGAAAGGACACACACAAATTAAACTCTCATAAAGGTCAAAAGTCAAAACAAACATACTTAAATTTACAAATTGACCTGTCCAAGCATATCAAATAGGGTTTAATCTTATACAGGGTGTCCCAAAACTCAACGATAATCCGAGACAGGATGAAAGGCCAAGTCATACTGGCTCTAGGAAAAATAAAAAAAAAATTCCATATCACTTAGTTCAGCAATAATAGACATTTTTCAAAAAAGTTGAAATTCCACACCCTTGGTCGCATTTTCAAGTCCTGTGATCACCAATGTCACAATTTCGCTGTGTTTTTTTTAATTTCGTGATCTTCATTAAATTTGCTATTAATCGTAAAACAAATTTATGCACAAAACATTGTTGATTTCATAAAAAAAGTTAAGTTTTAGTGAGTCATGGTTCACAAAAATATCGTTAGTTAACTTTGACGCTTCATATTGAAGAAAAAATGTACTACACTACCCTTGGCAAGTTATTTCAAAAGTTGGCGCATTTAATCAAGATTTCAAAATGGTGCAACACTTGCCACTTTTCTTTCCATTAAAAATGTTATTTTTATTTAAACGAAGAGTATCCTCGCAGATGGATCGAACGCAGTAGTTCAATTTTATGACTTTCTCGTTCCCCCGATCAAAATCCTGTAGATATTTTTGACTGCGAATGCATAAAAGAAAAAGTCTATTCGAAATCAATACAAAATCTATCAGAACTTCGCCAGAAAATTGATACAGCGTTAGAGGAAATAAATGCAAGGAATTTTGTTTGACCGGTGCAAAGGTCTTTTGTAAGACGTTGCAGAGCCTGTATTCGTGCCAGAGGAAAGCAATTATTTTTAGTAAAGAGGTAATTGAGTCAGTCCATAACCAATATTTAATTTAATAAACAATAATAACAATTTATAATAATAATAATTAAAAAAAAAACAAGGAACGAACCATCATTCTTATTTAATTATTCTCCTTAAACTAAAGTAATCCAAATTGTTTTCCTCTGGCACGAATACAGGCTCTGCAACGCCTTACAAAAGACTTTTGCACCGGTCAAACAAAATTCCTTGCATTTATTTCCTCTAACGCTGTGTCAATTTTCTGGCGAAGTTCTGATAGATTTTGTATTGATTTCGAATAGACTTTTTCTTTTATAGGCAGTCAAAAATATCTACAGGATTTTGATCGGGGGAACGAGAAAGTCATAAAATTGAACTACTGCGTTCGATCCATCTGCGAGGATACTCTTCGTTTAAATAAAAATAACATTTTTAATGGAAAGAAAAGTGGCAAGTGTTGCACCATTTTGAAATCTTGATTAAATGCGCCAACTTTTGAAATAACTTGCCAAGGGTAGTGTAGTACATTTTTTCTTCAATATGAAGCGTCAAAGTTAACTAACGATATTTTTGTGAACCATGACTCACTAAAACTTAACTTTTTTTATGAAATCAACAATGTTTTGTGCATAAATTTGTTTTACGATTAATAGCAAATTTAATAAAGATCACGAAATTAAAAAAAAACACAGCGAAATTGTGACATTGGTGATCACAGGACTTGAAAATGCGACCAAGGGTGTGGAATTTCAACTTTTTTGAAAAATGTCTATTATTGCTGAACTAAGTGATATGGAATTTTTTTTTTATTTTTCCTAGAGCCAGTATGACTTGGCCTTTCATCCTGTCTCGGATTATCGTTGAGTTTTGGGACACCCTGTATATAAAATTCTCGTGTCACAATGTTAGTTACCGTACTCCTCTAAAACGACATGACCGATTCTCATGAAATTTTATGAGCATATTGTGTACGTCTGAGAATTGGCTAACATCTATTTTTCATACCGATATGGATTACCTTATTATACCATACCTTACCTTTTTTCATTTTTAGACATTTTAAATTTCTGTTTATTATGTCGCTTTAAATAATACATACAACCCAAAGTTTTACCCTTTCATCACCAACTCCTATTTTTAACAGCAATTTTATTATAGCCTATATGGCAAAACAACGTTTGCCGGGCTAGTAACAATATAATAACACGTACTACACAAACAATGATCACTGTAGCAGACATCAAAGCTCAAACGTCTTCGGCAGCTAATTAGAAGGTAACAGCCGTAATTAATACACGAACTGTAATCGAGATGCAATATGCAATATTTGATGCGATCTCTAAGGATATATTAATGTTTATTCATTGAACTGAAAAGTGGATTATCGATGTGTTAATGGAACACAGAATTTCATTACGTGTTGCAATAGTTTGTTATTACTGCGTGGAATTTAGTTAACTATGCAATATTAATATTTGTTTGTATTTTTTTTTGTTTTTGGATAACATATTCGACAGTATTTTTAACATAGGGGATTCGCGATTGGCGGATGGATAGATAGATAGAAAGAAATATAACAATATTTGTTGTACTAGTTTAGTGTATTATTCTGAAATACATCATCTGTGAAAATCTTGGCTGTCTGACTCTCACGGTTCATTAGATACAGACTCTTGATAGACACACAGACAGACTGACAGCTAAGTCTTATTGAAATGGTTCCCGTTTTACGCGTACTGTTACAGAACCTTAAAAAGGGACTCCTGAAAGGTTATGTATGCCAAGAACAGTAGTTCGATTCTCTACTGCTATCGACTACCGGCAACCGGCTATCGAAAAATGTTGTATGACTATCGGTTCAGAGCCTCTAGCGGGCGTCGTAGAAACTATTTTTGCAGAATATTTTGAATGTCACACTCTCGATACTCGATGGATCCAATATTAGAAAATCGTGCTACAGAAGAAAGAATAAGAAGTTTGTGCGGATCATAGCAAGTGCCGTTCTTTCTCTGCCTAACCAATGAAAACAGTGATTTATTGTAATACGATAATAATTATTGGTCTAAATAATATACTAATTACTTACTCAATGTTTTGACGAGTGATGAACACAATTCAATATTTGTGGCTTTCGAATAATTAAATTTTATCTCGTAATTAGCGGTTTCGGCTCACGTTAGAATATAAATGGTAAACCATTTTCAATACAATGTTTCATTGTCGCGTGAAAATCATTATTGTATTCGGATACAGTTGTGAGCAAAAATATGTGTGGAATATCACACCTAGGGCTTCGGATGCAAATAGTATTATTATTATTTTAATGCACTGTTTGTTAGTTAATTACAGGTATCGGAATTTAAAATCTATGATGATGGTATTATTTGGAAATAACGAATATTATTAGTTTATCAGTTAGTGATCTAGGATTACTTAGGATATTTTAAAAGTGGTCTATGTTGGGTCTTATGACTACAGCCGTGCAATTTGGTTTTGAAAATCGGTATTGCAATTTATGTTATTTATTTCGCTAAAAAAGGCACAGATTTTCGCATTTGTATTATTGATGATGTTTGTAAAGATTCGTGCAAAAAAAATAACAAGTCTTATGTGTATTTTTAAGTCCAAAACTATTCTAATCATTTATTACTTCTGAACACCTATTGCGGATTAAAACAAGGTCCCCAATATCCCCAGGAATTTACAATGCGGACAATGTCACGGGATAAAGCTAGTTGTAGTCACCCGTGTCACGTGTCATAATACAAAATACACAATACACTATCCGTGTATTGTATTAAAACATTCAAATAACAATATTTTCCTGTAACACTAATTGCTAAACTACTATCATAGTTGGCACAATCGTTAAAGGAAAAAACAGATTTAATATATTCTTACCGTGTTTAGTTATTTGGGATTAATGAACTGAAAAAATAACATCCCGTATGTTCTTAGAATTTCATATAATTTATCGGAAATGAAAAGAAAAAATATGTGTCCTTTTATTGTCTAATGTAGTACGTATTATCTTAAGTAATTATTGTTTGGTAATTGCGTTGTTTTATTATTAAAATTCTCTACAACTTTTGAATACCGACAATCGGCTAACTATCGAGAAATTTTATACGAAAAGTGTTATTTTGGCAGTACATTTTAAATTAAAGACATAATCCGAAGACAAGGGCTGAATAATAAAACCATTTTTAATGAACCCGTAAGTTGCTAAACTAGTAAATTAAACTTAGTACGCAAACAAGCTTGGTCAGCTGTATGCAATAATTCACACAAAATCCTTCTTCCGTAATAGTAAAGATAGCAAAATCATCTGCCTTCTTTATTACAAAACAAAACTAAAACACTAATTAAAAACGCGACAATATTCCGCAAACTGAAACAAGTCTCATCAAAGAAATATCTAAAGTTACAAACAAACAAACATAGTTTTGTATCAAAGCAAAGTCTTGCATAGAGACGCGACGCCGAGACTGGATGCCTCGGTTTAATACGCAGTAGGAATTCTATCAACACTCCTTCGTATGAGATTTATATTCAATTTTTCTTTTATATTCTAGGATTTCTTGCTTTTGTTTTTGCTTTGTTACTGATTAAGGTTGTATTTTCTGTGAATTAAAAGCTTGAGACAAGGATTATTTAGACATAAATACGGATAACTTGTCATAGAAATTGTTCATTGATCTCTGACTATTTCTAGAGTTACGAGCGATTACATGTGTGACTATTATTTTTATTTTTATTTTTTTTTCTTTTCTTTTTTAAAAGACAACTCCCGCACTAAGAATTGCTCTTGTGTCGCGGGGACTTTTACAAACATACAAACAACGGACACAAAGCACAACCAGACCCGAAAC
Organism: Anticarsia gemmatalis; assembly: GCF_050436995.1. Lineage (NCBI taxonomy): Eukaryota > Metazoa > Arthropoda > Insecta > Lepidoptera > Erebidae > Anticarsia > Anticarsia gemmatalis. The sequence goes on along the minus strand of NC_134776.1, from coordinate 21,052,404 downwards.
AATTATTTGTGGATCGCACAAATAATTGCTCCGTGTGGGAATCGAACCCACGACCTCCCGTTGCAGTGGTATCGGCGTGGCGACCTAAACCACTGCACCACGGAGGCAGTCAACAAGTATTGTATAAATATATTCTCTTGATTGCATATGAACTATTAGAAAATGATAAATATCGGGCAACAATGATCACGATATATCCATGACACACCAAAATCATAAATCAGTCGCAGGAAGCTTGCAGTGTTTTCGTTGGCACATAAAAAGTTCAGATTTTAGTATACTTTACTCGATAATTGATATTTTTATTTTTTATACTACCAGTGCACATGCTACCGGGATTTTAATAAAATATCTTTTAAAATTACATTTCAGTCATCTCACAAACATATCTACAGTCTAAGACAATAAAGAAATTACAATAAATCTTTAACCAACAAACCGTACGATATCAATATCGAATCGAAGGATAACGTTCAATCTATCCGTTGTTATCTTTGTGCTTGAAGCTTCAATCTCCATACGAACCAAGTTAACCGATGTACATGTAAATAAGGTTTCTACGGCGGAATACAAGTCCCTGAGCGGTATTTGTAATGTGTCGTGCTCAGGTGCACTGCTATGAGAATAGTGGAATTTGTGAAAAAAATGTTCCTTTACTTAGAATAAATTGTATGTGGGACTTTATTAATGTACGTATTATGAAGAAGATGTATCAACGTACATACACGCCTGTAACACCCGAAGATAGACATAGACAGATGTGTACGAAATTTTTGCCATTAACCATGTAATAGAGGGCCAGCCTATTTTCATATCATATCATATACCGGGCACATTACCAAACTCTGAGCTACAATTAAGAAATATTTTCATGTAAATTAAAAAGACAAACAGCACTTTTCCCGATCCGAAAACTTAACCCGAATCATCATTATCAGCAATCGAATACAATATCGGCAGTGTTTAATTTAGCTCTTAATATAAAATGATATTTACAGTTTACGAACAAGCTCAGATAACCTATCTTCCAGATAAAGTAAAAGCCATGAAAATTTTAAAATCCTACCTGCTAAAGTAAATCAGTAAATACGACAACGAATGTTCAATTTTCATGCAATAAGCTATCTGAAAATTAAATCAAAAATATGAAAACCAATGTTTATTTTTCACATGGTAAGCTATCTAACACATAACCAGAACTTGTAAAACTTTAAGTACAAATACAATAGCAAGTGATAGGATAGATAACATGCAAGTCGATCAAAGGTTTCCGATTAGTTCGCCTCGATCGATGTGCGAGCTCGGGCCTTGATTGGTCATCACATCTACATATTGGTGGCATAATGCCTTTGACACTGTTCTTGTGATTGATGGTTTTTGTAGCAGGGAATAGTGTTTGATTTTGTGAAACTGGATGCTATAAATGTCTGCTTTAGATAATCTTCAATATTGTGGCTTGGTTCATTTTTTTTGTTTAAAAGCCAACTCCCGCACTAAGAATTGCTCTTGTGTCGCGGGGACTTTTACAAACATACAAACAACGGACAAACAGTACAACCAGACGCGAAACAATTATTTGTGGATTCCGCACAAATAGCTTACGACGAACCCACGACCTCCCGACGCAATGGCAAGCGGCTTGGCGACCTGAACCACTGCGCCAAAAAGTGAGTCAATATTGCCATTGCCTACTTAAATTGGCTATACGTCTGCTTGTCCGGATTATGGTACATCATTATATCGATAGCCACAGTTTTTTTATTATCTAGCATCTAAAAAAATATCTTCATCTAAATCTTTCTGCTATATATTTCATCAAACTCCGATTTTGGCAAGATTCAGTAACAAAGATAAACTTTAGCGTTTGTAATACTAGTACCTATAGAAAACAAATAGATCTATAGATCTACAAACATCAGTTTCTAGTCCTAGGTTACAAGTTACCGAATACAATGCCCCTTACATTGGTATACTGACACTGGCATTGCAATAAGATATGACATGAATGGTGCTTCGACGTGTTCTACGGAATATGAAGGAAACTCGAGCTAAGACGTTCGTGTTGATATATCTATGAAGTGTTGATCATATTTCACTCTATGTCTTCGATAGATAGTATTGTGAAGGAGAAATAAAGGACGATAATGGTGCAGAAGTAAAAGTGGTCGCCATTGCCAGATTACAGAAAAAAGATTAATTTCTAAAAAAAAATTTCCAATTAATTTAATGATCTTCATGCAATGGTGAGCTAGGCTAAGAAAATGGTGTCATTAGCTAGTATCTAATTTCTAACTTCATAGTGAAATCTTATTTCATAGAATTCGTAACGTAGGATAAGTTTTTAGAAATCTGTGCTTGTATGTACGTTTTTAACACTTCTTGCTTAAACTGTTAAAACTTAATAATAGTTTAGGTATTAGGATATAATATCACTAGGGTCTACCATTGGCTTCTTCGTTTTCAAAAATCATCATTGAAATTGAAATATATATTTTTATGTTATTTTACTTTCACCAAACAGCTAGACAGCTAGTCTACCAACATAAGGATAATATTTACATTGTACTACTAAGCGAAGGTAACAAACACTAACACATCTTTCACCGAAACACATGTTTACAATATCGGTACTGAGAAGTGCGAACGAAAGGTAACACGCCGCTAGATGGCAGCAGTGAGTGGGGGGGAGAAGTGGGGGGTTAATTGAAAACATTTATGTTATGGACTGTTGAATGAAACGCTGTGTAGTACTCGCAATCGCGATCTTTCGATAGCCGTATTGAGATCATCTTGATTTTTAGGGATTATTTTGAATCAAACTTTGTTAATGGTGATTCTTTCATATGTGGAACGTATTAGATTTTTTATGTCTTTATTATAACATGTCAATTAAGGTTTGCTACCCTAAGGGTAAAAACGAGACCTTATTATTGTGAATTCGCTGTCTACAACTACTAAAAGACAGAATAAAGGGCCTACCATAAAACATACGTGATTTTTTAGCCGCTTTTATAAATATTTCCGATCTACCTCCATAATTTACACCATAGGTACACCAAGATTGATCTATCTGTCGGAAAAACCGATTTATATATTGGCACGGCGATAGGTAGATAGTGGCACGGCGATAGGTAGATAGGCTCAAGAGAGACAAGCTACGGTCACCCACTATAACAGTAATAAACACAGGCGGAAATACAAGCAAGCGTAAACTTAATTAAAGTATCTAGTAGTTACCACAATACCTATGTTTTTGGCGCAATTTTGATTGTAAATGAATAAGAGACCACTAATTCCTTGATCGAAATAATGAAGTATGTACAGGTAAAGTACAAGTTAAGCAGAAAACTTTAGGTTCTTCGTAAGCCATTTTAAAAGAATAGCTACAATCTGTCAAGCAAAATAAATGTTATCTAGCGAAGTAAAACCGCACATGTAAAGTCCGACTACTATCAATTGTTTATGCAACAACGCTAAGGAATGCCATTCACTAGCTGACTCGTCGATTACGAGGCGACGCACGTACCCGCGGATGACATACGGTTCAATGCTCCAAGATATCAATTTAAACATACATACATACATACAAACATGGTTGTAACGATCATAATTCTATTTGCGAGATCCATTGTCTGATTTTGAAATTCTAGGTATGATTATGTATGCATATTTTTTGTAAGGTTTTTCGGGCTATTTATAAGGTAGTAAAAATTGGAATGTTCAAATAGAATAGCAAGACGCTTATTATTGTAGCCAGTAGCGCTCGTTAATCAGTCATTCATCGGCGGGTTAAGCCATCTTCAGCACGGACATTCTTTAGATGGGTAAAACTACTGTGGTCGAAGCCACATATACACTTTATCTATTAAAGTTAAACAACTTCGTGCTTCGGATAGTTAATAGTATCAGAAGTGCTAGTTTCTTTCTTTAAAGGCCTTAATAAAAAATAATCTTTGTTTTCACCTGTTACAATAATAGTCTAGCGGTTGGTTTATAACCGACCAAAAAGGAGGAGGTTCTCAATTCGACTGTATTTTTTTTTGTTTGTTACCACGTAAAATTTTACTAGGTAGATCAATATTGATGATTAAAGCTAGTTTTACTTTTAACCAGACGTTAAATTGAGGTAAATAACAAACGCGAGAATAAGCTTTTCACTTTACAGCTTAAACAATAATACTGACCCAACAGCTGAGAATTTCCTCGCAAATATTCGTTTAAATAACATTTTAATTTCAAAGCAAAATACCGGGAACTGTATGCTACTTCAACTGCTTCCGAGGATACGATACTCTAATTACAACATTAGTGACTTTTATACATAACTTCATCACCGTACGATTTTTAGTATATCATATTTGATAGTTACATAGCATTTAATTTGAAATAATAAACGTATTTCTTTTGCGAATAGTACATAAAACTATCTTTTGTAGCGCAATTCTTTACGTTCGGTGTTGTCGAGTATCGAAAGTTTGACATTTAAAATGTACTGCCAAAATAGTTCCCACAGAGCCCGCTAGAGGCGCTGATCTGGTCTTGGTGCAAAAATTCTCGATAGCTCGCCGGTTGCCAATAGTCAATACAGGTAGAGAATAGAGCTACTCATCACGACTTCGTTCCCTTAGAATAATTTAAAGGGGTAAACCAAGCTATAATATTTAAAACTAGCTTTTACCCGCGACTTCGTTCGCCATCTGATTTTTCCCATGGGAATGCGTCATTTTTCCGGGGTAAAAAGTAGCCTTCCTTTCTCAGGTATCAAAGACTAAAGACAGACAGAGTTACTTTCGCATTTATAATATTATAGTATGGATCTCATATTCTAGTGAAAAAAGTCATTCAAGATGCAATATAAGCTTGGTATCAGTACCGTATTTTCAAGCGTCTTACTAGAAACAATATACTAGATATCTTGTACCTTCATAGCCTATTTCGTAGTAAGTAATAGTAAGTTCAAAGCCAGAATGTCTCAAAGGCACACGTTAGGTCGTTGCACAATATTTACAATAGCTCATATGCAACATAAGTGGCCACAATTTATAACGTCAACAATGTGAATAAACGCAATTTTGCTGAGAAAAGCGGTACGTAACGATATTCTATACTTATTATGTTACCAGCTTATTGCTAGAGGCTACGCATGCGTGGTTTTTTTATGCCATTGTAGTATACTAAATTATGCCAGAGTTCGTCTGTCTGAAAAGTTTTCAAGGTGTTAAAATGTCGTATGTGTTAATCCAGGTTGTAAACTATCTGTGTACCAAATTTCATTGAAATCAGTTTTATAGTATTTGAGTAACAAACATGCATAGATTCATCATATATTTTGATTCGAAATTTTTTACGACTTTTTTTAGTCCGATGTTAAACCGCGCCTTCAGCAATCTCAATGCAAAATTTAATCAAAACATGTAAGTACTTTTTTTGTTAAAGAATAACAGACAGGTAGATTTTCAAATTAATTTACACATGTCATAAGTGCTAATTTCACTTATTTATTAAAGAGGCATTTTTTTTAATTAGCAGAAATTTTCGCATCAAAAGTGACTTGAATCGAAAAGATTCCTAGCTTTTATTCAACGCTTCGAAAGAGTTCTAGGTAACTTTGATGAACTTAATAAAGAACCTTTCATAACCCATTGTCCGGTCAATTTTAAAATATTTTATCTTTTTCAATGGAGCATGGAACTTTTGATTACTTATTCATAAAAATTTTGATCTTTCTTGCAATAAATGGCTTTAGCAAGAGATTTGTGTTATTGAAAGATCGTTTCTATTTATTTTTTGTCATGGACACCCTATTGAAAGATCCTACTTATATTATAAATGGGAAAGTTTGTGATGATAGATGATATAAATATGCTTAATACTTGTTAACGGTAAAACTACGGTTATCAGTGGACCTAATTTCATCATTAACATGACTTTAAATTCGAAACAAAAAATATTACATGGTAATGTTAATTTTGGCACTTTCGTATGAACGATAATGCCACGAACCAGTAGCTCGATTCTCTACTACTATTGACTACCGACAACCGGCTTATCATTGAGAAATTTTGTACAAAAATCTGATCAGCGCCTCTGACGAGCGTCGAAGGAACTATTTTGGCAGTACATTTGAAATGTCAAACTTTCGATACTTGACTGTATCGACTGTACAGAATCACGCTACAGTATGCCTTTTTTATCAAATGTTTCAACACAAAATATGACAAAGAAACGCCTCGGCCGTGAACTTAAAACCTTATAAATGACTCATCATACTTTTTGCGCAACTGCATATCTTTGCATAAAAAATTAAATGCAGGTATTTTACCCCCTTTTTTGTTATCTTGTTTGGGATTTCGCGATTCAAAATTCAACTTATTAGTATTGCTGATTGATGTATAAAATTACTTTAAGAAAAAAGCTAGAGGCTTATAATTTGTATTATGTATAGCGTAGTCTTCACTACTCTACTACTGAATGTAAATAAAAAAATCATAATCGCCGGGTGTAATAAAATAAAAATAATAATAATAAATAATAAATTTAACCCATTACTGTCCCACTGCTGGGCAAGGGTCTCCTTCCGTATTGAGGGAGGGGTTAGGCCTTGAGTCCACCACGCTGGCCAAGTGCGGGTTGGGGACTTTGCATGCCCTCAATAAATGTATTCAACAAATTTTTAGGCATGCAAGGTTTCCTCACGATGTTTTCCTTCACCGTTGGAGCATGTGATAATTATTTCTAATACATACATAACTTCGAAAAATCATTGGTGTGTTGCCTCGGATTCGAACCTCCGACCACTAGCGTGGGAGGTGCTAACTTAAACCACTCGGCTATCACTGCTCTACTACTGAATGTAAATAAAAATCATAATTTAAAACATACACATTTTTATTTCACCCGTCGTTCAAAAGGTGCTTCATACCAGCTGAATTTAACTTTAATACGTGTGCTAATTAACCAAAACTTGACCCGGTAAAGGTCACTTACACATTTAAAGTAAAATTCAATTAAAATTAATAAACCAATTTGTTTACAAGTAGTGTCGCTCATTTGGCTACCTCTACTACCGACAACCGGCCAGCTATTGAGAAATTCAACACAAAAATCTGTATAGTGCCTCTACCGGGCTTCGTAGGAACTATTATGACAGCACATTTTAAAAGACTAAACAGTACCGACTGTAGAGAATTGTGCATTTATTTATACACTAGCCATTGCCTGCGACTTCATCCGCGTTGTTTGTGACTCAAGACAGAATTTTGAAACAAATTTTTCATCCTCTATTTAATCCACTTGGTAGAAGCATTGATCAAATTGATCCTATCTTAGCAGATGTTTATGTCATAACATCTACCTGCATGCCAAATTTCAGCCCGATCCGTTCAGTGGTTTGGGCTGAGCGTTGATTGATCACTATGTCAGTCAGTCACCTTTGAGTCATATATAGATTTAAAGTAAAATTCAATTAAAATTAATAAACCAATTTGTTAAACTAGTATCGCTCATTTGACTGTCGTCGCTAGCGTAAGCCTGTACAGCTATGGCGTCGCATCGTCTCGTAGCTTCATACGATTATATCTATGTTGTATTATTATATATGTAGGTTTTATACGCGACTGAGCCGGTATGTAAGGCCGCGTTCCCGCTTTGATGTAAAGGGTTTTGAAATGCAAGGGTTTATATACTAGCTGTAGTTGGGCTTAGTAAGTAGTAGTAGTTAGACTATGTCCCGGGTCTTTATCTATTTATATGTTGAGCAGTATAACGGTTAACTTTGTCGCTCCATGTAAAACACTGATATTCAGCTGCATCCGGTGAGACTGGAAGCCGACTCCAACATAGCTTGGAAAAAAGGCTAAGCTGATATATATAACGGTTAACTTTACTGACGGACAGACAGACTTTTCTATATTATAGATAGTGAGCTATTTTTTGGTTACAGAGCAAATTGGGCTCTTGAGCGTAGTTTTTATGCTGAAAAGAAAGGAAGAACAAGTTTTTATAAACAAATAATTAATTATATCGATGATAGCGTCATTAGTCATAACAGCAGAAAAACCTGTCTTATATCTTAGACTGGAGTCTTCGAAAAATATAGCTTTCTTTAACTTAAGTAAAGGTTACCGCTTAATTTCCCCTACAAAATAATTAAACAGCCAACTGAGTATCAAGTCGTCTTAAAAATAACATTTAATGGGAATCTCAAGAATGTAGATTAATTTAACCTTTTGAGTTGTGCGTCAACATGCCATAGTGGGCGTCGAGTGGCATTTTCAAAAATATGAAAAATAAAGAAACGGCGGCCGTGGACTTATAACCTATAAATTGTGAATCATCTTACATATTTTTTTGTAACTGGTTACATATTTTTAAGAAAAAATGCAGGTATTAAATCCTCCTTTTTTAGTTTGCTTACCTGAGACCCAGGTCGAAATGTTAAGTCGTTTTAAATGAAAATCGTAACACAGTTTTAAATTTGGTTTGCAACTAAAGTTTTATTATATTTAGCAGACAATATAATAAGATATATATTTTTTCGTTGAATTTTATCTACTATCGACGTTTGAAAGGTTAAGATAAAGCTTCACTCCTTCTATATAAGAGTAGGAAAGCTTAATAGGTAGAATAGATGGAATGAGCAGTAAATTCCCAGTTGTCCTCTCTAACACCCCCGGGTTACATCTGGGAATAAAAGTAGGAAGAAAATTCCCAATTGTCACCCAGTAGGCACAGTGCTAGAGGTGACAACTAGGAATATGCCGAATTAGGTATGCTTAGCTTAGGTAGAATTTTAACACGGTAAATGTTATTCATAAACACACTATAAACCTATTTTAGTTAAAAAGCTACTATAATATGTTTTCTCTTTTTCATTTTGCTAAGGAGTGTAAGAAACAAAACAGTTTATAAGCCTTTTATAACTTCATATATTTTTATGAATAAGAGGGTAAATCTTTCGGCTAGATAATATATGGCATGGGTATAAAAAAGTGTTTGCGTGTCAGTGGGTAGTCCTTTAGCTACTGATATCACGATAAGGTAGGATGTTGCAGAATAAAAACCGATTCGCTCTAACGATTCGTTCGCAACAATTACAATGTTGTCATGACGAAACTAACATGGGAAAGTTTGTAATCCTTTGTAAATGCAAAATCTATATAAATAATCGTCTGTTTGCCAAGCTTTTGAGACTAAACTGCTAGATTTATTTTAAAGAAATTTTGAACAAAAATGTTAGAAGCGGGGGATCAACTTAAGCAACTTTGTTTTTCAAAAATAGAGGCTGGGTATATAGGCAACTTTGTTTTTCAAAAACAGATTAATGAGGGTAAAAGGAAGGAAAATCATAACTTTTAAACTCTCGCGTTGCATGTTTAATGTATAATAGAATACGGGAATTAACGCGAACACGCATTTTACCTTAAAATGCCTAACGTTTCGGCGCAGGTTGCACTCGCCGTGGTCCCAGGCTGACTCACCACGGACCACGGCGAGTGCAACCTGCGCCGAAACGTTAGGCATTTTAAGGAAGGAAAATGTAAATAAATGTGTTGCTTTTCAATAATTATAAGCCTTATGGGGGCAGGTAGGAGAAAGTTCAAACGCGAGCGGAGCTGCGTGTGTCAGCTAGTATTATTATAATTCGTTTGGATGGATGGATGTGTGGTTGTTTTTTTGTTACTCATTCACATAAAAACTAGTTAAAGATCTTTTATAAAAAAAATAGTTATACTGTACTAACATATGATATACTTGTCTATTATTAATGGCTATCTAGACACAAGTCACAAGATTTCCAGTATACCTGCATATCTATCTGTCCGAATAGATAGACAAGTGAACTATGTAGATGGATAGAAAACTAAGTGCTAATCCAGTAAAATCTATGTTAGTAGTTACTGTAGTTAGGTATCTCTGGAAATCAATCCGCGATGTTATACAAGCAGAAACTGTTTACCAACAAAATGCTCTCACTTAATATAATCTCTGAAATGTATTTTAAATTATTAAATGAAATGAAAACTGAAAAGGATATCGAGCTGTGTCAAAAAGGCTCATTTACTTTAATTGAAGTGAAGTGGTCATTTTGATTTATTTTAGCCAATTTATTATCTGAACCAGATATTAATCTGTATACATAAATGTATTTTTACCCATCTACGTGTAAAATCACGTCTTTTTACTCTAAAGATAGGTAGAGATACCAAAGTAACATATGGTGCCTACAAACTTATTTCCCTGCATCACATTCAAACCAAAAATTATATACTTAAAATCCTAAGTTTTAAATTCTGATCAAATCGTTTAAGATCTGTTTAGCAATTAAGTATTATGTATACAAACCACGAAAACGTATAGTTAAACACATAAAGTCTACAATTTTTCATAACTAAAAATTATCCCAGTTATACATACATACATACATACATAAAAATCATGGCTTCTTCCCATAGGGGTAGGCAAAGACCGGAGAACACCACTTGGTACGATCTTTACAAATTTCCCTTGCTTCACTCACATCCATACATGTTGTCATACAGGACCGCCGGTTACGAGTACTACGCACATGACCTTTTATAGGACATCACCGATATGATCTGTGTACGTCTTTCGAGTGCGTTCACTCCCCTCCATTTACTTATTTAACCTTTTGCAACATATAAAATAAAGTCTTTCATATGGAAATGCACACTGACATTAAACGAATATATTGCATTTTAAAATATGTTTTTCTTTAAGTACCATAAAGTTTTTCCGAGAAGAAGAATTAAGTGACTGTTACTTGTTTTGTTATTTCATCTCTGCCTATGAGAAAAGGGCCTTATATTATATGTGCTCTAACTCTGTCTATAATAAATAGCTTGTGTTACTCTAACATATTATTACTGTTAAGCTACAATACTGTCAAATTTCATTAATTTGCAGTTTAGCAACTTTTCAGGAGAGACAAATTTCAATGTCGCCTTTCGATTCTTTAGCCAATGAAAACAGAATGTCAAAACTGCCAAAAAACTTGACAGAGCTTAAACGACGATTTTAAATGTTAAACTCTCTCGATACTGGATAGTACCGACTGTAGACCACTGCGTTAGAGTCATTATAACACCTGTGCAGACTTCCAAAATTTCGCAAATATATTAAGTAAGATTCAATATAGACTAGACACTCAATTCCCATTAGTTTGCCACAGACTTAATAGCCCGACAATAGCCAGTCTCGGTAATCGTCGTCTATTCATGATATAATAATAACCGCATGTCCTAAGGCACTATATCTTCGCTTCAATAGCAGACAGAGCCGGGGTATATAACTAGTATATATTCAATATTATTGTAGAGTGAGTGATAGTGGAAATTATATTCGATAGTTACTTATTAATTTTCCCTTTAGGTTATGCCCGAAAGTGTAATCAAGTGTGTTTAAAAACAATTGAATTTTTACTGTTTTTAAAGTTTTTTCTTAAGTAATAAGGGGCCTATTGCCATATACTGGATAGAAAGCCTAACTCTAAGCTAATATTAACAACATTTCAAAGAAAATTGTCTATAGCATTTTTTCGACGCTAAAATCGAACCTGTAGCCGCGATTAGCAATTGCACTCTTCGCAGAGATTAATGTACTCAAAATAAATTTTAAGTTTAAATCATAATATAGTTGGTCATTCATAATCAATGAATGAAATTACTACCAGTTTCAAAAAACATCCAACAAGATGAATTGGCAAGAAACACACAACTCAGAGACACACATCGAGAAAGATATCTATCTCGCTCACACTAACGCATTTAGGATATACCCATCTTTTACTTTCGTTAATCGAGTATCGGTTTTGCGAATCGTGAACAAATTGTTCGTGTGTAATCGTCCTAAGGTGACGTAATCTATCGTAGGAATGCCGCAGTACCTGTTTGTATGCAAAAACGGTACGATTATTGTATATAAATATGTATGTATGTATGTATTTATAATGAAGAATCGTAGTGGAGAATCTTAATAGAGTTATAGTAGTTTATTTACTGACTGCCACATTACAGAGGGCTCATCAGGACTCAGGTACGATTATCGAATTAGGCAAAGTGCAATTGGTTTAAAATATTCTTAATAGCAGCCTGGAGTTTGGTAACGTGACCGAAAAGGTGGCAATAGTTTTGCTCTCCATTACATTAGCAGAGAGACTTAGCTTAAATATCACAATACGACCTCCCATCCATAAGATACTCACGCCATCGTTTTTTTAACTGTAGCGTGATTTTCTTCAATTAGCCCTGACGATGAGCAAATGTCTGACATTCAAAATAGCTTTTGGGATATCCACTAGGAGCACGCAGGCTTGTTACGTATCTCAGTTGACAACTTGTGTACGTCAAATTGATGGTCACTATTCAGTACATTGCTGCTTTGACGTAACATGTTAATCACTATAACCTTTAAGATAAAATAATACATACAGCAAGCAGGCTTTCAAATATTTGTCAACTTCGACCCTGGCCAGTTTTCTTACAAAATTTCTCGATAGCTACTCAGAGATCGATAGTTGTAGCTAATCGTTTCACCGATCGTTTACAGTGCAACATTCCTTCAACAATCAGAGAAATAATCTCTATCCCATCTACTCTCGAACATCACACAAAAGACTGAATCATATCACTAGCGATACAATGAGCATTCCTCACGGTCACCCGCTAAATACACCGCCATTGTCGATCATACGTGCTCTGTATACCACCAAAATGTACACGCAAATATCAACCGTATCACTTAGGTATAGAGTTGATGATAGCTTGTTTCCAATTGACCGGCTATTTTAGTTTTCAATGACGATCGGCTATTTTGTTAAATGGTATGGTTTTGTGGTGTTTCGCTTGTAGGGTTTACTGAAGCTAGAATTATAGATGTTTTTGTAAAAAATAAGAGACTACATCAAGAAATATTTTTGGTTATCTACGCACCAGATTACACGTAAAAGATGCAGAAAAGTTTGTAGCCGTTATAGAAAGTGGTGTTTGTCTACATATATGGGAAAATACTAGTTAAATTCTAGCCTAGGCTAGCGACTTCGCCCGCATCGTCTATTTTGGCTAAAAAGTGGCTAGATCGTCCCAAATTATAACCGTTTAAATCCAACTTTTCTAGCCGTTGAGATGTTAGAGAAGGACTAACAAATACACTTTCACATTTATAATAATAGTAATAACATATCCATATTGTAAGACGTATATCTTAACGGCAAAGAAAAAGTGCAAAGAAATGCACGATAGATAGATAATAAAAAATATTCCGAGAGAGGGTTTTTCTACTTTATACTAACGAATAGACTCACCACTATTAAAAAGCAAAAAGTCTTTGCTATCATTTTATGATAAAGTCTAAATGCTTCAAGGTGTCTGAGCGAATGCGATATTCCTCTCACATTCATAACATCACCCCTCCCTCCCATGGGAGTAGGCAGAGATCGATACTCACTACGACCCTTGCATATCTTTTCCTTCCTGCCATGATATAAGGCTCTTACTGTATTGAATTGCTTGCATTTCTTCCATTTTCATGCAGTTTATATTTTCAGATATATTAGAAAAGGATATTTAAATAATTGTTAAGCTTAAATTGACGATATAAGAAATATTGTAGATGTGTGTTTGTACGTATTTGTGTGTCTTGTCAAAAGCGAGTTTGGTAAAATTTGGTGGTGGAGGTGATAGAAGACTAAGACAGTATATTATTATGCGATGAAAATTCAAAGGTTTACAATACCATAATATAATAATGAGACAAAAAAATTACATAGACTTAGTATACACAATTTTTTCCCATATTGTTCCTAGGATAGACTTTATTTCTTACTTTTTTCCTGGCCAAAGCCGCGGTGAGCAACTAGGTAGCCAAAATAAAATATTCATGTGTTATGTGTTCTGTTTGGTGCGACTGTCGCAACATTACATAAGAGGAACTGTTGAACAACAAAGTGACGACAAACCATTGTGATGCCGTTTATGGGAAAACATCGACTTTAACGATACTGTCTCACGTACTCTTGTTCCCAAGGGGGTAGACAGACTAAACAACGACTCTCATTCATCTATATGTACAGCTTCATTCAATTTCTTATATTTACAAGTCATTTATAACCCTTTTTACACCCAAAGATGTAAAGAGATATGTATAGAATGAACAGCGATTCGCCAATAAACTGTTATTGGCTCAATCCAGAAATCAAACCCGAGACTTAGATCTACTGATCACGAGATTTTAGGTTCTATTACAACTGCAGTTACTGTTGTATACGCTACCGCCCAAATCACACAGACAGTTGTGCCATAAATAAAGTCATACAAACCCACTTCATCCACATTCATACATATCGTCGCACATGCCCGACAGTTACAAGAACTTTTCTATATTTCATAAAAAAGGTTGAATTAAATAACTGTAACGGAAACGAATTCACACGTCCAAAAATGTTTTGCAGGATTTATAAATTGATATAAATAACGAGAAAAGGTTTTTAATAACCGATTTTTTTGGAACGGATATCTTTTAATAATATTGAAATAGTTTTACAATTTAAAAAAAAAAAGCGAGACTACAAGCTGATAACTTCGGACCAGATATAATAAAGTTTCTTCTGAACATCTAAAGGCCATATTTTCATATTCAAATCCATATTTTCGACAATCGCATTCATTATCTTATGGACATCAAAACTGGTGCCTTCGATCCATTCCTTCATCCAATCAGAAATCTTTCTTAAAACGATAACATTTTCAACATTAACATCGTACGCCCCGTCTAGTAAAACAAAAAGCTCTCGGAGGTCATTGACACTCTTCTTCAAATTAGGAGAAGCCAGTCTCAAAACATTATCAGGATTAGTAATAATCTCATCAACAAAATCTAAAGTATCTCTTTTCACTATTGCGTTAGCTGTGATCAAATATTTAATCGTTTGGCGGAATTTTATATTCGACTTTATTATATGCTTATGCTTTTCCAAAATTTCTGGTAACGGCATGAAGAATCTCTTCAAACCTCTAGCTCCTAGTGTCATGACACTGCGGATCCAAACGACTAAATAGTCGCTGTAGTAAGGTCTGTCTTTGCAGACCTTAAGTCTTTCACAGATACGGATTTCGATAGTATTCGTCGCTATTTTAATTTGCTGCCTTAATATCTTCTGCTTCAACGTATGTCGGTTCCATTTCGTCAAAGAACCCATCTTGCCTTTATCTCTCACGTTCTGCATGTGATGGTCTAGCACTTTCTCTAATATAAAATTTGAGACGTCCATAAAATCTATCATAAAATGGTCAGTCACGTCGACCTGCTCAGTTTGCATCATCGTCTGGTATTTACTTTTAATTAAATCTAGGTATTTCGTTTCCACGTCAGCAATAGCCTTACTTACTGCTGCTATGTCAGCCTTGTAAAGATCGTAATTAGTCATCACATTTCTTTTAATGTCTTTTATTTGGTCTGTAGTGACATCTAGTAGAACAGCTATAAAATTGTCGATGATAGCTGTATTGTTGACTGTAGTTGGAAGTTTGACTGTAGTATAAGTGTCATTTATGAAGGTGACTCTTTGTATCGGGACTTTTTCGGTGACTACACTCCTGTTCAGTTCGGTCGCCTCGCAGTAATTGCAAATGCCACCTGCATTAGAAAATACAGTTTAGAATATCCAATACGTAGTTTTGGCAATCAGTTATTGATCTAGAATTTCTATTTGCAAATTCATAAAGCTACGACCTAGTTGGCTAAGTGTTTTCGATAGCATAACTTCGATATTTAAACTAGATCTGTTTTGAATAGCCCGAAGCTGGATTAAACTTAAATTCTAGGTGGAGAAGAAAATAGTACGGTACCTGGAGAAAATTTTGTAAATATTGGAAAAAGAAAATATTCAATGAAAAGGATAACTTTACTGATAACGTTTATCTAAAGCCTGATGAAGATTTTTTTTTACTTTTTGGCTTTAGAGCTAAAAAAGTATCTTATTTTTTTCGTCCTTATTCCGTGTTACATTAGATCGACTTTATATTTTCTCAAAAATATGCTGGACAAGGGATTTGGGTAATATTTTTACAACCAACTTCCTCCCTGCCGACCATCTTCCTCGTGAGCTTTAATCAAGTATAACATAAAATTCAGAATAGTATTTTTCGTTCTACAATCAATATTGAAAACCATTGTTCTAAGATCATAATCTTTTTAAACAGTTCCAAAAGGTATCAAAATGATAGATATTTTTTAAATGACAGATTTTTCTTTCATGTATTTCATGTTTTAATACGAATCAGAGTAGTTGACAAACTTGACCAAAGAGGGCACTCGTCTAGAGTCTTACCTCACAGCGAAAATAAGTCGAAAAGCAATATTTGTGCAACAATTTTTATTAAAATGACAGAGTTATGCCGTTATAGTATTAAAATGTATTTTGCTATTCGTTTCTATGAAGTCAGATATTATCAAATAAGGAGTGCTTAATAATAACCTAGCACAGGCTCAATAATTAATTGTAATTTTAACTTTTTCCGCAGTAAAACCAAGTGTCAAATATACAGCCGAGATCAAACACAATAATGTCAATATTAATGTTGAAATAAAAATACAAAACGTTTTTCCTTTGAGTCCGTGACATCGAATAAAATATTCGCTCCAGTGCTCCATATTAATTAGTCATCGATGTTTCAAGAGCACTGCTTTTAAAATATACATTGAAATATGAACATAATGACATAATGTTGTCATAATTGATTGATTGTAGTGTCGATTAAGGGGCGTCAATTCGATCCCCGAGACGGGTGAAATTTTGCTGTTTGGATTTTCTAAATTTATAGAATGTTTTCAATAGTTTGGTAACGTGTCCAGTATATGACAATAGACCCCTATTACATGGGACTGACATTGTTAACCGCGATACGTGGGTGTATTTCACACACCTCTTGCCTAAAACTTCGCGTACGCTTTATTTTATTTTTTAAATAGCAATTGAAATGAATATTAAAGCATTGAAATAGTTCGTTTTATTTGGATTTCCATTTTAAAGTAAGGTATTTATTTATCAGTGCTCTCATGTCTGTATTTTTCATGTGTGTGAAGTCCCTTTATGTCTCTCAAGTGCAAAAATATTATCCTCTACCTATACCTCTTCAATCAGATTACCTTGCATGAAAATATAAAGTAAAATATATTAAGCATTTACACGTTAGCTTAAAACAAGACGGAAAGAGGCCTATAAAATATTAAATTCCGTGGAATGGTTTTCTCATTTTCCATAAAAACATTGTTGTAATATTCCGACAATATCGTATGGTAACAATTATACGGGAATATTCCCATTGCATTGTAAGCCGATTTGTTATATTTTGGTATTTATTTTATTCCCATCATGCTGCAGGGGAAGGGATAAAATGAAGAGGTTTCGAATAAAATCAGTGTACACAATTTACAAAATTATTTTTTAAATGCCTTTGTTTAACCGGATGAATAGGTTTCGATGCGATGATAAGCACTATATAATTATAATTTAGATACAGCATACTTTTTATAACGAAATTCAATTTCACATGAATAAATATGCAAGCCGAAGGAAATAATTTTTGGCACACGAGGCTATTTTTTAACTAAATAGATATTATACACTTAAGCCCTTGTTTTTCCGAAGCTTGTTGGAGCATCCTACTATTAGAGTCTTCTTTCTTTCCAAATCGCTTTACTACCAGTTCTGACCAGTTATTCCCGATCTTTAGAGCCTTCTCTCAGCTAAATCCCTATTTAATAATACCTTATAATCTTCAATAGTATAAGCAGTCAGAACATAAAGTTGTTCACGTAAAATTGAAATTCAAAATACTTACATATTATAAAGAAAATATGTAACGCGACCATTTTCTATTTACTTGCAAATAACTATATCAAAGCTAGTTTGTTTTATGTGATTTTTATCTTTATTGCATTACAAATTCAATTTATTTTAGTATTCATAAAATATGTATAAAATAAGGTATAATTTTCACGTCTTAATCAGTATGAAGTTAGTTAGGTATTTAGTGTTTTTTTTAACCCAATACTGTCTTACTGCTGGGCAAGGGTTTCCTCGCAAATAAGAGAGGCTAGGTCTTGTAGCCACAATGCTGGCCAAGTGCGGATTTGGGAATTTACATGTGCTCAAGAAATATTAAAGAACTTGCATCTTTTCAATAAGTTTTATTTAACTAAAATATTATTTTGGTTGAAAACATTTCCCATTTACTATAACATCACGCCTATAATAGCTAAAAGTACAGGTAGAAGTAAAAATATGTTTCGCCTATCATCACTGTTCGGACACCTCGCTAAATTGTACAGTACATCAAAATTTGAAAAGTCGTTAATCAAACCTGAGACTTCATATTATGACTTTTTAACGGCTACCCATCTAAGTATTTACCTTAGCTACATGACAAGTCCATCGTACGATCTTTGCCATTAAATCCATAAAGTCTTAAGTAATCCCACATCAACGTGTCTTACGACTTTCTGCAACTAGAGATGTGTTTATCGTTGTTTTCATGACCTAATTTCATTGCGATAAATGGAAAGCCATTTGTATGGCCTATTTCAATACTTTTATTGTATAAACGTAACCGATAAGAGTAATTAAGATTATCGAACACTGTAACACAGACTGACTTAAGATAGAAAATACTTACTCCATCCTACCAATAGTGTGATGAATAGCCAGTTGTGCCCACCGGTCGGTAAACGCTTAGTAGGTTAAGCAACATTTAGCAAGGACGTTTACTAGATGGGTGAACAATTTTAACACCAGGTAGACTACTAAACCATACGACAAAACATTGCTCATCAGGTGGAATCTTGACAGGTTATCCGACACATAACTAATAGATAAGTCATTGAAACTAACCGTAATTGGTATTACAAGAGCAAATTTTTATAAATAAAATTTTTCTGAAAATTATCTCGAACAGTTCCGTTTCCAAATAACTTTCGCCTTTCTGTCGAAATTGTATCGCTGACGTCACAAGATACTGTTATCAGTGATATCTCTTATCATTATTGTATAAGAGTTTAATTGTATACCTGTTTGTTTATGATACGGCACAAATACTATTTGAAGGTTTTTTTGTAAGAGTTAAAACAGCTGTGATAGTATTTTATTTCATATACGTTATATACGTAACACTAAGACCTGGTATACCGGAGACTGTTGGCAGAGGTGTATGAAATACATACTGGTTTCGCCATTTCTAATCTTAGTTCCATGTATAAGAGTTCCACGTGCCAAACAAACAAAACTCCGGGCTACTATAATTGAGGAGTACTTAGATGAGTAAAAATCGGATAGGAATAGAACCTGAGTCTGTATGATCAACAGTCGTATACACTACCGTCCATACCACAGAGGCAGCCGGTCAATCCAAAAACGGACATTTTTGAAAACTAAGTTTGGTGTACAACGTGGCGATGTAAATTATTCAACGATTAATAAGAGTGACATTTCTTGCTAGCTCTTCTCATAAGGCTGTACCCGTACCGAACTAGTGGTTGATTCAGATTCATTCTTCTTCTTCTTCTTCTTATCGTATGGTTAGTGGTTAAAGTTGTTGAAGCGGCCCGAAGCCCTTTGACGTTGCTTAACGACTGTTATCTTAATTGACAACAACCGGGACCAACTGTTTACGTGCCCTCCGAAGCACGGAGACACCCAGCTCAAATACCACTAGGCGGTCACCCATCTATGGTATGATCGCGCCAAAGTTTGCTTAACTCGCAGAACTATAAAATAAAGAATACAAAGTAGCGATCATTCTCGCAGTGATACAATTTAGCTTATAAATTTGACACGTCGGCAAATTGACCATAACGGTACAAAGGGGTCCCAATGACTTAAATCATATGTCTGATTCCTCTCGTTGACACAATGGAAGTCAAGTGTCGATAGCAACCATTGACCTTTGTTCAAATACCTATTATATTATTGTCGAAGATGTTACGTGTGTGGTATCGTTATGATACACTTTGGTGAAAAAGAACAGAAAAAGTAGCATATGTGTTGTTTTGCTTTCGTATTTATGTTATTGTGATTTTTCATTTAATACTGTTAGGTAATTTTCACATTACGTATAATAAATTTCCTTACAAAACGTTTTCGTATACTGATGTCGTGGGGAAAAAAGTAGTTTTAATCCAGGTTAAAAATTATCTTTATTAGTTCATCAAAATCTGTTCAATTGTTATGGCGTGCTATCCATTTTAGGAATATTACACTTGTAAAATTGAATAGTTGTTTAGAATATTACATAAGATTCGTGTGAAGTCGCGCATTGTGCAGTAGTTAAAGTGGTCAAGACAAATGTCGTAGATTCGGTTTCCATATGAAACAAATTTAATCTTGCGATAATTGTCATTAATAACCAAATAAGATCATAATTCACATGCTATTTTATACCCGTGACTTTGTTTACTAAAGATTATAATATCTTTCTCCTACTTATCAGCCGAATTTGGTCTCAATTGACATTCCTGTATAACCGTGAAACAACATTATATTTCCGCATATTATAGAAATCACTTTTGGCAATAATTCTCCGCATTTTATACATTTGTTATAGAAATCACTTTCTTAAACAATTCGCGCTACTTTCCTCCATAAATATGAAGAAATGAAACTGAAATTCTTCCATATTGTTTATAGAACGTTTGCAAATGGCGTCGAGGTGGAATCGGGGTTAATTTCATGCTCACGGACGGCGAGTCGTCAACCTCACGCTAAACCATTCAACATATACATACACACATACAAACATACATACATAGTATTTGAAATTCTAATACGTCTCTCACTTTTCACTGGAGTTTTCCTTTTAAGGGCAAATTTTAGTGGAAGGTCGAGTGAGATATTCATTGCGTATCTGTGTAGGTTCTAAAGTAGGTGCGACGTGATGCGGTTTGTATTTGGATGGATGATCGTTGGGTAGCTAAACTGCTAAAGACGCTAAGATGTAGTTAATTATAGCTAATTGGTTCATAATAACTATTTCTCTTCCGTACTAATATTACCACTGTAAAGTCAAAACATTGTAATTGAATTATGATAAATTTTGTTCAAAATAAGTTGAACTATGAGTTTCTAAAACCATTGGTTGGTTTAGTTGTCTATGTCGGTTATAGCGTAATGTTAGCATGGTACTTCCAAACTTTAACATGTATAGCAAAAGGGAAAGAAACAAAAAAAAAAATATAAAAAGATACGATTTCAAAAACATAAGGCTTCAGGCTTGTACTTATTTCACAAAGACAATTAAACAAGATATTTTTCTGCAACATGATTTCTTACCGTTCAATATTGTTCTAAAAAAAACATAGTTACTATTGTGATCATAGCGGAATATAGCCAGTATTGCATTGCAGCTAAGTAAATAAATATAAAACCTATCTACGAGATTTTCATCAAAAGTTCTTAAGTAATATTGCGAGACATTTCTCAAGCATACATTTTAATACGAACAGAATCTTCAAGCCGTAGCGGAATTATATCTTAAGACTGCAATTTACCTAAAATGTTATTTCATACGAGACTTAAATACTTGAGTGTACATCTTCATCTATACTAATATAATAAAGCTGAAGAGTTTGTTTGTTTGTTTGATTGATTGTTTGTTTGTTTGTTTGTTTGAACGCGCTAATCTCGGAAACAACTTGTCCGATTTGAAAAATTCTTTCATTGTTAGATAGCCCATTTATCGAGGAAGGCTAAGGCTATATATCATCACGCTACGACCAATAGGAGCAGAGTACCAGTGAAAAATGTTACAAAAACGGGGAAAATTATGATTCTCTTATGTGACGCTAGCAAAGTTGCGCGGGTCAGCTAGTCTTTAATAATATGAGGGAGAAGAGTAGTTATATGAAGTAGGAATCTTACACACATACATTCTTGACATGTTATATTCGTAGCGTGTTACATTCGATGGTATAGGTACTAGGCAAGAAGGCAGAGATGTATTAAATTCACTCATGTTTCGCCATTTACGTTAGTAGTCCCATGTAACAGGGGGTGACCGGTGAGTACAGCGAGTACTTTGCTATCTAGCAGTAGACCTTGGCTAAAGTTAGAAAATGTGCCAAACACGTAACCCAACTCCGGGCTTTTAATAAGGAATATTATAATAACATTTAGAAATCAATACACATATTTTTTATATTTTTGCCTGATCCGGGAATTGATCTCGAGACCGCGTCAACAGTATTTCACCCTATCACCCAGACTACAGCGGCAGTTTACTTATAATTACACGATTTCCATATCTCACGAGTTAATAAAGTTCATTAAATACTCGCTCAACGAGGAATGTGTCTGGACTTTTGCTATGCAAATAACGACGCAAGCGTCTTAGACGGGAAACACTTCATTTTATTGCAATAACGAGCTAAATATCATTACTATAATTAATTATTTTGTCTCAGACTTTAAACAGCTTTTGAAGGAATGCAATGTCAGCAGTCTGCACTTGACCATCGACATTTTCGCTCTTATTTCGAAAGAAGCCCCGTGGTTGGTAGTGGTCGCATGGTCGAAGGTCCTTTAATTGTTAAAATTCATTATTTTGTGGACAGCGTTACATGCAATCATGTCTTTTTCCCCCAACTAAAGGCAGAGACCAAAGTACACCTCTTGCCAAAATCTCTACAGACTTTCTCCATTCACATTCATACATCTTGTGATACAGGATCGGCTATGACAAAAATTGTGGCATAAAATGTACATTGCCTATATTTTGAGAATTTCTTGATTATATTTTACGAACGCAGTAAGCAGAGGAAGGAATTTATATGTGCCTATTTTTGAAGTGTTATATTCATAAACTATTATTTATAATGCTAAATATTTGCTGAAATAAGCATCTCCTGGAATTATTCCTACTGGGAATCATAACTATGTAGGTGTGCCTACATGTGCTTATATACAAAATATTTCTGTCGAAATACCAGTGAGGGAAATCCTCCCTGACATATACATATGTACTCACGTCACATGGATTCTAGGATACATAAGCCTGAAATTTCGATGGTGAACCATATGAGTTGAACCGTGAAGTTCGGAACTCAATGGTTTGCGTTCAAATTGTGTAAATAAATTCCCATTTGCAAATATTTTACAAGCAAAATATTTGGCAACGTGTGAAAATTTTTCGAAACGTAAAATTTCGAATTTTGTGCTTCAATTGTACCTGATAATTTTAAAGGAAATTCTCAGTAGTAGGGAAATATTTGTGCAATGATTTTATGGGAATTTATCAAACAATACGGAGTTCAATGGTTTTGGCATCCTTTTTATTGCATATAAAATTATTATTCGGAATTGAAGCCACGAACCACGTTTAAATATTACCATTTAATAAGTTTATTGCATTATCGAGCACAGGTTTTACCTAGAAACAAAGGACAATTCAGGCTTTTATTATTAATATATTATTTGAATATTTATTCATTAATTTTAAAATAAAATAAGTAGCCGAGTGGTCTGAGCATGTATGGCTACATATGTAAGTGGTCGACAGTTCTAGCACGAGGCAACACATCAATGACTTGTCTAAGTTATGTGTGTAATAGAAGTATTTATCACTTGTTCTAACGATGATAGAAAACATCGTGAAGGAACCTTACGTCCTTAAAATCTTTATAACACATTTCTTGACAGTATGCAAAATCCTTAAACACTCAAGGAATAACCTCTCCATCATTCAAAAAAACACCATTAACTAGCATTATGACAGAAATGGGAAAAAAACTAACAAAATTCCAAGTATCTTACAAACATAGGGCTTATTAACAACACCTACAAGACTAGTTCAGTCACGTGCCTCCGTCTAAACCATAATATCTTAGCACTAAAATCATGTCTCTTCATTCCCCGTACATATTTAATCAAGCAAATAAACTCCAATCAACATTAGAATATGCAAATACAATTAGTGCAAGATTGCACTCAATTTGAACATGAATGAGATACAGCGTGTTTGCAATTCGAGCTCTATACAGGGTGTTACAAAGGGAACTAACTGGATAGTTTCCCAGTCTATCAATCAAGGTAACTTGTCGTTAATAAATGCCATTGATGTTCGCGAATGAGCCCTCTGTGGATTGAAATGAGAAGCTTTAGCTACTCGTAGCTATGGCGCTGATATTCAATTATTATTACCGTTGTTTGAGCTATCCAAAGGGACTATTTCCTGCTACGACCACCAGTTAGCTGTCGACTAAATATGCGAATCTGATCAGCGCCTCTAGCGGGTTCAGTAGGAACTATTTTTGCAGTACATTTTAAATGTCAAACTCTCAATACTTTATAGTTTACACATTAGGGCGCATATTTAATCTGAAGGAATAAAATAATTATTTTAGAAAATGTTAAGTTTATTTCATTCGAAATAATATTTTACGACTATAATAAAAAAAAATCTGTTCTGTAATAAAATATCTTCCACAGCACAAAATAATTAACAATGCAAGTGTCTTTCAAGAAAAATAACGTCTACTTTTCTTGTTTAAACCTTAGAGTTAACAAATAAAATGTTTTCAAACAGATCTAAGATATTCTCATTTATTTATTAACTAGTACTAACAAGAAGCTCCCGGGTATAAAGTTCCGTTGGAGATTGTTTTGAAAAACAATATTAGTTGTTTTGCTTTAGACTATTTAAAAATAAACAGTACCTATTTCCGTTAGTAAATAAACTACTCTCTACTTATCTACATTTACCTAGTAGGTATATATCATTAATATATGAACCTAAAACACATTTGTCCTTAAAATCTTCTTTTAATTAAGCTTAAGTACACCTTATTCGTAAAATAAAGTCTCTTAAATCATATTTGTAATCGTAATCGCGGCGCGGCGGCGTGGCGGTCCTACATGACAAGATGTATGGATATGAATGAAAAAAAAGAAATTAGTAGGAGTAGTAGCGGGGGCTTTGTTGGGGGGGGCTGGTTTCAGATTCAACATGTAGGAGATAGTGATTTATGTATGTATAAAAAATCATACAATATATTTACCACACGCCTGATACATCTGAAGGTGTGGGCAGAGATGCCTGAAATACACCCACGTTTCAAAATAAATTTACTGTTTTAAATAAAATATAAATTCAACCCTGCACCCACTGCTATAAGTGTTTCCCATAGGTTTTGAGTCCACCACGCTAAGTGCGGCTACCCAGGAGGACTTATGCATTCCTTCAAGAAATGCTTAAGAGTTTTCTCGCGATGGTTTTTCTTCACTGTTTAAATGATATTTATACTCTCTGTCAATACTGTTCGCCCGAGTTATATCCCACGGTGTAAGCAGAGAGTGTATTATACACACACGATTACAAATTTACAATATTATTTTTATGTGATAAGGAGCAGAAGATATAGGCACAAGGGACGGTACCAAATTCCTGGTTACTGTAAAGAATATTCATAATAAATTATAATAGTGCAAAGGCTTTGCCAAACCCGGGTATAATACCCAAGATCCCAGAGGCCGTCACCAAATTTATAACTTATCAGCCTAGCCTTTCTTTCAACTATGTTGGAGTCGGCTTCCAGTCTCACCAGATGCACCAAATTTCTAACGATACAATTAAAACACGAACTCCATATTCAAATAACGAGATAGAACGTTCGCAGTATCGTCTACAATCGATAAACGACAAGAGACAGAAATTCTCTGAAAATATAACTTGCGAACGTGTCGCCCGCTTCACTACATCCACCTCTAAAACTTTGTAAAACATTTTACTATAAAACTGCTCGACTCTCGTTTGACATTTAACACGGGGCTGCGAAGTCAAACGCTTTGAACAGCATTTAATCGCAGTCTGATAAAATCACGTCTTCCATAGATATTGCTTGTAAAAGTGTAAGGTGTCACACCTTCCGATAAATATCAAGAATTTTTGTCTAATATTGTTCTCAGTTGCTCGTTTGTCTACAATTGGAAGAAACGAGTATCGATAGTTTGACATTTAAAATGTACTGCCAAAATAGTTTCTACGACGTCCGGTAGAGGCGCTGAACCGAATTTCATGCAACATATTTC
This sequence comes from Anticarsia gemmatalis, assembly GCF_050436995.1. Taxonomy (NCBI): domain Eukaryota; kingdom Metazoa; phylum Arthropoda; class Insecta; order Lepidoptera; family Erebidae; genus Anticarsia; species Anticarsia gemmatalis. Next base: position 21,026,312 of record NC_134776.1, on the reverse strand, counting down.
GATAGCTTGTCGTCGTCGTCGGTTGTCGGTAGTAAAGATAAGTAAAGTACAAGAAAAGTTTGACAAGAGTCAGTAAAAGTTAACGAAAAATTTCAATTTTGTATTTTTAAAATATACATCCCAAATGCTTAAGCTATATTATTTTATTTATTTCATAGCTCGGTGAAGTAGTTTAGTAGTACAAACTCATGAATTACTATATAACGACTATGTACAGTCTAAAACTATAACCATATATTTAAGGCTTTAAGGCAATTTATGTCCGCGATAAGGCTTTACTCTTAGTACTGAGAGCTTAGGATATAGTCCACTATGCTGGCCAACTGCCAAATTATAACCAATTTTTTTAGGCTACGTCCCAATGTTGGGCAAAGGTCTCTTTCAATCTTCCCTACTAGGCTTCATTTCCGGCTAACTAAATAGATGTCCAAGCTTCTTCTTTCATTCTTCTCCTTAATCATTAACGAAGTTTATAGATAGTAGCGCTCGCCGGTCGAGTTTTAATCAGCGGGTTAAGCAACCCTTAACGCGGACATACCATACATGGGTAGCTGCGTGTGTTGAGTGGCTCACCATGTCTGCACTCCTACTGCAAGTTGAAGGTCTCCTGACTAATAAGGGAGGGGTTAGTCCTTGAGACGACCATGCTGCTCAAGTGCGAGTTATAGATCAAGTTGATGAATAAATAATTATATTAATATTGCAGCATATTGCGACGTCTATATTGTTATAAATTGCTCCACGTGTAAAACCCTTCAATATCCAGCCCCCGCGTTAGTTATTTCAATTGAAATAGAAACGTTATTGCTATATTATTTGCGATTCTCGGGAGCGAGTTTATGATTTATAAATAAATTCCTTGTTGACTGTTGTATTTATATTGTAATAAACGTTTGATATTTTCTAAGTATTGTCCACTAGTTTTGTTCTGAGATCTTAGGATCATAACAGTAAATAAAGTGTAGAAATAGAAACGACATTTAAAATAAAACTAGCCTCTGGCCGCGACTATGTCCACTAGAAAAGATTTAAAGGTAAAAAGTTAGGATATAAACTATACGCGTATCAAATGTCTTAAAAAGCAGTTCAGTATCAGCATCGTTAAACAGGGACAAATATACATACATCGTCACAAACTTTCGCATTTATAATATTAGTCTGATAAAACGCTTGCATGTTAGTAAGTCTCTGATATAGAAAATCAATATCTCGCAGATGTTTTAGTCGGTCGCTAATGGTCCGAATATCTTCGTCAATAGAACTCCGGGACGAAAACTCTAGTGTCACAGCGAGTTTGCGAGATTTTAGTACTACCCACTGTTTGAGGGCTTCACAAATATGGAGACTCGGCGCTTGTTTGTGAAAATGTTCGACGCTGTACGAAATGGGTCAGGACTTACAACGATCTATTGAAAATTCTGCATAACTATTCTCTAGTATTCCGTCTCCTGCAGGTTTCGAGATTACCACAATTTAGTTCGGTTTTAGTTTACACCAACGAGCGCGTAAATTAAATGATGCGACTAGCAAAAAACTTGTTCACATAAAATATTTTAGTTTGGAATATTTAAAAAAATAGTCGCTCCAATAATTCGGTTCAACATATTTAATTTCACAGTCCATCGGAAAATCTCATCAAAATAGTTTTTGAAAAGGACTTTGGATGGAATAATTGTGAAATGAAATCGACTTTATTTGTAGTTTGTAATGGCAGTCATGGCTGCCGTGTCATGGCGGCTCTTGATGGCACGTTGAAATGTGGTTAACATGTTTTTAATGAAACGTGTGGTTCTATGATTTTTCACATAGCCGTGGAGTTAAGCATCCCTTCCCTGTTAAGTGTCACACTGCATGTGTAAATTTTGCTCGTCATTAAAATATTTTAACTCTGCATATTCTCTGTTTCATTTTGCCGATACTATTGCATCGGTGGTAGGTTCGATTCACACAAGAGCAATTTATTTGTGTGATCCACAAATAATTGTTTTGGGTCTGGTTGTGCTCTGTGTCCGTTTTTTGTATGTTTGTAAAAGTCCCCGCAGCACAAGGGCAATTTATAGTGCGAGAGGTGTAGTTGTCTTTAAAAAAAACTATAATTTAGGTGATGAAAGCATAACATAATTGTTTATCTTTTCATAATCAATGTTTCAATTAATTTACTAAAGATTATTCAATATCGTTAATATAAACTCGGATAGCGTACAATAATTTTCATCATAAATAATTAATTGCGATGCTGTAAATAAAATTGCTTACGAAATTAATAATTAAAATGCTTCGTTAAGTTATTAACATCGAGAATCGTAAATACTTATTTCGAAGTTTTATTACGTTTACCCTTTTTTCATATTCATTTTGTGGGTAGACATTGGATAATACTTTTTCTGTCTCAATCACTCTATATGCATGGTGTGGCAGAAGCTAAGGCATGTGACCACCATACATAGTTCATAGTTTTAGCATATACATAGTTCAGTACAGACAGCACCAAGAAAATACTTGGTGCTTTCACAGGACACTACGAACGCACGAACTACATGCTAAATAAGATAGGAGCCATAGATGACCCTAAATGCTGGCACTGCAATTAAGAAGCAGAAACCATGAATGAAATGGTGAATTAATAAATTACGTTTAAATAAAATACTAAAATATTCATATATGAAGTATTTTTCAAGTTAAATTAAAAGTACAAGTCTCGGCATTTGAAGGATGCTTCATATTAACTACATTTACGAAATAATCTCAAGACAGTTTTTAACAAACTCTCAAAGTAAGAAATGACAGTCATATTAAAAATTGCTGAAACTGAAAGATTTTAAAACTATAAAAATCCTTTGGCTCTAACCTAATTCAGCTCATACTTGCTGAAGCATTCTTTCTGCTAAATTTTTGAGATATATTTCTTCAAAACTGGCAATTCTTTTACGAGTATCAAACGCTGATCAAATGAAAGCATACAGTAGCGCGATTCTCTTCAGTCAGAACTGTCAAGTATCGAAAGTTTGACATTTAAAATGTACTGCCAAAATAGTTCCTACGTTCCTACGTTCCTACGTTCCGTTAGAGGCGCTGATCAGATTTTCAAACAAAAGTTTTCAATAGATAGCCCGTTATCGATAATCGAGCTAGTGATCTCTATTTGGTTCTTTACGGAAACCAAATGCTAGAAGGACGCGTAAATTTCCGATTTTTTTTTGATAAATTTAAATTAATTGAATTGAATTGAACATTCTATGTACTTTTTGGACAATTTACATAGTATTTACTTTATAAACAGTCCAGTTATATTTCTTCAGTCTGCATTTTCACTCACCTGTTCTAGCCCCCGAGTTAAAAAGTAGCCAATAAATATGTATTACCTGAAAGAAACAAACACCACATTAATATTTTGAAAGCAGAGAATTTAATCCCTAAGTGAGTACTTGATACTCTTCAGCTCGGTGCAGGAATAAAATACTGTGGAGGGAGGGATTAAAATACGTGTTTATCGAAGTGTTGGTACTTATTATTTTGCATAAAAATCATGTATGAATTACCTTTTGTAAAAACGTAGGTTTACTCTTATTTCAATCTTTGTTTGAAATATATTTTTATATAAGTTATAAGTACACATATACTTTATATAATTACGCCGTTTTCCCATAGGCAGAGATCAGAGAATACCATTTGGTACGATCCTTACGAACTTCCTTTGCTTCATTCACAATCATACATCTTGTCATGCAGTCATAAGCATTCGAATCTATAATATCCTATTTCGTTAATTTTGTACAAAGTATTTAAAGCGGTCATACATTTTTTTCACCCATTACTGTCCCACTGCAGGCAAGGGTCTCCTCCCAAATGAGAGGCAGGAATTAGGCCTTGAGTCTACCACGCTGGCCAAGCGCGGGTTGGGGACTTTGCATGCTCTCAATAAATGTATTAAACCAATTTTTAGTCATACATACATATATTACAATTTTTCTCGACCGTTTCGAAAATGCTTGTTTGTGAGAAAAAACGGTAAGAAACTCACAGCTTGCCCTTTTTGTATGTCAATATATTTCTTATTGTGATGTGTGATACATTTACATGTAATCAATCACTTAATATTATTAATGCAGTCAATTACTACTGTATAAATGATATATAATTACACTCAATCATCAACATTATTTGCAAATTAAGTCATGTATCTGTAATTTGTTCATTTTCATTCCCACATTATAAAAACACACTAGCTATTGCCCGCGACTCCTCTGATAGCACTATAGTTCTATAGCTTTTTACAAGTATAGTTTATAGTTTACATTCTCGTGGGATTTCTGGAAACAAACTATCCTGTGATTTTTCTCGGTTTTTAACCTATCTTTGTACGAAATTTCATCTTAATTGGTGCTGTGGGTTAAGTGGGAAAGCGTAACAGACAGACAGACAAACAGACAGAGGTACTTTTGAATTCTTAATATTATAGTATGTATAACCTTTCCATCAAGAGTCAATTGAAATGTTAAAAAAAAACAGTTTTAAAATACCGTGATCGCGATTTCCTACAATTAATATGTTTCGAAATACACATGGATTTATTCCCGCACGTTTAAAACAAAATCTGTATGGAATATTCAACAAATCGAACTACCATTTCAAATGATTGAAGTTTGAAATTGATTCGACTATTCGGTGGAATGTACTTAACAAAAAATCATCGGGGAAACCAATTAACCATCTGATGGAGAGAACCAATTAATTAAAAACTACAACACGGTGAGCGATATGCGAGTAGCTACTGAATTGTAGGTACAGTCGTGAGCACGAATGTGTAACATAACACGCCTGCTAATCCCGAAGGTATAGGAAAATGAGGATAAAACAGACTACCTCCCGTCATCAACTATGTTAGTCCCCACGTTACCAAACTCCAAACTGCTATTGAAAATGATCTAATATGAATTATAAAAACACCAATAGCACTTTTTAAGACCTGGGAATTGCATACAGGACGTGATTAGCAGTCAGAGATACTACTGACTGCGCCACAGTGGTAGTCATTACATTCATTTTCAAATAATTTTCTTTAAGAAACGTAAAATTTTTAATAATTTTTATATGATTCAAGCAAAACCGGCCCGTTTTTTGGCAATGTGATTTCATTAAAATCACTAACGAGGATTGATAGAACATGTCATCATTATCATGTACACAAATTCGCGCCTGAAACTATACCAAAGCATTTCAATTGGCGGATTGATGAAAGCAAAGTGTAGTGCCACTGAAAACTGATTGGATAAAACGAAAAAGTCCGGAAAACTCCTATTCATGGTGACTGAAAAGCAAACTTGTGTTAGCACACGGTTTTACAGGCATGAAATTTAAATTACAAAAGTCAAATGCTGTACTGTGTCTTGTATATCTGTTTGCACATTTTTTATTGCTGCTCCATTCCTATTCGTAGCTTGATGTTTTAAATATTTATAAATAAATATTATTTAACAACTTTTTTTCATACGAGGCTCTCAAATATGTGGTTAAACTGTAATCTTATAAATTTAACCCATTATTATCCCACTGCTGGGCAAGGGTTTCCCCCCCTAGTAAGAGAGGGGTTAGGCCTTGAGTCCACCAGTATCCAATTGGAGGTACCGTGTCCTGGCCACTTTATGGTGACTATTGAAGGCCTTGAGTCCACCAGGCTGACCAATTACGGTTTGGGGACTTTGTATATCGTCAAGAACTGTTCTAAAGAACTCTCAGTTACCCCTATCTACGGTATAATGATTACTATTTGTACAACTAGTTTTATAGCGCACCTTCATTTCGTTTCGTTTTTACGAGCATTTATAAGACTCACTAAAAATCTATTTCTAAAGCTTTAGTACATTATTTTATGACTTTTTATCTAAAATTAAGAATGCTCCGGTTTTTGTGGTCTCTTGTGTTGTAGAACGAATTATTATGATACACATATTGATTGAAATATGCTTCAGAATTTTCATGAGAGAAAATATGACAAGACGGGGTAGGAAATTTATTCATGATTTAGTATTTGCATATTAGGTTACACTTTAGACTTGACTGTCAGTTTGCAACGAGCTATTATAATGTTATGTACCTATGGTAAGGCCAACCAAACGAGATAAAAAAACGTAAACAAGCGGACCGTTACTAAGTTACGTTGCGATAGCCAGCGATAATTATCTCTGTCCCTATCACTCGTACGTGCAGTAATGGCGACGCCAGTTGTCGCTGTGTGTTTCGTGGTTCACGAAAACAGCCAGTACCGTAGTTGTCAACATTTGGTCCGCCATTTTGCGAACAAGTTCATTCCCTGTTTGGATTACGTTCGAAGTGACACATATTGTTCCTTCTTCATATTTACTTGGTTTTTGTTTAAAATTCGAACTTTATAATAATTTATTCAAATAAAAATCTTTTGAACCCCTGAAGCTTTGTTTTTATTCTTTATCTCGTCTGGTTGGCCTTACTATACTTACGTATTAATTATAAAAATAACTAGCTACATGCGAGTCAGATTAACGCACGAAAGGTTCCGTACCAAAAAATACGAAAATAACACGTTTCTAGTATAATAAACTCCTTAACTACAATTCTTTAATTTTTTTAGGATTTGTGGAGGGTGACCATCTCATACAAATCGAGTTACTCCGTATTTCTAATAGCTAAGTCGTTAAAAACTATTGACACTAAGTAGCTAGTACAGTAATAAAACCGCATTTTTTGTTGCAGGTGAGGTCTCTTTAGGGAAACTTCGGCGCAACAATACTTACAACAACTTGTGCGTCGATATGGCGCAAAAAGAGATAGTCCAGCTTATGGTGGTCACGGTAACAGATCCAGGCGGGGTAATCACCGCCAAGTATTTATTTACCGTGACCGTTAGGTCAGAGAACTAAGAAAGGATAGCCGAATGCTTCAGCCCTGCAGGTCCCTAAATTGCAGACCAACGACCCCTACACCACATCGCCGGAATAAACATGTTCTCCAGTTACCAGTCAAATCAAGTTTTCACCGGTAAGTTCCCAATTATACACCAGTAGCTTCTACCCACGACTTTGTCCGCCACCTGAATTTTCATGGGAATGCGTCATTTTCCCGGGGTAAAATGTAATCTATGTCCTTTCTCGGGTTTCAAAATATCTCCATACCAAATTTCATGCAAATTGGTTCAGTAGTTTAGGCGTGATTGTGTAACAAACAGACAGACAGACAGACAGATTTGATTTGAGATTTACAACAAGAACTATAAGTACCGTAAAATGTGGTTTCTTTAGGAAAATTTAAGGTAATTTGATTATAGAAATAAGTATAACACAAAAAGCTAATAATAATAATAGCTAACATAAAAAGCTAGCGACGAGTTTTCCGGTTCTTGGTACTAAATATGACTAAAATTGCAACATTTCAAACCTTTACTTTCAAAATCAAAATGAAATCATTTATTCATTTACATCAAAAGGTGACACTGAATTGACCGCCAGTTCGGAAGGTAGGGCCAATGAGAAGAGCTGGCAAGAAACTTTACTGTTTGATTTCCTTAATGAAGTGATGTAAAATAATGTATTTTTCTTTTTTGGTTAGTGGTTGAAGAGGACGCAGCATGCAGCCAATGCCTTGCGGCTCTGCGGCTTAACGTCTCATCCGTCAGCGTTTTGACGCTTCAAGCTCCACAACCTCGGAGTTGGCTGATCAGCATGGAGACATGAGTGCCAAAGGTCGGTATATATCTATTACGAACTAACTGACCCGTGGAACTTCGCTTGCGTCACATAAGAGAGAATGGGTCATAATTTTGTTACATTTTTTACTGGTACTCTGCTCCTATTGGTCATAGCGTGATGTTATATCGCCTAAAACCTTCCTCAATTTGGTCTGTACAACAAAGAATATTTCAATTCAAAACAGTAGTTCCTGAGATTAGCGCGTTCAAACAAACTCTTTAGCTTTATAATATTGGTATAGATATAGCGCTTATGAATGCTACAAATTGTGGAGAGGGGCGGCGGTTGAGGGGGGTTGGGTGCACCCCCACCCACCCTTAGCTTTACTCGTGGATGCCCATGATAATATCGCTTTCCGATTGCTGTGCTACTCGTATAGCGAAACGTATTAATGTTTGATATAAGTCCTTCTAATTTAATAAATTATAATGGATTTTCCTCGATTCTTGAAGTGCCAATTACGCTGAATTAAATGTGAATGCTAACATAAAATAAAATTATTAAATATCTTTCCTATTTATTGTGTAATTTTCTAGTACGATATTGAACTAACGCGCCTACTAATTAAATTCTGTTGTGCTTATTTCGTCACATTTTACTCATTAATTTTGTAAGCTAGTATCTCTTCTTTATCATTATCGACTACCAATCGATTTCCAAAACAGCGCCTCTAACGGGAGCCGTAGGAACTAATTTGCTGCTCATTTGAAATGTCAAACTCTCGATAGTAATAATACAGACTGTAAATAATTGCGCTACCGCTAGTTGAACATAAAATCTTGCAACACTGTTAGGTGCATGACATCACTGAGTTTTAACCTTAATGCTAAATGACGTAATATTCCAAGATGGTTGACAATAGCGTAAATAAAATACCTAAGTGACATCACATATTTAAATAAAAGTTTTCGACCGCTTAGTAATCTGAGAACGTTCTCAAAATCATGTATTTAAGAATACATAATCTTCTTGCGTTGACATTCAAAATAGTACGTATTTCTCCGCTCCTACTAGACCGATTTTGATAAAATTTTCAACTGTTTATAAAACAAATTATACACTTTTAAACTATATAGCTGACCCGCGCAACTTCGCTTGCGTCACATAAGAGAGAATGGGACATAATTTTCCCCGTTTTTGTAATATTTTTCGTTGCTATTCCGCTCCTAATAGCCGTAGCGTGATGTTATATAGCCTATAGCCTTCCTCGATAAATGGTCTATCTAACACTGAAAGAATTTTTCTAATCGGACCAGTAGTTCCTGAGATTAGCGCGTTCAAACAAACAAACAAACAAACAAACTCTTCAGCTTTATAATATTAGTATAGATAAGTATTATCGAAATCGGTGCAGTATTTTTTGAATAAAAGTCAATTAAAATATGGATACTTTTACTATTTTTTTTACGTAGTGTTCTGGTATTTACAATGATAGTAAGGTAGGTGCCGATCTATGTGTACTAGTATCTACATAGAATGATAATATTTATAACATACAACTAATATGCTTGAAGATATAGGTAGATGTGTTTCTAGTCATAACAAGTTCCAAAATAACTACTTTAATATTTTAAATAAATTTTAAAAGAATCTAAATAATCAAGCAGCAGTAATGATTGCAAAAGGCATTGGACTTTTGGTGAGGTCGTAGGTTCAAATTCCACTTTTGCACAACAGACTTTCGAAACTGAACAGTCGGCATAATAATCTAGTTTTGCACACTAAAGAAACAAAAAGCGAAAAAATAAATTAAATAGATTTTGAGAAAAAATCGTTTATAAAAACCAATAAATTAGGTATAGGTTTTGGAAAGCAAGAAACGTTTTTGAAAAAAGCAGATTACACTCAATGATGCTCCATAATTCGTTAAAGCGCTAACAGTATCAATTACTGACCGCATTATGCATAATACCCGGTTATAGAGCATAATTACTGGACATTGTGCAATTAGACCGATCGTAGTATAACTAGATACAGATACGGTTATAGTGGTTAATCATAGTAGGATGAAAGGACGGGATAATTTCAGTTCTGTAATTCAGTTGATGAATTGAAATTTTTAATTTAATCGATCTTTTTGAGGTACGAGTAGGTTTTTAGTATGTTATAGCCAATTAAGAGCGACTTTTGCACCCATTTTATGTTAAAACCGTCGCTGATACTAATGTGGTGTAACCTTAATCTTGTCAGAATTTTGAAAACCCGTGGTTTTGGATGGTAGATTTTGTATGGAGTTGAAAAGTACAGAATAGACCGTATTTAATTTAGAAAAGTCGACAAAACGCCATCTATCGCTGTAAAAACTTGGCTACCCCAATTTGTATCGCCAAGAACGTTTTATTTTTTAGTTTCAACCAATCTGAGAGCATTGCTCCCGCCAATTCGAGCAAAAACACAGCCGCACGTACTTATAATTGACCACCAATCATACGAGTAATAATTTTACAATAATGAATCGACATCGCATGACTCCGTGAGTCACTGAAGGTCTCGACCCGGCGATTGTCTCAAGTGAAGCCGACGCTAATTGAGACGATATTGAGCCAAATCTCGGGGTTAATCAGGTTATAAGTGTAGGGGGCAGATATTGCGTGTCTGTGGACTCTAATGTGGAACTATTTTGTGAAAGAAATAGAGCCCTGTCTCAATAGGACGCCATGGCGGTGTCGCTGGATACGTATCCAAGCAGTTAATATTAAATGTACATATGTCACCTAACTTACGTGGAGACGGTGTGGTGAGGTGACATTTCAATATTAACTACTTGGATACGTAGCCAGCGACGTCGCCATGGCGTCCTAGTGAGGCAGAGCTCATACAGCCGTTCCACACTATACGTGGCGGCATCGCAACGCAAACGTTAAACTTGCGACAAAAACGTTATTTTTAAAATCGCAGCAGCTACGCTGAACGATCGCATCGCCGTAACGTGCCGTGTGGAACGGCACTAAAGCGCTTCAAACCAAACAGTTGTCTATTTTTAATATGTGATAGTACACGGGGTTCAACGCGATCATGCATTAGTTACCTGGGTTTGCTCGCCGCTAGGGCCTGGTGTGGCAGACCCGCCCGAGCTCTCTGACACCTAATAATCAACGTGTATATTAGATACTAATCGCGAAATGAATACCTCCCTATGGGAAAAACTAATTTTAAATAACTGCAATGCTCACTTTTCTATAAATAACGCGATTTTTTAGTCAATTGAGTCCAAATATTCAATAACGCTATTATGTCATCTTGGGGTACCGAAACCGTAGAACAAGAATTTTAATCAAACTAGCACCCCGGTTTTATTTGCGATGTCCCGGGATTTAAGCCACAGATCCCGCAAATCGATATCCAATTGCCAACCCTTTCACAAGCAAAGCTTTTGAACAGATTTCTACATTATTTGGCACATTCTGAGTGCGCCATAGGACTCTTTATCCCGGGAATGCGAAAAATACGGGAACCTCATGGGAATGTCACTATTTGAGAACAGTAAGTTGAACTATGTGATTTAGAAAATATATCTATATATTTTCTGCAGGATTTCAGAAAAAGGGTAATGGTGAAGGAAAACCTAGCAGGTCTGAGAGTTTCAGTCAGTTCTTGAAGGGATGCATAATATTCAATTCATGTATTTTGTCAGTCGTTGTGCCCTTTCTCATTGCAATTGGAAAACCTTGCCCAGTGATAGGACGCATATAATCTAAATTAACTTAAAATATTTGGATTTAAAGTATCTTAGGTAAGTTTCAAAAGTTCAAGCAGATATATGCTATCTGCGTATCCACTAGGAAAAGAAGTCATATAGTTTTGTTCGCGCTGTCCATGCATCGAACTTATATAGGAAAAGGGAATCAGCTGATTGGCAATTTAATGCATCTCCGGCAACGGTTTATCACTCGTGGACCGCTGGTGTTGAAGTCTAGTCGGTGACAGACGACTTAAGAATAGAAATGACGCTGTGGCGGTCCTGATTAGAGGTTACTGTAGAGAAATTAGAAAAAATACTACCAAAATTTGCTATGTTGTTGATTCATTTACAAATAGATATGTAAGTTATAAGGCTAATTCGACGATATAAGTTAACTTAGACCCGAAATACCTAATTATTCTGTTAACTGGTGCCTCTATTAGCTCCCCTAATATTGTTAAAGACATTATTTTATTCTGATGATTAGATTTAAAACTAACAAGAAAAGATGGTACGGCCGTGCCGCTTTTTTTGCTTGACTTGCGGGGGCACTGCTGTGCCCCCAAATCTTATCAAAGCATCACCCTTCCTCAACGATCTTTTGCGCCGGATTAGCGTAGCTAAGAGCTAAGTCTTGTTACGTATTTTCTCAAGAAAATACTTTATTTAATACATAATATCATGTATTTGAACCCATCGATCTTCTAACTTTCGCTCCGTGTGGATTCAATACAGAGTTGTACAAGTTTCGATAACATTGTACTTTTGTTTCCAACATTATTCCTCTGCTTAGATTTACAAAGTTCCACCTTGAAGTTAGGTGAGAGAACTTTTTGAATTCTAACTTAGATATTATAGTATGTCGGTTGTAAATTATTCAATATGTGATGGTAAAGTTTTCTATTTACTATAGCGAGTTTGTAAAAATACGCGAGATGCGAGTTATGACTCAATACTACTGAAGCCAAACTTAGTCATGCTCTGTACAGTAGGTACTGAGTATGATGTATTCACTTTTAAAAGGTAACTTCGTAAAACCCAGGTAATTTTGGGTCACGGAGACTTTAGAAACGAGCAAAAAGTACAACAAGACACAATATTTAAACGTGTCGGTGCCTTGCTCTCGACCACAAAACTAGCTGAATACTATTATGTATTATTATTTATTTATTTATTTAGGGACAAACAAACAGTTACACACTTACATTGTTATAAAGTAATACAAATAGGTACTTCTTATATGTGAAACCAACAACGTTTTCCACGTATTATACATAAATATAATCATCAAAGATTAAAAAAGAGACCCTATTATAGTCCTGACTTACGCAAGCATATCGTATATACTCTCATACCATAGTTCTCAAACCACGTCGTTTGTATCAAATATTCAATTTTTGTATAGATAAGACCATCTAGTTGTTAATAACGCCATCGCCGCGCTGATGGTTTAACCGTTGAATATAACTCTGAAACTTAGTTACCAAGTTATTATCCCCCCTCGTCTACCAAATCTCAAGTTTGCACGTTTTAGTGGGTTCCAACTTTGATAGACGGTATCGATTATTTATGACATGTTATGGATAGATGTCCTATGTTATATACTAAAATAACAACCTACCTTACGAAGGGATCGGTATACAGTACCGCAACTCTCTACCGTCGGTAGGTACTGTCGAGTATCGATAGTTTGACATGTAAAATGTACTCAGTAAATTGTAATGCCAAAATAGTTCTTATGGAGCCCGGTAGAGGCGCTAAAGTATAAAGTATATAAACCAAAAACCATTTTTATATCGAACAAGACCTTTTTAATTCAAATTATAACTTTAATAGAAGCTTCTATCAGTTAAAAATCCCATCAAAAATGTTTCCGCCGACGTCGCAGTTGCTGCTAACTTATTTAACTCGGTGACATAACTCCCTTTGGTTCAAAGCAGGCGTAATTCGCTCGACCGAACCTTTCAGAACATCCTTTGACAGTAAATGCGTCAACATAACCTAGTTAGTAGTAGGTAATTGAAGACTGTATTTGAAAAGGCAAGGGCCAACACGCAAAGCTGCATGGGTGCTAATATGATTATTATGGCGGCCGTGGAGTCGTGGATAGAAAATTAATGGAGTGGTGTTTTCGTGGTGTCCACTTAGGAGCTCCTAAAAGATCAATAATGTTGCACAAGCACAAGTGTATTGCCAGTTTGGGGCTTTTAAGGTTGAGATACAAGTGTGCATGCAATTAAATTGTGCAAACTTATTGCAGATATAGGAGCGGCATTTATTTTAGTCAAGGGCTGACTACACCTATTTTATATTTACATTTGGCACTCCAACTAAGTTTGCTTGGAAATTAAATGGGTTAGGTTTTTTTTGACTACGCTCTTGGCTACTTTTTAATTCTGACAACTTCGATAGAACATAAATATATGATTTTGACTACGTAGACGCAAGTCATAAACTCCACGCAGATCATAACTACTTTAGTCTTTTATTTCTCTTACTAGCTGACCCGCGCAATTTCGCTTGCGTCCAATAAGAGAGAATGGGTAGAATTTTTTCCCCGTTTTTGTACGATTAATTAATGGTACTCTGCTCCTTTTGGTCGTAGCGTGATGATATGTAGCCTATGTCATTTCTCGGGTATCAAAATATCTCCATACCAAATTTCATGCAAATTGGTTCAGTAGTTTAGGCGTGATTGAGTAGCAGACAGACAGACAGACAGAGTTACTTTCCCATTTATAATATTAGTATGGATAACTAGTCACATGAGCGCATTTTTATCTGTCTTTTCAATATATCTCTAACATGAAATAATGAATTTAGAACTGTTGTTGACAAACAACCGGGATACTCGACTAAGGAAACTTACGTACATTCAAGCACTTCTAAGTCTCCCTTTACATCTTAAGTGTCAATAACTGTTATCGTGTGAACACTACACTAGTATATCACTGAACGACGTCCACACTATCGGGCCAAGTCTCGTTCATTCATCGTTAAAGGTGACCGCAGACGCGCTACATAAAGCATCGGCTATCGGCAATTTAGTTGCTTTTAGACAATACAGAAAAAATAATACTCTATAATCAATCATCTTATGTGTTAAAGCATCCATAATCGCTAAAATACCTAGCGTATCTATGCTTGCCCTAAAGCATATAGATACATACATACGGACAGACACAGGTACAGTGCAGTGAGCATTTATTTGACGTGCTGATGCCCATCCTCGACTGTTACACGCGCCCAATATTTCACTAAAGTGTAAAGATTGCCACTCAGTTTGACAATTTGAAAATGTTTGCTGCAATTGTGAAAGTAAAAAGTTAGAATTGTTAGGTGTTTTTTTATTTTGATTGATTGGCTGTATAGTGGTATTTGAGTTTTGTTAAGGTTAACAAATAGTTTTTGTTTCATGTTTTTTGATACCTGTTTTTACTTTAGATAGTTATTATTTTTGTAACAGTGCTTCTCGCCATCAAATGCTAAAGTTGGGCAAGTTTACTAGCAATTAACACCAATTGTAATGTCTGTATGAACAAATAAAAAAAAAAGATTTTCTGATCCTTGATTAGTAAACGAAATTAAGAGTTCTAGACAAAAAATGGCGCAATGGAAATAAAAATTCAAAATCATTGTACTTAATTAACTTTAAACTAATTTTATAGATGACCAAAAGTTTTTAAGCCAAAGAATTATCTTCAAACTGCGTTAATCACTTTCTATAGTGACTATATGAAAAAATGGTATTAACAAACTAAACCTACTATAGTACTAGTAGTGATACATTGTAACTACCAACATAGTTGCATAGAACGCAGCTCAACGCTTTAATTCGTGTGCTTAAAAGGTTAATTAATTAATTGCCTCAATTGGACTATACGAGAAAGAAATGGAGCACTGGAATTTCAATGGAGTAGTATTTTTATTTGGGTGTAAAGTTATCAATAGATTCAGTGCATTTTTTTTAACGTTCCTGAACCTTAGCACGGACATTCCATAGATAGGTACCGTAAAGTAGTGTTTGAGCGTCTAGGTTCAATACAAACCATAGTACATATTTTAAAGTACATATTTTTCTTTAAGAGACAACTCCTAGACTGAATATATGTATGTGTTAAGTCTGTTATAAACATACAAGCAACATTAAATTACCCTACCCATTCAAAGCCGCTTCTTGTGGATCGCAATACTTGTTCTGTAAAACTTAACTTAAAATTTAGAATTTCGCTGCTCTAGCAAAGGCCAGAATTTCAATCGGAGCATCTAGGTACAATTTAAAATATCCAAATATATATTTTTTAAAGTCTCATGCATCATCAGCATACTTAAATAATGTAATGCAGTTGATTGCTAGAAAATATCTAAAACCTTTTCTTTTAATAAAAAATCAACACGATTTTCCATGGAGTTGTTACAAAATCCCTGCTTCTTTGTATTTTGATAACATTTTCTTTACACTCTGTAACTTATAAAAAACACTAAACCTCTATATGAGAGGCTAAGATAATAATATGCAAGAAACCCAAGAACCGATACATAACATGTAGGTAACTAAGCTAGGAGCTATTCGTGTGGAAAACATAACAGCTTCGAAGCGACAGTGACGGGTACACTGTATACAATAGAATGTGTGTAAAAGTGTATTAAAGATTATTGGAACGTATTTTATTGCTCCGTCTCACAATAAGATACGATTTATCTTTTGAGAGTTATTTCTGAAGAATTTTATGAAACATTTTAACGGACATGTAACACTATCTTCTAATATATAAAATTCTCGCGTCACAGTTTTCGTTACCGTACTCCTCCGAAACGGCTTGACCGATTCTCATGAAACTTTGTGAGCATATTAAGTAGCTCTGAGAATTGGCCAACATAATTTTTCATACCCCCTAAGTGACACTTTTTTTTTTATTTTTATGGCAAAACAACGTTTGCCGGGTCAGCTAGTTTTATTTATAGAATTTGAAGTTTACTACCGTTTATATTCCAGAGGACTATATGCTGTAGTTTTGTAAATGTTACAAAGCTAAGGATTCAGTTTCTCCTTGATTAAAACTAGACTCTTAATATTTTTTTACAAATCCGATTGGCGAAAAGAATGTGAGAAATGCGAACAAAAAAAGTTTTGCATTATATCGAACCAAGTCAGGTGAAAAGTAGTCTTGTAATAAAAATTTACAGTGCCTCGAGCAAAGAAATTGCAGTTGTATACCTCCGTGTCTTGGAGAGCTCGTAAAGCTAGTAAAGATATACAATATCCCATATCCAACTACCCCTAAACTTTGTACAACGCAGCCTTTTCCAAGAACCCAGCCAGAAAATACATGGCAAGTAAAGGCAAGTAAACCCATGCGAAAGATAATAGTATAGTAATAATTTCCCTGCCAACTTGTTCGCAAGTAGCAACCAACTAAGTTGGACAACATGTCGGCGGCGGAACTTCTTGCGTTACTTGCATTGTATTTGAAAAGTGACGTCTTTCTGACTTGAAGAGACGCGACGTGTAAGAGGAATTATAGTGAGTCTTTTCTTATGTGTTTTATTTTTGTAAAGAAATGTACTGAGGAATTTGTTGATATAGAATAAAGTCAGGCACAAAAAAATCAAGATAATTCTTATTTTAATCGGTTAATTAGGACAATATACATAATAATATGTAGGAAACCTACGAGATCCAGGTTTACTAGCTTTTGCTTCCCTTCGAGGGTAAATTTTCAAAAATCCTTTCTTAGTGCCCCTCTTCACTTTCTAAGGAATCTTCATACCAAATTTCAACTTTCTACGCTCCATAGTTTCGGCTGTGCGTTGTCCATCAGTCAGTCAGTAACGGAAGAGTTTTATATTGATTTCATGCTTAAACTTTGATTGCTGAATACCCAAGAAATGAATTTACGCCCGAAGTTAAAAATGTAAAGATCTAAAGCACTATAACCTTTTACAATAATATTTATTTTACTTAATTAACACACTCAATATCATTAATAAGCAAAATCAAAACGTCAACCATAATTGATGTGATTAACATTACAAATTAAACTTAATAAATTGTTTGTACAACGGTCGTTATAATCAACTAAAATTAATTGAAACTTGCACATTTTTCGATCATAATTTTATGCTCGATGTCAATTGGTAAAGGCAAACGTTTTAATTATCCAATAGCATTGGCTCAGTTATTTTAATTGATTGAAATGTTTAATAGTTTTTCAAATGTAATACTGTTTTTTTGTGTCCATTTGTGATCGTAATTTAATTAATCTATTTCACTGATTTGATTTTTTCAAATCTATATTTTATTTTTATCGACTGATTTTTTGTCGGTTGTGGTAGTGTTAACGGCTGCTGACCACGCGGTCTCGGGTTTCATTCCTGAGTCGGGTAAAGTGCTATAGGTCGTTTCTAATTTGTATTAGGTTGTATTCAATAGTAGCTCGAGGTTCGGAAATGTGCTTGGTATTAGGCGAGAAGGTTTGACATTTAAAATGTACTTTAAAGTTTGATTCATCGGCAACTTCTAGATGCGCTGATCAATTCATAAGAAAACAAATTATGTTTATTTGCAGAGAATATAAAGAGCACTCGCAGCCACCCGCGACTTTGTCCACGTTGACTTTAGTTTTATCCATTCATTGTCACCACTTTTATGATGCTGATCTTTCATATAAAAGATTTTCTGGGGTGAATTTCCGAAATACGTCTCTTATTGCTCCTCTACACTTCTTGAAGAATCTTCATACTAAATTTCAACTTTCTACGTTCAGTACTTTCGGCTGTGCGTTGTCTATCAGGCAGTCAGCCGGTCAGTCACTGATAGTGGTAGAAAGTTGTTAGTGGTAGAGAACCGCGGTACTGTATTCAACTTTCGTATGTATGCAGTTTAGGAAAATTTCTCATTTAAACTAAAATTACAAGTTAAAAGATAAATCAGTGGAACTAGTTAAATTATGTCGTTATGTCGTGAAAGAATTTACGTCGTTTTGGTATAAAATATCGAGTACAATATATCATAACCCGTATTAATGCATCTTTTAGACAGTCTAACTATACGCTCGAGTGGTTAAAATCATTTATTTGAGAATGTAAGAGCTATTACATTTATTTGAACGCCAATATGCGACGTGTAAGATATTGTAGATAACGAAGTCCTGCGTTCGATTCTCAAGTCAAGATAATTAATTGAAGAATCTTCTGTCTCGAAGTCCTGGGTTTGACATAATTGAAAAAAATTCTATTTCTTATCTTTTATTACGAAGTTAGGAAGATATGTAGCAATTTTATACATTCATTACTATCAGAGACATTTAAATTGTACTCTAGAAATAGTTCCTCTGCTACCGCTAGGAGCGCTGATCAGGTTTTCTTACACAATTTCAATAGCAGGCCGGTTGTCAATAGTAGAAAGAAATCCCCACTTGGTTTTCTTAATACGTGGGAGTATTTAATTCATTTCTGCCTGCTCCTCCTGGTATAATAAATAGGCCTTATGAAAGACACCTCCGAATAAGTATGAATTAGTTTATCCAGAGGAATTTACTTCTAAATAAAGTGTTCTTTTCGACTAAAATTAATTGTAAAGTTCTATGTTCACCCACGCTACGTCAAGACGAATGATTGCACCGGATATCGCCAGTTCGATACCCGAGTGGAACAAATATTTGCGCAATCCTTTGATATTAGTTTCTAGTCTGAAACTAATCTGTGTCCGTAATAGTCCAGTCATTATAGTAAGTTCACCTCGGAATTCGAGATACCCAGCTGTAAGTCTGTAAATACTTGTATATTGACACCCTAAAAGTTGTCTCAAAACCTACATATGGTAGGGTGTACGCAACTATAAAATTTCAAGGTCCAAAGTCCCAAAAACCGGTTTTTTGAGCTTTTTTTGTAAATATCTCATTTCCTATGGAATTTTTGCATTCGTATTCATTACCAATATTGTACAGTATAAAATTCTCTACAAATTTTGTTTGAATTTTTTTTTTTACGGTGAACCGTTTTCGAGATAGAGGGCGGAGAGCGCGCGGTCACAGGATCATTTCAAGTCAACCGGTGCCTCCGGTCGAAGATGCGCCATATATAGTTGATGAACTATCGATAAATCAATGATTATAATAATAAATAAATTTAACCCATTACTGTCCCACTGCTGAGCAAGGGTCTTCTCCCGTAATGAGGGAGGGGTTAGGCCTTGAGTCCACCACGCTGGCCAAGTGCGGGTTGGGGACTTTGCATGCCCTCAATAAATGTATTTAACAAATTTTATTCATGCAAGGTTTCCTCACGATGTTTTCCTTCACCGTTGGAGCATGTGACAATTATTTCTAATACACACATAACTTCGAAAAGTCATTGGTGTCATTCTTCTTCATAATTATATTAAATCTATATCTTTTCAATAATACTGATTTATTTGTTTTTTTTTCATCATGTAAGAAGTTATTAATATTAATTAGGTTAAAATTCAAATATAGTGCCTATATTTTCATGAAAAATTCTGCAATTACATGGGCAGGTAAGTGTTTAGTGTTGATAAGTTAATTAATACTGAATAAAAAGTGGATAGGTTATGAAAAAAATGATAAAAAATAATGTAATAGTTAATAGAAATTGACAAATATTTATTAATCATTGATTTATCGATAGTTCATCAACTATAATATATATGGCGCATCTTCGACCGGAGGCACCGGTTGACTTGAAATGATCCTGTGACCGCGCGCTCTCCCCCCTCTATCTCGAAAACGGTTCACCGTAAAAAAAAAATTCAAACAAAATTTGTAGAGAATTTTATACTGTACAATATTGGTAATGAATACGAATGCAAAAATTCCATAGGAAATGAGATATTTACAAAAAAGCTCAAAAAACCGGTTTTTGGGACTTTGGACCTTGAAATTTTATAGTTGCGTACACCCTACCATATGTAGGTTTTGAGACAACTTTTAGGGTGTCAATATACAAGTATTTACAGACTTACAGCTGGGTATCTCGAATTCCGAGATTCTTACCTAATTTAAGCTTAATTGACTGCACTATAATATCAACTATTATATCTGGAGTTTCTAGGTAAAATAGCCGATTTAGAATTGTTGGTCGAACTGACTTACATAGGTATTCTTGTGTTACAGAATTTATTAAAAGAATGTTCATACTGCAGATTTGGTAATAAAAATTTCAATGAATCTAATATTCATTAAAAATTTTACACGAAAAATTAGATTAAAAAGAAAAGATTTTTTCTTTTATACTGGAATTTGGAACCGCTACAACCGCTAGTACAGCTATTTTATGGCGGTATTGAAATGCCGGTCCATTTCAGTATTATTGTTATTTCACTGAAAAATTCTAAAACCTTTTTCTCTTAAAGCGGAGTTTTGGTATGACATTCCATGATCCATGATTTCATCTCCGTCCAATTGGTTATTTAGGAAACGTTATCTTCTATTATGTAACTTAATAAAAAGGTGATGAATAAAGGCAGACTCGATACCAAATAACAAGTTATTATACTATATAACTTAGATTTTGAAATCTTTCTCAATTAAATATTCGCTTGTTGTAAACTCCATCTTTTCCTTAGCACCTTCTACAATCATCTATTGAACAACATCTATAGAATTTCATACTGCGATATAAAGTTCAGCAATACCGGGTCAGACCTATTGTTACCTGGGAACTGGGAATCGGTTCGAATTTAATGAGCACCTCGAACGAGGATCAACTTGCGAGAATCCGGGGTAGCACCTCAACTTCCGAGGTTATTTACCAATGTCTTGCTATACGAATATTGCATTGGAGAAGTAGTTTCTCATCCTCGTTTCATTAATTTATATTTTTTTAATTATATTATTGTTGTGAGCAGTGATAGCCGAGTGGTATAAGTTGACACCTCCCACGCAAGTAGTCGCAGGTTCGATCCCGAGGCAACTCACTATTATAATGACTTTTCGAAGTTATGTGTGTATTAGAAATAATTATCACATGCTCCAACGGTGAAGGAAAACATCTTGAGGAAACCTTGCATGCCTAAAATTTGTTTTATACATCTATTGAGGGCATGCAAAGTCCCCAAGCCGCACTTGGCCAGCGTGGTGGGCTCAAGGCCTAACCCCTCCCTCATTACGGGAGGAGACCCTTGCCCAGCAGTGGAACATAAATGAGTTAATTTATGTATTTATATTTTTGTTTATTTTAAGCATTATGTGGAAAGTTTTTTAAATTGTAAATTTTGCTTTCCAAAATACGGAAGATCTCGGAATATATAATATGGTCATCCATCCACAGCACAAACGCAATAAGCGTACTTTAACCTTTAATGTTATAACCTCAGATCAATGTTGCTGTTGTTAGCTAAGCCACCTCTAAATGGTAGATTGTAAATATTCTCAAAATTGTACTTACATTGCTTGAAGTCGTCTGAATAAAAGAATGATAGTTACCTGCAAAGAAAAAAAAACATATTTTTAGTATGTTATAGAACTTCGTATCATTAATTAAAGAGTAATATAAAATTACGGATTACGAGTTTATAGCCCATTTGCACATACATATAACTTATGACAATTTGCCAAACGCCTTAGTTTTAGAATTCTCGTTCTCTCTTTACAATAGCCTACTTTAACCTCGCAGTCAAAACATAGTTTCAAATAACACAGTTCTGTCTAACCTAAATGTATCAAAATTTTTTTATGTTCACAATAATAGCCTAAAACAAAAAATATGCCTAAAAGTATAAAAATATGAACCAATCAATTTATAACGAAACATTAGGTCAACGTACTAAAACTTCAAAGTATTTCAGTCTCATTAGGAAATCGAAACTGTTTCGTAGCTAAGTATGTGACCACCCACCCTCCCTTAGGTCCCTCCCTTATTTAAGTAGAGGGGGAGGGAAGTTTGGGGAACCTCCGTATATCGATCGCTCTCACTTTTCCGTCGGTAATTTGACAGTTCTGAAGAATACGTAGATAACGTTGTAAGGTAACAAGTTGTCTTGTCGTATGCGACATGTTGTTTATCGTGATTTGAAGAAAGGTGGGTTTTATGTTTCCTATACATACATACATACAAACAAACATACGTACATGCATAAAACACCTTTTTTTCATAAGGGAAGGAGCAGGAATATACAATACTCATTTAGATTAACTAGCAACCCTTATCATTCGTTACTAAAAGACTTTTATTTGATGACTGTATCTAAAGGCTTCGCACTCTTTAGCCTTAAAGTGCCCATGTTACCTTAAAGTTTTAACTATCACCATCCAAAATGAATACCCTCAAAACGTATTAAGTAGTTTTTGCAAAAACGAGTAACACACATACATCCTCTCTTTACTAACTTTCACATTAAAATAGCTAATAGTAAGATATAAAGTCTGCATAACTGAACACATTTCCACATTCTGCTCCCAACATTATTGTTGCTATTTCGTTAACTGGAAATACTAAAGGAATTATCATTTGAACAGCGTTAATTAATCTACATATAGTAAGAGGATATTCGGCTCTCCAGCTAGGATAATCCTCGCCTAGCACTTCACTATGAAATACTGAAATACGCGAATATTAGTCAATACGCTAACTAAAATCATGTACAGTCGGACACAAATATCGCTGAACAATATGTATTTTCGCATAGTTTGCGAATTTTAAGGGCGCTTATAGAATATTGGGTCAAGTCAAGTAACTATAGCGCGGACGTTATTTAGCCGGTTAAGTGATGGTATATCATAGTTATATTTGAGCTGAGATTCTCCGTGTTCTAGAGGGCACGTAAAAACTTGGTCCCTCTTATTGTAGCTTAAGATAAAACGAACCACTAATCGCGCCACGCTAGCCGATTTGTGAATGAAAGACATTGCGACTTTTTAGAGTTTTGTTTAAAACTTTCTCAAGTATGTAGGATTTACAGAGTATTCTTTTAGCACTTTAAGTTGTAGTTAATACATTAATCTTCGAAAAGTTATTACGGCAGCTTGTTCTCTGGACTAATTGCATAGGAGCAATGACTACTAGAGCAGACTTTTCGACTAACATTGCATTTCATACATTCATAAAATCACTCCTTTTTCCCAAGCAGAAGAAGAGGCCGTTTACCTAGGCCGCGACTTGGTATTGGATCTTTCAAACTTCTCTTGCCTCACTCACATCCATACATCTTGTCACCGCTTTTCAATTTTAAGTTAATCATCAATTTTTATAACTGACTGTACAGGTCATATTTTCGTTCCCAAGGTATTCCTTCACCCAAATATTATTTCACGCCCAAAATTCGAGTGTAAACATTGACACAAGCGAGCGATCAAATACACCGATAGTCAGGGCTATTTGTGTCAAAATTTGACGTATATTTTGACCTAGCTTGGCTTTGTACTACGAACTAAATTCATTGAATATTGACAGTGAAGAGTAATTGAGATATGAGGTGAAATAATGCATTGGATGCTACATTTTGATAATGAACGTTGTTTAGAAATTATGTGGTTCATTAATTTGGCTTGTTGTGAAATTGTAGATGTGTGTATTGACTTCAAAGAGTTCATTGAACTTCATTAGTTCAAAAAGTCTAGTGTGTGGATTTTTACATTATTTCGGTATATTACGGTTTTTTACTTGATAATGATTATCATTATAAATCAACATTCATAATAATTACTCCTAAACTCAACTATGAAAAATATTGTCGCGCTGCGACTGATTCTTAAATCCAGATAAAATAGCCTTCTGCCAAGAGCTTTCTGTCTCTTTTCACTGCTATGCATCCATATTGAGGTGGGGTCAGCCTTCCTTAACCTTCTCCGCTTCACTTTATCCTCACATTGGCTTATGTTTCTTTGGACTACAATAAATTCCCCACCTTATTTTGGGCCGTCCCCGTCATAGGCGTAAGTTGCAAATATTTTTTTTAATGCTCTGTCATCAGCTTAACGAACTTACATCCAGATTAGTTTAGCGATTTTGCTGTAATAGTGTAACAGACAGACAAGCAGATATACTTTCACATAACTTAGCTATGTATTAGTAATACTACTGCATTATTGGTGCAGGAGTTGTAATAAAATAGAAATATATAAACAATCTCGTATTTAAATAAATCCCATGTAATGATATAGTGTAATGAGAGGTTTTATTATGTAGTGTGGTTTACAGCTTTTAGCTAATTGCTTTTGATATAACCATAATGAGCTAATTACTAGTATAATTTCGGACATGTACACCCGATATCAATTGATGCTGCAAAATGTTTGTTTAAATTTCTATTAAAAGATTACTAATTATATTGCTAATGGAATAACCCGTGCTTTTTCTAAATTATCTGTCTTATGTTCAAAGCGGTCGATACATAATCTTTTACACTGCTAAATCACATCGTAATAGGTTCAGCTGTATAAGTATAGCAGACAAAGACAGATTTTTCAAAATTAAGTTTTAGTTTACCAAATTAATTCAGTTGTTTTATAGCAACAGAATAACTGAAAGAAGGACAGTTCGTTTTAGGAAAAGGTACTCAAACTTACTATTTTTTCCCCGCTCTAAGAATTGCTCTTGTGTCGCAGGGATTTTTACAAACATACAAACAACGGACACAGCGTCCAAACCCCAATATTGAAGCTAATTGCTTCAATATTGGGGTTTGGACGCTTTTTCGTAGATCGCACAAATAATTATAATTGTTTTTTGTGGGAATCGAGCCCACGACCTCCCGACGCAATGGTAGTGACTCGTGCCCACCAGCCACTTACGCATAAAAATAAAGCAGAGAAATATAAATATCACAGATTTCTTCTTCCTAACTACATGTCCGGTTCAAACGCGATGCAATCGTTCCAAGCAACCACCTGTTTGCACTAAGTGGCGACGCAGGGGTGCTCCGATATCTGTATGAATACTCCATGACAACCACCCACTAATGTACATATTTTATTAAACTATTTAATTATTCAAATATTCACCTATGACGGGTCAAAGATTGTTTTAGAATTGGATCTAATATTCATAAAGATTTCCTAATATTCTTCTTCTATTAATTTTAGGTACGTGAATTTTTGTAAAGCTTGTTAAATGCAAAACTTTGTACGGATTTTCATGTAGTTTGTAGCTGGATTAACACGGAAAACTTTTTAGGAGGAGTCGACGAAGTCACGGTTCGAAGCTAGTCTTTTATGCCCTATTTAATTATTCAAATATTCACCTGTGACAGGTCATAGGTTGTTTTAGAATTGTATCTAATATTCATAAAGAGTTCCTATTAATAAAGAAATTTTGTAAGGCTTGTTACTCTTACATGCAAAGATGTATGGTTTTGTTGAGTTTTTAAGGCTAAGCTTTTTTCTAAATTATGCTGGAGTCGGCTTCCTAGATGCAGCTAAATATCAGTATCTGTGCCTCGATTCTCTATTACTATCGACTACCGACAACCGAACTGTCATCGAGAAATTTTGTATGAAAATCTGATCAGCGCCTCTGACGGGTGTCGTAGGAAACATTTTGGCAATACATTCTAAATGTCAAAAATTCTATAGCTAGCCGGTTGTCGGTAGTCGACAGTGGTAGAGAATCGAGGTACTGATAACGACTGTCAAAGATCTTTGAAAATTACTTCCTAGACCCACTATTAAATACTAAGGAGAACTCGTACTGTATAATACGGTCACCCATCAACAGAAAAACCTCAACAAGCGTAGCTTAACCTCAGAGATCGATTCGCGGCTGTTGTTTCTAAGCCTCTTGATAAGATAAAATGTATTTTATATTATTGATGAAAGGAAACGATCTTATTTAATATTTATTATCACACTCTTTCAGAAGCTTAAAGCTTAAACACTTCTATCGTAAGTGTAATTATGTCTATGAAATAGACAAAAAATAAAGTACCTTTATTTTTCTAAGAAATTGGAAGCAATAATTAAATAATAGACGGATTTTATTTGTAATATTCTTGAAGCGTGATCATTTCTCTGGTACTCCAAACTCTGCTTAGTTTGGAATAAGAAGACCATGTGAGCAATCCAAAGATACATATTGTTACAAAGTAATTTCATTAATTAGAACCACTGGGAAAGCTTGGCTTCATTATTAACCGTCCATGGATTGCCCGCGCCATAGGTTGCTATGGACGCGTTACCAGACTACAGAGACGAGTCATTGGTTTGTGAAGGTAGAAACTATATGTTTTGCCTAGTATTTGAGAGTACCATTGTGGTGAGAGGATTAGTCAGCCTAGGTTCTGCGTTACTAAGCCCAACTGCTTCCAAGTTGCGCCATAGGAAGGCTCTTATCATGCACCTTTATTTACTGCTTATACGAACGGGAGATAGTTCAGACTTTAAAAACCATTGTCATGAAGAAGAAGACCAAACTCCAGGCTACAAATTGTATGTATAATCTATAGATATCCGAATATAAATTAGAATAGACCATCAGCAAGAATCGAGCCTGAGACCTCGCGTTCAGCAGTCGAACACTACCGCGCCACAGAAGTCAACACACATCTATAAACATAAATAAAACCGATAAATCAATGACCCACATACAACTACATGTAGTTCGTAGCACGCGATGACGTCACCGTCTACGGTCAGCGACCTCAACAACCTGTCAGACTTTAAAGTCTAGACGGTGTATCGACTAGCGTGACCTTAGCGTGGTCCCATATAACCTATATTCTAAACGATCGATTTAACGCAGTCGGGGGCTGTTTTTGCTACTGTAGCAGAGTTTTAGAATACAGATTTTAGTTTTGTGATTTGGAAGCCGTTTTTTTTTGTTGCGTAAATTTTTAGGCTTTAAATCGGCTTTTTTAGTTTTCTCATATCAATATTGGTTGTAAAGCCGTGTTATTTTAGTGTTAGTTTTAATAGCGTTCGACTTTTTTTTATGCGCGTCCGTTTGCTACTCCTATTTTTGCGCATAGTGTGCGTAAAAGTAAAAATATTGGGTTCACTAACATTTAAATTAAAATATCAATAATATGATCATGCCAGTAAAATATCTGTGCGGTTAACACAAACGTCTAAAAAGAAAAAGTAGTATCTCGTTGATTAAATATCGAAGAAAAAATGGTACAAAAATCTAACCTGATTTGATTTTGTTTCTGGCTGTACCTTAATGGCTCTGCCAATATCGTTAGTCTGCAGTATAGAAAATTTGAATATAAATGATTGAAATATTATAATTTTGTCTTCACGAGCTCAACGACTTTATTGTTACTTATAAGGCGCTTCGATTGATTATAGTGACGTCATAGTTTGGTAATCAAAACTTTAGATGGACACACACAAACACGCACAACATTTCAGACAAGTATATCTTTGACGAGTACTTTTAATAACTCTAACAAGAGCTTTTTTATAATAAATACAACAGTTTTGTAGAAAATTTGTAACACACGATATCCACATTAATCTAGATCAGCTATAGCTAAAAAAACTTGATCGAAACCGGCTTACCCGTTAATAAAGCCGAAAATAGCCGCATTAACATTATACCGAATTTCGCATCGCAAATGCATAAGCCGTTTTCGAGAATTTTGCACCAAAATATCCCGAATTGACTAATACTTAAATAGATATACGTAATTAGTATGTACGTTATATTAACGTCCGCGAGAATTCTATCAAACGTGACGTAATAAGGTCGACCTTGAATAAACCCGTTTCCATTCAGTCACTCTCGCTCTTCGTAACCGAATTATAGAGCATTTCACATGTAACACTCTCCGTATCATTACAGGTTGATTTTATTTATATACTTTTAGCTCATGAGGTCAAGGTGAAAAGGTATAAGAGCGTAATTTTTTCCGAAGATTTTCAACCACTATCGACTATTCGCAACTGAGTAGCTATCGAGAAATGATGTATGAAAATTTGATCATCGCATCTAGGGGATGCCGTAAGAACTATTTTTGCAGTACATTTTGAATTTCATAATCTTGATACGCGATAATACCAACTGTAGAGAATCGCGCTACTGATCGATTTAATTTTGTACATTACTACATGTTATTCTCCTAGCCGTCTGCTGACTGTCTGTTCCCAATAAACTCAAAATTTTATAGATTTTTATGGGTTTTTTACCAATAAATACTAATTCCCGAGTAAGATTTAAGGGAATAATATGTGAAGATATAACCTAGGTGAAGCCAGAGCAAGCCGTTATACAGACCTAGCTTCAACCTCAGTATAAACTTTCCAAAATTTTCGTTTTTGCACTGAAAGGTCAAGTTAAAGGTCAGGCTAAGGTCATGAGTGTCATGTCTGCAATTCTCTGAGTCTAATCTTAAATGTATTTACGTCCTTTTGTCTGCAATGTCTACAGTTTGCAGACAAAGTTGATCGATGTCTGAAAGTGATGATCTAAGTTCTTCGTTTTAAATACATAGTTACTATTTATGTGTTAGACTTACTCATTGCAAAATGGTGGGACAAAAAGTGATTGCCTCATTTCTTAGTAATGGTATATTCACATTTGCTGTTCAGAAATATAAAGAGAATTATATCTATTAATTTCACTGCTAAGCCGTGAATTCCTATTATGCTAATTGCCGTTTTCTAAAGGACATATTGCTCAATCAATAGAGTTTCTAATTAAATATCATACAAAGTCATGTCATTGAGTCCCAATATAAAAGCATATTGTCATTTAACGAACAGAGCACCAAAATCCCATTATCACATAAAAAACGCTCGAAAAAATAGGTATCACATTCTTATTAAAACCATTTGAAATTGAAAACATGCCTAATGCTATCCCTACATTTTATTATAGGACATTTTAATTTTCAATTATATGTACCAAAAATCTCACCAATACGTTAATATTTCAAAAGCAATCTTAAGTTATATTCATGGAGTAACTCATAGTTGGGGCCGCGAGACGTTTGACTTCGCATTCTCGCGATAGTGTGTTATCGATCGGGCTTGCAAGTTTGTAACACTCGCTCGTACCGTAGCTTTTGTGTTATGATAGCAGACTGTTTTGGGTAATTTAGATGTAAATATTGGACATTATTTAGTTTTTGAGATTGTCTAAAATTGTGTTATTTTGCAAATGGTGAATCACTCATACTTTCAGTGGTATAAAGGTTAATATCTTTCTTAAACTTAACTGATAATTTGACTATCATTAAAAGACAGAGAGATAATATACAGGATTATTTTGTTCTACTATAAAATCACGCGTGTTGTACCCTAAGGTGTAAGCAGATATCTATGAAATACCCATGTTTATAATAATGTTAATCCCATATCAAAGGGTAAAAACTTATTGCCGTATACCAAGCACGGTACAAAGCTACGGGCCACTATTTTGTTATATGTGCAAAAACAATGTATTTTTTCTTTGGAAAATAACAAGCATGAGTAGTCCTTATACAATTATTACTACCCTCTTCGTGCCGTAGATTCGATTCCCACATTCGCACGTAACATTTAAATCTACACATTTCTTAAAAGCTTACTTGTTTGTTTTGCAAAAGCAACATATGCCATTCCTTATCAATGCATGTAAATATAATCAGGTTAATAATTTATAAATTCATATTGCGTGTTTTTCATTCATGTATTCAGTAAATATACATAAAGACTTGCAAAGTTGTAATGTATTCGAGATCACGATTATCAAACGAATAATTTTTGAAATATCACTTTTTTTATTC
The DNA here is from genome assembly GCF_050436995.1 of Anticarsia gemmatalis. NCBI lineage: Eukaryota > Metazoa > Arthropoda > Insecta > Lepidoptera > Erebidae > Anticarsia > Anticarsia gemmatalis. The sequence goes on along the minus strand of NC_134776.1, from coordinate 20,996,245 downwards.
TTATACTGGTCAGGAACAAGATAAAATCACGCTTTCTTCTTATAGGGGTAGGCAGACAGCAGAGAACGGTGGGATTGTATTTGTAAAACAGACACAGATCATCTCACATCTTAGACACTTGAATAAAAAAAGAACTGTCTTAGCGTTTACTTTATAATATGTTAGTTTATTTACATACATAATATCACTCCTTATTTCCCAAAGGGTAGGCTTGATATTTACTATTTATCTAATGTACCTATTTATCATAATTATAAAGTTAGAGGTCGAAATGACAAAATTCCGAGAGTCTATCTGTCTATTACGCTATTACGTCTAAACCGCTAAGCCGATTTTGATGAATTGTAACTTGCAAGACACGGGATCAAACATAAGCTTCTTTTATAATCAGCCCCTATTCGTACAGGGGATGCAAGTTTGTTTGCAAGGGGAGCACGGGTCAGCTCTCCGATAAGTAATTCAAAAAGAGCATACAAAGGTTCATTGACCCCACTATTGTCTCAACCCACGCTTGGCATGTCATTTCGACCAATGACTGTAATTTGATGAGATCTACATTCCATGATTATGAATCATTGAAGATTATAAGATTTAACTTTTAAAATATAACGCTGCATTTTATTCTCGTGTATTTTTTACAAACATACAAATAAGGAACGCAGGTTCTTGTATTCAAGACACTAACAAAAGTTTTGTACCTATACAAATTAAATTAAGTAGCTATTCAAGAGATTACTAACAAAAGCTATGTATACAAATTAAATTAAATCTGTATATATTTAAATTGTTTTCTACCTTCTATTAAAACTAGCAGACTGGCCCAACTTCGTTCGGGTATAGTAGATACAATTTTATCTTGTTTATTCCATTCCCGCGGGAATTTTGATCCCATCGATCCTATACAAAATTTGTCCTGACAGATACAATTTTGTTTAGTTAGCTCAAAAGTTATAACATACGATTTGCTAGTTCATTTTTATTCATATAGATAGATAGATTCGAACCTAACACATTTCTAACACGAAATAATAAATTTTCTATCGCAGTGTAGTCCTATAACTTCCAAAAGATAATTATTTAAGCCTCTGCTTATACTCAAACCAAAACACAGCGTAAAGAAACACCTGGTCAACATTGTTGCTAGAATTACCTCATGCCTCAAAAGCGTAGGTTTCATCTCCCATCCTACTCTCTCTCATACAACAGTAGTAGATTAGAAAGAGATGCAACACATACCGGTTTCGGGTCATCTTTATTTTTGGTAAGCATTCTATGGTAATTTGTATTCGACGCGTACGATGTTAGGTTATTGGCTGTTTGATATTAAAATGATATTCAATTGAGATAACGTAAGGAAGAGATAAAATTATTACTTAAATATATTTTTAGTTGAATGTAATTTCTCATAAAAAATCTGACTCTGACAGTCTGATCCTTTGGCAAAATGGATGTTGATTTTAGAAACTTTCATTGAATATAAAATTTTTATTATAGATATAAGTAGCCTAGCCTGTTATATTATACTAGCTGACCCGCGCAACTTCGCTTGCGTCACGTAAGAGAGAATGGGTCATAATTTTCCCCGTTTTTGTAAAATATTTCGTTGCTACTTAGCTCCTAATAGTTGCAGCGTGATGATATATGGCCCAAAGCCTTTCTCGATAAATGGTCTATTCAAAACAAAAATATTTTTTATCTTCGAACCAGTAGTTTCTGAGATCAGCGCGTTCAAACAAACAAACTCTTCGACTTTATAATATTAGTATAGATACATAAAGTCTTCTTCTCATAGAGGTAGGCAGAGACCAAAGAACGCAGTGCTGACTTCCTTTGCTTGATTCACATCCATACGTCTTGTCATACAGGACCATGATAATGTTTGTAAAACTCCCAATCATTTCACTAAAGAAAGTTATTTTATTTTTGGGTTAGATTTGATCGTATAAAACACAGGAAATCTCCTAAAACGGACGAAGTCGCGGTCAAAAGTTAATTTACTAATGAACGGTAAGTCTGTTCTATTCTCGGTCGCAACAATATGAAACTACTTTGTTTATCTTCCATTTATAGCGTGCGTGCTGTAAAGGGTAGTGTTGGCTCGCGGGTTCACTCGTTAAATAGATGGCTATTGATGTTGTTAAAAATATTTTGGAAACGATTGCAAGTAAAAAGAAATAGGACTGTTTCTTAAACTTTTATCTTAGTTGATGACGTTGTCTAAGTAGGTAATTTTTAAGTTAAATGTATCATTGAATTGTAATTCTGGTTTTAAACTTTAACAGTATGTCAAAGAATGCCGTGGACAACCATTCAGTACATTTTGCGTTTTAAATCATAAAATATTCACAAGGTTTTACATTAGGAGGATTTAACTTTTGTTTTATTTTGAATCATCCTCTGCTTTTTTTAAGTATATCTTCAATCAATCATCATTTTTATGACCGTCCCACGCTTACCCGAAAAAATAAAGATGCAATTTTATTTGTCATCCAAAAATGGTCAAGTTTTGTTGTATCAGGTCAATTTTGCAATACAAATACTTACAGCATTTTGAAAGCAAAATTAACAGTACAATTTCCTAAAAAAACGTATTTATTATGATTATAAAGTAGGTACTTACAGTCTTGGTTTCAAAAATAGTTCTTGTCTTAACTTTTTTAACCAAAATCGTGATCTATAGACACCTAGTACAATTTAAGTACTTATTGTCTTGTCAGTTGCAAATACGTCTTTACCATAATAAATAACAATAAACTAAATATTGTTAGAATATTTTTGCTTCTACTATCTCCGATATTTCGCGAATATCAATTTCAGAAGTACTCTAGTTCCGATAGATATAAGCCGCTTAGGATTTTAGTAGAAATTTTAGTTTTACACCACAAACTATGATATTGAAGTTTACCTTATAACTTGAAATACTAAAATAGATGGAAATTTAATAGAAAATAATCGATTTCTCTTTTTTAGAAATAGATAAAGCAATTAAAGTATTTATTTCATAAATTATATTAAATACTACTGTATTTGTTTAAACACAACAAACTACGTATAGCTTTAAATTCCTTAGCTAACCGGACATTTCTTCAAGTAGGAAATATGGAATGCTAAGCTTAGTTTATCGATTTTATAAATCTTAAGCAATCGTTCCATAACAACGCAGCCCATAAAACGCAAGTGTACACAACTTCTATAATCGTCCCGTACTCCAATTTACAATTTAGTCCCGAACACCGAATAAACTCAGTCGGCTTGCTTCGGCTTCCTTCGTGAAATTTCGGCAGCCGAATGTGCCCGAAGTCGGTTCGTTTAACTTCGCTCGGTGGGTCATTGTCATAGAATATCGACCGTTTATGACATTGAGTTCATCCACAGACAATTGGTCTACAATTATGGGTTAATGTTATATTTTTTAACAATGGCCGACGGGCGATGGAGTGCAGCATTTATAATGGTGACTCAATCATATTGTTATTATAATTTGATGTTCTAGACATGTTTTATTGTGAATTTGTTAGCTTGATACATACATATGTTATATTCAAATCCTCCTGTAATGGTCTACCAAGTATTTTTTATGTTTCTGCTAGCTATTCGCGATTATAAGTGTAAATATTATCCAGGGTTAAAAAGTATTCGTATTAATCCAAGTAATAAACTATCTGTGTGCATAAAATTCAGCACTTTTCACACCAAAGCATAAACATTGTCCAGACTTTTACTTTTATAAAACAGTAGTATATTAAATCGTATGGTTTTAAAGAACCTAAGCTAGTTTTCACAATCCGTTTTCAATATTCCTACTAGAAAGGAGACGTAACATTGCTTTTAAAAATCTCCTACTAATAAAATGAACTAGGTAAACCTTTTAAAAGCTTTTGCTTTCAACTAAGGCAGCCGTTTTTACGCAAACGTAGTATTTCTCCCTCTCTCGTTCTCTGTCTCCCTCTATCTCAAGAACAAATTGGATTATGCGATGAACACTGAATTCCCTTTACATAAAATGTTTTAAGAACAGCTAACAATGTAGACCACTAGGTGTAAAATGTGTTAAAGACTCTTTTATTTTCTCTTGAAGGTTTTTTAAGATCTAAGATCACGTTTCCATTAGATTTAAAGTCCAAAACTAAAAAAGATATTTATATTAAAACTAAAAAATATTGTTTTATTGACTGTATTGGGGACTAATACATTATGTAGTAGGTACTTCTAAAGATTTATATTCTGCAATAAAAAATATTTGCAGTAACATCGGTTCCAAAATTAATAAGCATCTCAGTGCTTAATGGATAGTTCGTAATTTTAAACCAATATAAACAACGTATTCATAGCGTAACGCAAATATATGAATTAGCATATAGTTATACAAAGGTCTATACTGAAGCGAAGTTTAAATAAAACTACATTGAAAATAAAATAGAAAATTTAATTCTACTATCTTCAACGTAAAACCTAGGATTATACAACGCAAAAGACAAACAGGGGCGAAGCGAGCAGCCACTATTGACAAACGGTAAGTGCGAGAGAGACAAAAGTTCTCTAACTAAAGCCGCAGCTCGGAAAGTTCCCTTTGAAATAACATTTTTTGAATTTTAAACATTTTTATGGCACGGGACAGTTTGCAACGTCATTTGTATTCCATTATTTTATAAAAATACATTTAAATGTTATCGAATACCAGCAATGATAACGAAATACTTAGCTTTAAAATAAGTAAAATATTACCAAATTCTTACTTGAGTCTTGTTTGGTTACAATTCCGTGTCATTTACTTCATATTTATTTCTTAAAGAATACTTTAGTAGTTGGTATTATTTCGCAAAAGTTTTCACTACGACCAAACTCTACGTATTTTGGCGGTTCGTTAAAAGCAAAGTCCATTTAAATCCTTTTGTACCTTTGAAGTTAAATAAATAGTCCAATAAACTTCACGTTCCTTTGATGACGGATGCAAACGAACCTAATTAAGACTTGTATTCATTAACAACCATATTTAATGAATAAACTTAAAATAGAACGAACTCGTTTTGATTTGCCTCCTTCAACTTAACACAGTGTACGTCATTTCCGCTGACATTTCCAATCTATGAATGGATTTCTGTATTTTTCCTGCGTGACTCATGACACTGGCCGTCAAACCCCAATAAAAAAGAATAAACGAACGTCACAAACATATGTTAGAAAATAAAATTAACATGGCCGAAATTTTTTACGAAAACTTTTTCAATTATAAATTATTTACGTGGCAAATGTAGTCATGGTTTACTAATTAAATATAATTTTCGAAATTTAAATCATCTGGAACGCCGCGGCGCCGCGCTTTTGTGGAAGGGAAAATTCTCCGCCATTTTTCGACAATCGGGACTAGTGATGTGCGTGACCAATGAGTAAATACCAGGTAACCGATACCAGTAACCAGAGGCGGTCGAATAAGAAGCGGAAGAAAAGGATGTCAGGTCGAGTGATACCGATACGTGGAGATGGAAACTGTTTATTTCGCTCATGCTCGTACTGTATATTTGGGACTCAAGAACATCACAGAGAGATTCGTTTGGAGGTAGTGGAGGCGATCGTCGCACAATGGTCACGGTACAAGGACTTTATCGTAGGCGACACGTCGTATGGATACAATATGTTCACTGCTGCGGACTATAGAAAACTGATGTCTAGGGACGGAGAATACGCCGGTCACGTAGAACTCCATTGTGTGAGCGAATTGTTCCCGGAATATACGTTCAAAGTTCACAGAGACAATTGCTCAAGAACCTACGACTACGGCAGGGGTAGAAATGTCAAGCATCTACTGTTTTCAGGGTATTCGGACGCAGGACATTATAGTGTGTTGGAGTATTATTGAGTAATTAGTGTCATGTTATAGAGTCAAATTAAATTATTTATTTGATGGTATTTTTAATATTTTTTTACACTCAAACACACATTTTTTTCTTTAGAAGTTTACCACTGCGACTTCGTGATTTATAACACATTTAAATTCAACAGTAGCGAAATCAATCAAAGAATGCATAAAACAAACAAAGGAAGCCGTCTCGTTCACTTGACACGTTTATACATATCTAAAAATAAACCAACGATATTTATCGCGACTGTTACATACTCGCAAGTATTTCACGGTCGACGTTAATCATTCACCGTTTTACTATCAAAACTGCATGACCAACACGCAAGGTCACATCACTAGTATTCATTTTATGAATGCATTCGAACTGTCAGATGAGAACAAAAGAATTTCAACTTTAACGTTCTAACTTTAGGGTAGATATTTCATTGATGCGTTTGGGATGAATTAAATACTATGGGTTCCATTCTCAAAAGCTGATGTCATTCTCGTTATTCCTTACCGATTATGTTTGAAGGTTGTTATTGCATATTTTTTTGGGTATGCAATATTATTATGCATTCTTTGGGCACAAAAAATATATTGCTTTGATTTTAAGTTACGTGTGATCGTTTCTTTGTTTGCGGTTTGTCTTTTTTATGTGACATGATAATTATGTTATTAAGATGTATGATAAGCATTCGCCTTTATGAGAATTCAAAACCAATGAATTTTTATAACCCCCGGTTTCTGAAGTACATTTAGCGGTAGTTTTATTCAATGACAGAACTCATATAGAAAAACGCTATTGTAAAGATAAACTACCGTTATATATACTCAAAAAAGGGCATTAGTGCTGTATCAATAATTTACAGAAACACTAGTCTGCCACAGTCAGCCGCACTAACCCTCCGTCTCTCAACATTCAATCCCTATTATGTCAAGTTAAACCTTTTTGAATAAAAGAAGCAAGTTCATCACATTGTTCAAGAGTAGCTCTAAGGGCAGACTTTTGCAAAACCTTTGCCCTTCGGCGGTCATTCACCCCAGATTTATTGGATTCCTCCAACCTTTCAAGTCTTTGAAGAATTCACATCTTTATACAAAAAGATTTTTTTCAACGAAATGATGGAGATTTTTTTTCATAATGTAAATTGCGCATTCCTAATCTCCACTCCACTTGGAATATATTTTTCTGCGATGGCAACATTGCACTGGGAAAATGCTTTATGAGACAAGATTTCTTATTGGCATTGCGAGGTATGAAAATGGGAGTTCGTTCGGAGTAACGTTTGCTAGTTCAGTGCAAATTTTAATGATACAAATACTGAAAATTGCGACGCTAGATTCCAATATTTAACCAATTACTTAGACAGCAAAAACCTAGAGGAACGTTCATAATATGCAAATCGCGAAACCCTGCGTTCCAATTCCAGAACAGGACCCATTTCAATAACAAAGCAATAAGCAATGTCCTACGATTTTTTTTCCACTTTAGTATTCAAATTTTAGTCTAGAATATTGTATCGTACTATCAAAGCTATCTAGGCCGATGTCAGAGTAAAACCAATAAATAATTCATTTAACTTTGTTATATTTTCACGATAAAAAATTCAATATTCGATGGATGCGGAAATATTTCTGCAGCCAATGAACTCCATGAATTTATGGAATAACTAGCTACTGATTTTGTCCTTGGAGAATAAAGATCTCACGTATGGAGTATTTCTTGAATATTCTGTCATGCAAGTATGAAGCTTTGCATCGATAAAGGATTCTTGAACTAGGTACCTATTCAAGGAATTTTTCGTTAATCGAAAGCTGACCTAATGAAGCTCCAAAAGATTCTAAAATTTTTTGAATCAAAATATTTTTGATATGGAAACTATAGATACATAAATATCTGCCGCTAAGAGCGCATTGTGCTTGTGATTTAACAGTATCTGTGTCAATTAGTCTCGAAAGTTTAGGTACTAGCCTATATTTAATCCTTAGCTTTTGTTAATTACGATAGCAGCCATGAAGCCATGGCAAAGACTTTCCTAGAAAATAAAAATAAATATAATAACAATAATATTGATTTCCCATTTGATTGTTAAACAACTGTTGTTCGGCTGAAAAATTCTATAATAATTCCTCATAATATCATTATTTCGTAGTACAAAGCCATATGATTTGCTTCCTATTAATTTGGTATATGAAATTTCAATATAATTCCACAATTTTTAATTTATTTGCACTAACTGGATTATGTCTACTACTATTATTTATTCTACTTTTCTACTTTGCCTGTTTGATAGACTTTTCGATGGTCAAGATTATCACATATGTTAAGCCAGACTACGAACTATCAGTTTAAATCCATTGAAGATTTATTGCGTCAAAAAAGAAACAAACATCCATACATGTTCTCAAATTTTCGCATTTATATTAGTAGGATTCTCTTCATATGCTTCATAGTTATGCAAAGATTCTCAATCCACTATTTTTATTTCAAGCGAGTATTACTTAAACTGTATGAATACTACTGTAAAATAATCCCTGGTCTTCCATTAAGGAACAACGCACTATATTTTTACAGCCATAAATCCCACACACGTGGGTAAGCCTTATTCCGGAATATTCCCTATTACTGCCTATTCGAGTACAATGTACTACAGTGTACTGTGGAGATTCTAGTCCAGTAATCCCGTAGGATACGAGAACATAGTTTTGTTTGAATGACAGCCTCTGCTCCTGACTTTGTTTCGGTAGGGAGATTTGAAATACGGGTATTCTGAAAATAGACTATGAATGGGAATAATGCAGCTTACTTTTCAGATTTTCAAAATCTGTTTATTAGTCCAAGATATTATAATACCGTTTATGTGCCCAAAATGTCATCTGTCTTGCTTATAAACTTATTTTATTCACCAGTTTTTCAATTATAATAGAATATTAAACATAGTTCCCGCATTGAGACTGAAAAGGTCACATAGTCAGAGATTATAAATATAAAAAATAAAACAAAATACAGTCGAATTGAGAACCTCCTTTTTTAAGTCGGTTAAAAATACGGATGCACGGTTCAACCAGACTTGTAACTATTAGTATCTACAAATATACCTAAACATTTTTAGTATCAAATGCATACACACATTGTAAAACTACAAACAACATTAATTACTGAGACTTCTTCAATGGAAAAGATCAAAAGATCCGAGCTCTACCTATAACAGTTTAAGAGCTAGACTAATAAGTTCAATAAAAATAAATTAATAGTATCTCTCTAGACATAAAATATAGATCTTTATATAAAGTCTAGACCTAGTTGAGTCATGTGAAAAACTCATGAAACTCTATGTGGGTCAACAGAGCATGTGGTTGCATGTCGAATGGTCATTCTTTGGCTTTAATTAGGGACATTGTAAGACGTTATGCTGCCTACTTCTTTAAAGAAATAAAAGACTTTTGCTGCATTTTGTATAATAGAATATTCTACTTAAATGTATGAAGAAATTAATAAAAACTCAGCAAGATAAAGTAGAGATTGATACGAGTTTGAAAAGAGCCGGAAAAATTTACTATATCTTATATCTTGCCCGCTCTTCTCATTGGTTCTACCTTCCGAATAAGTCGTAATTTCACTAACTGCATCTTTGAAAATCGGTATTTCACCTTAAATAATAAACTTTTGTATTGGCCTTATATACAAGCAAAATTTTAGCTCTCCACCCTTATTATTCTACCTTATAAATTACTCGTACTTATGTAAATGTGTATGTGCATCTGGTATTACCTTACTTCTAAATTGCCAGAATAATTTTCGTACACGTTAAGTCATTTCCAAGATTACTCTCTACGGAGAAACTCCCGTTTCCTCTTTGAATAGAAGCATGAGTAACTGATACATTAGAGCAAATACCAATCGCATCAACAAATTGAATTTGCGGAATGCCCAGACACGGAATAGAACCCGGTATATTCGGTTACACTCGGGCTTGACGCTTGACGGCTGATACATAATACAATTAATTACGTGCACGAGACTGCATTCTACAATGCATTCGTAATGTACTAAGACTTAATGGACCGTGGAACACTAATTCTCGATAGCATTCGATACGAATCGAACTAATGTCAGATGCTCGATAGAATTCGAAATTTCCTCGTTGCACTTTTGTTCTGTACCGTGATTTTCTACTCAACTGTCCAACTTAGAGTTTGACATTTAAAATGTATTGCCAAATTAGTTCCTACAGCGCCCGCAAGAGGCACTGACCAGTATGCGTATTATGTATCTCATTTGACAACTAGTGTACGTCAAATTGAAGGTCAATATTAAGTACATTGCTGCTTTGACGTAACGTGTTAATCACTATAATCTAAGGGAATAAACAATGTACAGCATATTGGTTTTGAAATAGTTGGCATCTGAGATACTTAAGTTAGGCCCTCAGATTGTCATTCCAAATTTCTCGATAGCTAGCCGGTTGTCGATAGTCGATAGTGTTAAAGAATCGCGCTATCGTTCTAAAGTAATTTTGAACTAGTCGGTAGTTTGTGCTAATTGTTGCAGTGAAACAAATTGTATGTAAGGACAAATATTTTTTATATAAGTAACAATAGAATTTCGACTTTATTTTTAACAAAGCATAGTCGATTTTTGTTTATAAAAAAAGTGTCCTTAGCGTGAGTAAAAAGATTTATGTGCAAGTATGGTTAAAGAGTGGTTGACGATTACATAATATATAAGTAGTCGTATGTACTAAAGTTACTGTGTTCGGTGTAGTATATACGACGGCTGTCTACAAAGTCCTAGGTTATACATATTGGTTCGGGCTAAGTGCAATGGTCTTTTCTAAATTATATAAGAAATGATACTTCTCAATAGTAGCAAAGGGATAAAGACATTCTTGGCGAAATATGGGTGTAATTTATACACCTCTACCTAAATCTTAGGGAATAACATGTGGGATATTATTTATGTATGTATCGAATTTAATAATATGCTATTTCTTAATAATAAACTTGTAAATGGCATATTAATTATTCGCTGAAAGTTGTAAATAAAACTTCTGTTAAGAAATATCATTCAACATTGTCTTGAAAAATACCAGTCTATTGTTTTAATAAAAATGTCCAAGTTAATTTAAAAACTTATCTCTGGAGCGGGACATTTCTTTGAGATAGCAATCTGTGAAACTACAGCCTGAAAAGAACGAGTTTTCAGACGCTGATTAATTGCGAAAAAATATACTTTTACAACTGCAAATAATTATAACTGCACGTTTGTCGTTTAGCGCAGTAGTTAATGTGGTCGCCGTAAGAACTATAACGCCGCATGTGGTAGGTTCGAATCCAGGGACAAATCTTTGTGTGATGGGCACGAGTATTTGTTCTGAGACTGGTTGTTAATTCATCTATATGAGTATGTATTTTGGAGTATAAAAGTATGTTTATCAGTTATTTGGTTACCAACAACAAGCTCTGCTTAGTTTGGAATCAAATGACCGTGTGTGAGTTGTCCAATGATATACTTTTTTTAAATAGTACTCTTTATGTAGAAGTAATAACTTGTAATATGAGTATTTAATTGTTTATGAAAGCAATTAGTACTAGCGTAAGTTACGAATAAAAGAAAACACACGTATCATATTTTATTGAAATTAATTTGCAATAATGTAAGATTATTGCTTCTTTTATTTCTATTACTGACATTTTATTAATATTAATTCGATTATAAGCTTATATCACAGACAGAGGTTTATTTACTTGTTAAAACAAGTGCAAGTACCATTCTTTGGTCTCTGTCTACCCCAAATAGGAATAACACATGATTAGGTAAACTCAAAATAAATTATAATGAATATTTCAAACTTTAATTTTACGTAAAAAGTAGAATAATATTTCGGACCCTTTTTCCGAACTTTACAATCTTAATAAGCCATCTTTCGGCGTCTCAAGACATCAACCAGACAGCAATGTCTGCAGTAATAACAGTTATAGTAAAATTAGAGCAAGATTCTTCAAATGTAGGTTAGAATTTTATAAGACAGATTGAAATATTGTGAGGCAAGTACATTATCGCGAGTAGAGCAGTGTTAATAAATAATGTGATGCAATAGGCAAGGTGGTCGACTCCTATTCCGTCGGGCGAGAGTGCAATAGTTCAATTTACAATTTGAACAAGTAATATTGTATGAGTCATTGATGTTTGGTAGACACTTTTCGCTGCCTGATGTTGTTAAAGAAAAACATTTTTTGAGATTAGGTAATAATGTAATGTGACAGATTTTCATTAAACTTGTGTTGTATGAATATGAATTAAATCAAGTTTATTTTTACGACTGTTTACGAGTTGTACTTGCACATAGTCTTAATATTTAGCAAATCAAATCTATTAACACATTCATTATTTTTCAAAGTTATGAGTGACTGAAATACTTGATTTAATAGCTTAAGGAAACATCGGGACTAACAGTGACGAAATTTTACAAAGCCGAATCTTTACCTCTACACTATAGAAGGCTTAATGCCTAAATCGTCCCTCACTGCTGGATGACACTACAGTCCAGCAACTTAGTGGAGAACCTTTCAAACACATTTTTCGACATAATAATTCGGGACATAATAATCGACATAATAATAAATAAATAAAAAACAATAAAATAGCTGTATTAAACAGACCACAGTAAGTTGCATAAACCTGCACAAATGCTCTAAATCCTGAATTTTGTATACGTCAGCCGCGAACCTTGCACTCAAGACTATTTGATTATAATACCTAGAAACAAGACAGTAACAGCTTAAATAACTTTATAATCCGAGCATCTACTTGCTATCAAATATTACACGAACAGTTTCAGTTAATCCTTATACATCTACTATACTAAGTACATACAAGATTTAATCCCTACGATGGTTTTCCCTTGATTTCACAGCTGAGAGTGAAGAGCTAATGGCTACTGGCTAATGGCTAAGCCTAGGAATGCATTAACCGGTCGACCATTACTTGCACGGCTTGCGAATGGATTAATTATTATGTTGTTTATGTAGAAAAGGATAGATACTTTAGTAAAACAAAGATATTAAACATTCGTGTTTGTTCATTTGGTTTGATCATTTGTTCATAAATAAGTGTAAAAATTTTATCAGATAGGGCTTTGTCAGACAATGACAGTAGTTTTTTTAATATTTGTTGTCCCTTTAAATAGTAGTTAAGTAACTGACACTTGATCATAGCCTGAGAAACTTTACGTTTGTTGGTTTACTCTTTCACAACTTAACCTCTGAACTTCTTTTAACAAGACCTTACCATTAGCTATGTTCGTGCAATCAATATTTTAAAAAGCTGAAATAGCGAATAATATTTTTTACGCAAGCGGAGTCACTTGGTCAACTAGAAAGCATGTATTCCGCGGTAACTATAACAAAATCCCGCGAGTCTAACTACCCTTTTATAATGTTTAACTTATTATCCAACACATTACCGATGCACATGAAATACCTTCACAAGTCCACCTTCAGCCGAGTATAATCCGTTTGGCGTACGAAATGATTGCAACTTCTCTACATTTAACTTGTGCTGCAAACATTATTTAAATATCAGCGTTTAAATATGAAGTTAAGCAGTTTACCGCAATATGTGGGAGTTACTGACGGACGTATTTAGGGCTGTACTCGGACACTGAGCCGCGCAATTCAGTTTTTGGGAAAATAATTTGAATTTTACTATTTAGAGAGTACTATGCCCAATACACATAGTTATGTATTTGTTTATTGAACTAAAAATCACTGTATACGCTATAACATAGGTACATATTATTATAATAAACTGCAACTTATGAATTGCATAAGATATGAAGCTTAAAGTAGTCTAGATTTTTTCAGAAATTAATTATTTATATTTATTCATGATTACTTATTTATTTACCAGATTTTGAAGGAATGCAAAGTTGTTTACTTTATATGTTTTACTTTAGTTTAGTTTCTTAACGTGTGCTTTGTTTTAATGGCTCAAGCTTTGAACCGTCTCTAATTACGAGAGGACCTTTCTTAGCAGTGGGACACTTTTCTCACCGACTTTACGCAAAAACCAATGTTAGTGTCTTAAATGGCAAATACATAGTGACTGACAGGGATTGATTCTCACACAAAAAATGTCGACGATCTAAGATGACATAGTTTTTTTCAAAGTTGTTCGTTATTTGTGTCCGTTAACAGAAACTCCTCGCGATTATTCTTTATGTGGAAGTTAAATAAGATCTGAACGACAGTAAGGTCTCACAATATTTACGAGTAGTACCTTTTTTTCGTCAGGAAAATGCGTTACTGCATGTCCCGCTCCAGGGAAGAAGCGGGGGTCTGTCGGGCTCTCCCGCCGGCTCAGCGTTCCGGCTTTAAATTTGGGCATACCGACTAAAAACCTGACGGTGTTCCTTCAACAGTCCACTTTACTAGACAAGCCAGTCAGGCCTACACTTTACACATTTCCAAAGCTAAAATAGCCTTTAGTACATTACAATTACCGTCCTAGTCAATTAATCTAAACTACTTATTACCGTACAATGGTACTTAGAAGCAGCAGATAGATTAAATTGCAAATAATCCTGGTGTGGTAATGAGCGTGTTCAATTCGTGGAAACTTTTCGTCACAGTCACATGTTCGTGTGTGTTTGCATTACTTATATGAATTGTGCGGGACATGGCACGTGCTGCATTCGTAGGTTTAGTGTATACGAAGAGAATATATTTAACACTAGCATACTAGCCCGACCTCGTCCAAGTATAGTACAATTTTGTCCCGGCGTTTCTAATCCCGTGGGAATTTTGATCCCATCGATCCCATACAAACCCTGTCCCGGCAGTTACAAACATATTAAACAAAGATTTAGCAATTCAGTTCCGTTGTTAAAAAATTATGCTCGTACATACTTTTCGGAGATTAATTTCTATTTATATAGATACTGGCCGATACAGTGATTGTAAAAATGGACGCTAGTATAGTATATATTTATAATTTAACTAGCTCATACGCCATTCACATGATACAATCCCGAGATAAAAAATATCCCATGTTAATCCAATTTATTGACTGCAAGTCTTCCAAATTTCATCGATATTCTTTAAGTGGTTTTGCGTGATAAAGTACGATTCACTAAATTAGTAAGACATATAAAAATATCAAGCAATATATGTATGTTAGTTGGAACATAAAAATGAGGCTGGTGATAAGTTTTAAAATAACACTATATTCATATAAAGTTTATCAAAAGCGGCACAGTATTTATAAACGTAGTAACAACATAGTGAGTCACCATTAATCTACGTCGAGTCTCTGCAAGATAACCGCTTTACGAAGGCCTTTATATATTGTATTGTAAATACAATTGTACTTATTACGGAGGAATGCGGTATTTTACTAGGTTAACGAAGAATTTAGATACTTATGTAATAAACTTCAATATTTACCCAAAAAGACCCAAACCCAAGATTTTTTTGTGTGGATAAAAAAGCACTTAGTGGATTTTTATGTAATTTGGCACAATTTATAACCTAGATTAATAAGTAATATACTTTTTTTCCGGGAAACGCGGACGAATTCGCGGGCAGTCGCTAGTTTTTCATAATCTTAAGATAGAATCATTACAAACTAGCTGACCCCTGCAGCTCCGCTCGCGCTTTATTGTTTTTATTTAATACCGCGCATTTTCAAAATCATTCCCTTTTTACACCTTCTCTGGACTTCCACAAATAATTCAAGACCAAAATTAGCCAAATTGGTCCAGCCGTTCACGAGTTTTAGCGAGACTAACGAACAGCAATTCATTTTTATATATGAACAACATATTAACAATTAAGCGTTTTTGATATTTTATAAAGAGTAGCTAATTTAACTGGTAGTAAAATACCGTAGTTAGAATCTTTGGAGTTGCAATGCGGTGACTTATTTAATGTATGTATAGTAAGGCTTCATCACAAGTCTATATTTCTAATTGCTAGACTTGTAACTTATGTCCTGAAACAGAGAACCTTTAACCAGCACCGGTACAATATTTGTCAAAACAACGGCCCGAATATTTCACTCCTTGCCAAAACACCAAACATTGGACCAAACATCCGCTTAGTACCACAAACATTGGAACCAACATTAGTCCCAACACCCCATACAAACTGTTCAACTAACATTGGATCAAATATTGGAACAAAAGCTTATACTTATTGTACAGCAAATGTTTGTTCAAACATTGGATGCAACACTATCATAGTTATAAATAGTCGTCCATATGGTTTCATTTAGGGCCCGTCTAGCCCCGTTATGACGTCACACCCCTGTACTTGCTCCCGACAGCCAATAAATGTGTCTATTAGTCCGCTTTTAGGCGTGTGAAATTTTTAACTTGTCAAGTTTTATGTGTTTTGACCTTTGAATTGGCTCTGCAAGGCATGAACCATTTTAATAAAATACTCAAATATCAATAAAACTACGCATTTCGCAACCCTTTGATCCGCGGCGTTGAAATTTCAATAAACTACATAAATATTGAACAAAGACTCCAATCAAATTTTCGAAAAATCAATATTTGCTAAAATAAAACGCCCTCACATATGAAAAGTACTTGCAAAACTGTTTACTGTTATTCCATAATAAAATACAAGCACAAAAAATCTTAGGAACAAAACTAATTAAAAATGAATCTAAGTTTTCCATTAGAGCAATGAGCAAATAAAAAAGAGTAACTTGAAATAAAACACTTCGATTAACATCTTTTTTTGTTTCTAAGGCCAGTTTCGCTTTTCATATTTATGTGTCAGATAACCTATCTGCTGAATAAAAGTGACAACATTAAAACAACTGTCTTAATTCCTTCTGATAAGCTATCTAATAGATATTTAGAAGTGATGAAACCTTGCATTAGTCTTGTATTCAGAAATAGTAGTCTCTTTGTCAGTTGTTCACACCAGCCGGTCATAATCCTTGAGGTAACCAACCGTCTCCAACGCTCATAAGTCCACCAAATGAAGCGTGCTTGAACCGCTCATCAGGGACGCTTACCAATCGGTAAACTATCTGTGGGTAAAGCAAACCTAGGCGCATACATTCTGTTGATGGGTAGACGTTTAGTGGTCTTAGCAGACGGCCTTATGAAGATTCATACTTAGAAGTGCACATTTAAAGTCGATATGAATTCAAAATTATATTCATTTAGTCATATCAACTGCCATCTGGAACAACTTTAACACTAGGTTGATCAGTAACAAAATAGTATTTTTTATTCGTACATTTGTAAAATCCGTATATTTAAAACGTCCGTTTAACGAAACATTCGGTTAGTTTCAAACTTTTGTCAACCGCTAACCACATGAAATAAAAAACCTCTTTTGTACAACACGATGCACAAATTTCGGCGAGTATTTTATTGTAGTAACACGTACGTTTTTGTTTCGATTGCGGTCGTCTTTTTCGTATTTAATTGTTAGTTAGCTCCTTTGTTGTCGTTTTCCAAAACTGCGTTTCTGTATTCACGCTCTTTTTATCTAGTTTTAAATTGTTAGCGGAAAATAACAGCTGCAGGTATCAAAAGGTTTTCAAAAACTTTCAAAATAGACCCCCTGTTTTATTTTTAATGGCGAAACAGGGACGTATTTTATGCACACACACACACCCACATGCTGACACCTTCGGGCAATACATAACAGTTGTGATAATATATTTTGTACTAGCTGACCCGCGCAACTTTGCTTGCGTCCAATAAGAGAGAATGGGTGAAAATTTTCCCCGTTTTTGTAACATTATTTACTGGTACTCTGCTCCTTTTGGTCGTAGCGTGATGATATATAGCCTATGTCCTTTGTCGGGTATCAAAAAATCGCCATACCAAATTTCATGCAAATTGGTGTAGTAGTTTAGGCGTGATTGAGTAACAGACAGACAGACAAACAGACAGAGTTACTTTCGCATTTATAATACTAGTAAGTAAGTATGGATGTATGAATGTATGCTATTTACTTCATGAACTTTCACTTTATACATACAATATTGATTATCTCCAGAAGATACTCTTTGTCAATATGTCTTAAACAATTTCCTTCCCACGAGGATTTTCATACACATACATTACTGTGACATTTACCTACATTACCTATAATTACTATGTTTATACTAGCTTGTGATTCATTCCGGATGGATGTCATTATGTCAGTATTTACCAACATGACTACTAAAATTCTATACGACGTAAAACTTACAATTACTTTTTAAACGCCATCCAAATATTTCAACCCTTATCTTTTAGGGGTATTTAAAATAGATAATCAATCCCTTAGCACCACTAACATCTAAAAAGTAATTTTGTTATTTTTGTTTATTTTGTGTTGTATCGTGGGTGGTGGGGATAGTATAAAATATAAGTAAATATTAAGAGCGTATCTCGCCAACGAGCAAATGAGCTTGGCGAGTAAATATGTCAAAAGTTTTTGAATTTACCATTTATAATTGAATAAGAAAAAGTAGATAGTAGCCGGTTCTCAGACTTACTCAATATGCACATAAAATTTTCTAAAAATCGGTAATGCCGTTTCAGTGGAGTAAGGTAACTAACATTGTGACATTAGAATTTTATATATATACTAGCTGACCCGGCAAACGTTGTTTTGCCATAACAATTTTAAAAAAATTGTGTCCAGTCTTAGGGGCATGAAAAATAGATGTTGGCCGATTCTCAGACCTACTTAATATGCTAACAAAATTTCATGAGAATCGGTCAAGCCGTATCGGAGAAGTAAGGTAACAAACATTGTGACACGACAATTTTATATATAAGTATAAATAAAACTGTCTTGACTATCTCCCGTTACTCCTTAACAAGTACAATAACGGAAGTACTTACTAACGGATAGGGACAACGGACCGGACGGTGCACTTAAAACTTGCACTCTCTATCACATAGATACAGTCTTGAGTTTAGTATTCACTTGATACTATAGCTCGAATCTCTATTGCTATCGTCTACCGACAACCGACCTGTCATCGAGAAATTTTGTATGAAAATATCAGCGCCTCTGTCGGCTGTCGTAGGAAATATTTTGGCAGTACAGTCTAAATGTCAAAATTTCGATAGCTAGCCGGTTGTCAGTAGTCGATAGTGGTAGAGAATCGAGGTACTAATTTTGAGTGTTATTTGTAAATCAATAATTAAGTTTACGTTTGATTGGATTAACAAATATATAGGTTAAATGACTCTACGTTTTATTACTTTACCCCATCAATATTATATATGCGAAAGTTTGTGAGGATGAATGTATGTTTGTTTGTTACTCTCTCATGATACATACGATACTTTTTATCCAGAGAAATTTGTTCACGCCGTCGGCGTCGCGGGTCGAAGCTAGAAAATAGTATAAAATATGAAATTAAATATAAATCCTACCCTAGCCAAGCTCTTTAAACAAACTGTTAGGACTTTTAAACGGACTTTTACTCAAAGTCAAAGTCAAATATGCTTTATTTCATAAACTTTAACAAGTTTTTGAAATCGTCGTAATATTTTTTATCTACCACTGCTGTATAATAATCAAATCGGTTTAGCATTTAGCATATCATTATCATCATAGCAACTTTTCGGGGAGACAAATTTCAATTTCGGCTTTCGGTTCTCTGGCCAACAACATCAAAATGTCACAACTGCCGAAAAGATACTTACGTGGTGATAAAACTTAAACGACGATGTAGATATTTCCGAAGCAATTTGTTTAAAAATTACGTGCTTTGCTTGGAAACACGTCGCTTAGATACAGTAAGTAATATAACAGCTAATAGATCACCTCACTCACCGGTCGGTCAGTGCATCGTCTCGGCTTATTAACGCAACAAATATATCCTTTACTTGACATTGACAGCCAATGTTTATCGGACGACATTACACAATGAATCACCACTGTGAATCATTATACAATCATTTGTTCTTTATTTGTACTGGATACGAACCAAGGTTGACGATTTATGGATTAGAATGTAAATAAGTAATGAAGTTATATAACATACTAGCTTTTACCAGCGATTTCCTCCGCCATCTCTCATGAATTTTCCCATGGGAATGCATCATTTTCCCGGGGTATAAAATTTTAATGCAAATTGGTTCAGTAGTTTAGGCGTGATTTACAGACAGACAAACAGGGTTACTTTCGCATTTATAATATTAGTATGGATATAATATCTTGTTATAGCCAAGAGAATAGGTAGGAATGTATGAAATATACCCACATTTTGATAGTAATGTTAGTCCCATGGTATAAGGGACGCGTCTATTGCCATTTACCGGCTCACTCCCGTAAGAAAATACCTATAGCACTTTGCTCGACTCGGAAATCAAACATGAGACGTCATGATTAACAGTCAAATACACTGCCAACTACACCACAAATGCAGTCTCTAAATTATATATTTGCGTAGCTAATTGCTAAAGTCCCACACAGGGTGATAGACTTAAGACCTAACTCCTCCCTCATTCCGGGTGGAATTCTTGGGCCATCAGTGGGACATTCATGTGCGAAAAGTATTAACTTATAACCGAAAGATGATTTGCATTTATGGAATTACTATTGTAGGAACCTACTTAAAAGAATGTTATCAATTGAAATGATTGTAGATTTATTAGTTTGGGCAAGTTATTGTCAGCGTTATTGGCAAGTTATTGTAACGGGAAGGACTGGCGTTCGGATTTATTCGAAATTTGCACCTAGTATCTCTTTGGCACCTATTTGCAAATATTCTCTAACAAGCTGACTTTTTATTTATTTTGGTCATCGCGTATTAGACAGTTACAGACCGTAAACATATGTTAAGAATAAAATACTCTCACAGAGATTAAGTAACTTAACAAAACGGGGAATTCACCCCTAATTATAGTAAAATAACGTTCACTGTTGTGTACAAACCGGGAATTTACCCAGAAACTTGGTAAAATAACGTTTGTATTGATCACTATGTCAGTGTTATGTTAATATATTACTACTATGAGTAACAAATACCTACTAAGTTAAACGCATGCGCCAGTGATTATAATACTATGACTCAGTATATTAATCATCTTTCTCGTAACTTTAATTATACATAAGACCTTGGTGAGAGACTTCATTGATACTGACTGATGTATAACTAGATGACCAATAGTTTGACTTGTAGTTTTGAAGACGAAAGTTTTTTTGTGAGTACTTTCATCCAAAGTCGCGGCCTAACTTTCATCCCCTTTTCGGCTATAATTGATACCTTTTTTAACTAGTAATTAAGATTTGTTTCTCTATAAAGAGTTACAATTTACTATTTACATACTTTTAACATATAAAATATTATACTAAACTATGAATCATTTGCAAAATATAAATATTTAATATATATTATTTTATTATTTAGTGATACTTAGAATTATTGTCAAAAGTCAGCTTCGACTGAAAATTAATATTCGGCCATTAGATGTCGGTTTTTTTAAATATACTAGCATATTTTTAGTCCCCAGTTTTTCTTACCAACATAATCATCGATCAACATAAAATATTATATCCTATCCAAAATATGAAATCTTTCTCGAGGGAGAATAACATTGTTTTTCCGAATCAATGATAATTTATATTCTCACGATGACCAAATCAATATCTTTACATCTACCAAAGACAATATATGCGATCCAAAAATATTATTCTACCGGTTTGCAATATTTGTATGTATGTTAAGTCTTGTATCCGTATCATAAACTGTTGAACCATCCAAGTACTACCGTGAGATGGAAACCGCGCGCGAAAGAGATAGCGTAGGAATAACGTTACCTTTTTCTAACAATGGAACTAGCATCCCTATGCATAAAACGGCCCTTACGAGACGCAGAAACGCACTTTTATTGCTTATGTATTTTAAAATGAGCAGTATATCTGTTACTGTAAAAGCCCGAACGGTGGTAACTCCTAAGATTTTCCGGTATAACCTAAGATTTACCAACTCGCAATGGTAAAAGTCCGAACAATTCTTTTATTTCGAACTTTTACCTATATTCACTTGATGATATCGAGATGTCGCCGGAGCCCCGCTTCGCGGGGCTCCTCCTTCTGGGTGGTTAAAAAAAAATAACCACGAAGGGTTAGGTTAGGCGACATGGGTAGGTTAGCCTTCTAACCTAACCTACCCATGTCGCTATGCCCAAAATTCCTTCTTTATAACTATGTCACAGTATATAATTATACCGTGAAATAGTTATAAACATAGTTATGAAGGAGGATTTTTTTATATATCGTAACATAGTTTTTAAACTCTGGCTTGTTCGGACTTTTACCATTGAGAGTTGGTAAATCTTAGGTTTTACCGGAAAATCTTAGGATTTACCACAGTCCGGGCTTTTACAGTAACATATCTAATATATAAAATTCTCGCGTCACAGTTTTCGTTACCGTACTCCTCCGAAACGGCTTGACCGATTCTCATGAAACTTTGTGAGCATATTGAGTAGATCTGAGAATCAGCCAACATCTATTTTTCATGCCCCTAAGTGAATATTTTTTTTAATTTTTATGGCAAAACAACGTTTGCCGGGTCAGCTAGTATAATAAGTATTCATATAATAAAATGATATGGAGATATATAATTGAATTGACTCTGAAAGGAAAACGTTTTTTGATTTCAATTAAGTTGAAAATATACAGAAGTTCCGCTGCATATTTTAATTAAGGCCCTCTGTTCTTCAAACAAAGAGACTGCATAAAATAATTCACGTCGGACAATCACTTCTAGAATACAAATAATTTGAATATGCAATTTCGGAAAGGACGTATCTCGCTGTACAAAGAAATGGGACATAAGCCCTTTTGAAAATTACCTGCTTTACTATAGCTGACTGGCTGACTTTTGTATTCCCGGACAATAAAATTATTTATCTTATTAATTTCCTACTGCTAGGCAATGGTTCTCTCCCGGAATTATCATTGTGCTGTAATGTACTACTGCATCGAGTCTACCAAGCCCGCGCTTGAAACTTGAATTTTATTTTATTTTGTAATACCATATCGGGATTAATACCTTGACCACACAAAACGTTTTTTCCATTTCCCATAGTTTTAAATAAACATTGACATAAAGCTTGCCCAATCAGGGGTCCAATTAGTTAAAAAATCCCATCCCATTTTATTCCCCGACTATATTTTCGGTTGCCAACGAAATTAAATGACGAGGTGATAGGCAATCAAAAAATGGTGGCACTAAAGGGATAATTAAAATTTTCAGGGCTGGCCAATAATTCGGTTATCCCCACCGCAGCGCCGCGAGTAACTCCAATCTATATTTTTCAACAGACACCCCTAGGTTACTAGGTTATTCGTATGCCAAAAATGTACCGTAGTTTTATGGGATATTAGATTACCGTGGGGTGAAAATATCCTGCCGTCCTGTGCCAGGATGTAATAATGTTACGTTTTTCACGGATAAAATTAATTTACTAGGAAATCCGCGAGGCTACGCTCGTACGTAATTGGATTTTTGAAAAATATAGCCTATGTTTGAGCCTGTATGTAAATAGCTAAGTTTCATGAAATCGTTTCGGTGGTGTATCCGTGAGAGTTTAACAGACAGACAAAAATACTTTCGCATTTACAATAATAACATAAGTAATAAGATAATATGATTGACGAAATGATGTTTTAAATCGGTTCTATAGAGATTGTCGCCATAACAATGCTTGCACGGAAATTTTAATGACGTTATATTAATTAAGTTAATTTTTGAACATGACCATAGAACAGTACTTCGATATATCATTTAAAACGGTAATAACGAAACCACCAATTAAGAGATGAATACAAAATTAAAAGCATTTCCACGATACTGTTTGTACGACAAGAGTCAATATTTCCACTTTTAAATTAAAGAGAATTTATTTTTCGTTAAAACATGTTTGGTTTTTAATGAAATGAATTTAATTAGAATGAAATGAGCAAATATTATTATTATGTGGTAATATTATGAGTGTGAAAGTTACTTAATTGCGCTTCGTAGAAAAAAGTCGGCCATTTTGTGGGCATTGGTTACTTATTGAGTAGGTTTAAGTCCTCTTGCTTAGAAAGTACCCAAGTATTGTACAGATTATTGTGTATTAGGAACAAAGCCTCTATGACCCAAGCAGTAGTAGTGTATACGACTGTGAATCACGAGGTTTCAGGTTCGATTCGAATCAGGCAAAGTTGTTTTGTTACGTTCTCTAGATGTCCTGCGCAATATACCTAATATTAAGCAACAGGCTCGCCTGTTACATTGGAGCAACAATATAAAATATAAAACGTGGTTTTATTATATACACTTTCAAATATAATGGACATCAAGTAATATAAAAATTAACACTAGACTCAAAATCAAGAGCTTTGAAGTAAAATTGGGTCCCTTTCGAACAAAACCTAACCAAATACAAAACCAAGCTTCCTAGTCGAAAAAACCGCGTTGAAATTACTTGACGCATAGTTATTTGACTGGCATGAATTGGAATTCGCTCGGATGACTGGCCCTACAGCGCGGACCTACACTGCATTCTCTGTCGAGTTACGTACTCTATGCCAAGCGTGTAAGGTATTCGCGTAGTAGCCCACAAATTTGTGTGTGGAACGGCAATTATGTAAAGATTAGTTAAGGTTTTAGAGGTTAGGAAGATTTTTTGCTAAGTTACGTTCCGCTTTTATAATACTGTCTAGTGTGGACAATAATGCCTAATTTCGGGTAATTCTATATCAGTTTAGGGTACCTTATGAATCTATGCCCGCTTTCCTATTGATGATGTGCGTTCTTATTTTTGACCTGTCCAATTTGAGATTGGCCTTTTACTGAACGATCCAAAAAAATCAACTCTGTCAAAACTGAAATAACAATGTCCTAATATTCATATGCTAATTTAATTCTATACAGGCTAGTATTATACTCACTATTGATATATTATTCTGATATACGATAAAAGTGTCACTTCGGACTTAGGTATTGAAAGCACTAGCACCGAAAAATACTAGTTACATAGCAAAAGCGAGATTTAAAACTCAAAAATCCGAGACCTGCAAAAGGCCAGACATTACCACAGCTACAAAAAAAATCACTCCCAAAAATTCTAGCCCCATACAACCCCCTTTAATCCCTTTCCGAAACAATACCATAAAATAAAAGGCTAAACCGTTACCGATAAAAAGACAATATATTTATAAAGCGTCACTCTTCACACCCTCGCGTAGGGGTGAATTCTCGTAATAGGATCTAGCAAGCCAATTAGTTCTATACAATTTTGTATCGATACTGACAATATTTTCTGCAGTTTAAAGCTTTAGATAGAATTTTTATGACGTTATTCTAGATGATTGAGATTTTAGATAACGAACAATGTTTATAAAAACAGAAAAAACAGTCGAATTGACCTCCTCCTTTTTTGAAGTAGGGAAGAGAAATAAAAAGTAAGGTATTATGCTAACACATTAGTCTTTAAATCAGGGACAGAATAATTAAATACTAGAGGCCACCTACGATTTCGTCCGCGTAGAAACCCTTCCCGCCTAAATCCCGATACCTTGGGAACTTCGGAATAAAAAGTAGCCTAGGTATTATTCTGGGTCTTCGCCTACATACCCAACTTCATCGTAATCAGTTCAATAGTATTTGTGTGAAAGAGTAACAAACATCCATACATACTCACAAACTTTCGCAATTATATTAATAGGATGCAACTATCGACCAAATCAGAGCAACATCAAGACATTTCGACATACACAATTTCTGTCCGAAATTCTGAACAGTATATTCGGTCCACGAATCACCGAAGCTATGGATGTCTTTCTTACAAGTTAGTCGTGGCGAATAAACGGCTCGTATCGAACGGGGAATTTAGCTTCGGTTTTCAGTGATGCATGGCTTTGAAACAGATTGCAAAAGGATGTAAGGATTAACGGGCTGAATGACCGTGACGTAATTCTACTAAAAAGCCACCCAGGGCATTTCCATCCCCGCTTCAGATCGGCTACCGGAGTGGGTTTTTATAGAATCACCATATAACCCATGGCTTCCCCCCCCCCCCTTCCCCCAGGGTAAAACGAAAGGATTTGTCCCCCCGCAAAAAAAAGAAGTAAAAAAAAGGTACAGGCTCTGATGCGGTCCTGCTGAATACGTTACTAGGGATCAATGGTCAATGACCCTCTGTTTTAGCTTTTTGCCAGGATTTTTGGGAAAAATCCCATCGTCCTTTGCCAGGGGTTTAATGTATCATGCCAGATCCTATTTCAATACACTGTGAAGGCATAAAAGCATTCGTTACCTATCCTAATGTTGGTAGTGCGTTCAGGTCATTGAATTTTTCAGGACTTTTCGTTAATCAGTTTCAGAACAAAGTAACGAATTCGGTTGGAGTAAAAATAGTTGAATACTCGTATTTTTGAAAAATATTTTTTTATCAAAAAGTATAAACTTCTAACGCACCTTCGTGATAAATATTCCTGATATCTTTTAATTTGAAGCGCTGCTTTACTCATTTAATAAACAATTCCGAAAAAGTCATATCACACATCACATAAGAATACAGAATATGACCTATCTATCCGTTCCTATATACACAGTCACACAAAACAAATATGGTTCGCTCACCCATCCAAAACCCGTCCTTATCAAACGTTACTTTCCTTACATAATACTCACATTCCATCAATTCTTGTCCAAGTCATTTAGCATCAAAATACACAACTATGTTCAGTTGTTGACAGTTGATAAGTCAGCTGGTGCCGCCCTTATCAGCTGATAAGAGTGATAACACCGAATTACTTGGCAAGATAAAAATATTTACGTTAAATGCAAGTTGATATAGATAGCTTATCACTTTAATAATAAATACAAATATACCTTTTAGCATGACTGCAGTGAAATGTTTTGTGAAACAGCGATATTTTAACAAACACATCTCGCCTGTTATACCCAAATATGAATTTAGAGGTGTATAAAATACATTCCCAATTCTAATGGTTATAGTAAAAAACCAAGTCTTGGGTTCAAATCCTGTATCAAACCAAAAAGTCTTTACTGGATTTTCTATGAAAAATTTCTCAAAGATGGCTGGAGTTAGGGAATTGATGTCGAAGACCTCAGTGCTTCGGAGAGCACGTAAAGCCGTCGGTCCTGCGCCTTACCTCTCGCTGATCGTGTCAATTATCCCTCCTACTGAGTTATGAGAGTGAAGGAATAAAGAAATAGAGAAAGTATTCGTTAATTGTGTACGTACTCGGACACTACTATAAACAAAGTCCTGCAAAAATAACTAGTTTAAATGAAACTGACCGCCGTAGTCTTATATCGGCTGGGACATTATTAATTACAAATTTGTAATCTACACTTATACTAGCCTGTGACGTCATGCATTTATTTTCATACAAAAAGGCATTTTTGTCATTTCATAAAGGGTAGCTGATTTGACTAACTCAAATACTCTATTGGAGGTTCAATTCCCATATAAAACAAAATAATTTGTAAACGTAGATATTTACTCCAAGTGCCACTGCCCTTGAAAGTCATAACTTAAATGTAGGTTATCTCAGATCTCATGTAACTTAAGAAACTAGGTTCATTTATCTTTCATAATCAGTCATACGTATTAGGTTACCTTTCAATTTCATCCAAAGTAACTTAAGTTGAACTTAGCTAAAACTTATTAAAGCAAGGCTTGGTCACCTTTGTACAAGTTTTTGACCACGAATGTAAGTTTGTTCTAAGTTAGATAGTTAAGTCATAATGTGACGTCATACTAATTCTCGGGAGCGTTTAAAGAAATTTGCAGAGGAAAAGCGCAGTGGTTTTTAGTTGTCACACTTTTGTACGATTAGAGTAGGTTTCGATTCCCGTAGATAGCAAAAAGCGGTACCAAAGTGTCACTGCTAAGTGCTGATGGTAGTAGTCGGTAAGAATCCGGACTCTCTACCCATAGAAAATCCTATGGAAGATTTTTCAAAAAAGAAATAGTTTACGATTCCCGTAAAATAATTTCGAATCAATCTGGTTGTATTTTGACTCTTTCTTTACAATTTTATAACCCTCAAAAAATGTTCACCATTCCCCATCAGTAAAAAATACTTCAGTTTAACTTACAATTGAAAATATCGTGGTCAACATTTTAAAGCAACGTGTGACAAAATTAACCCCTACTTTTATGCGTTTAAAATCATCCCTTATTTCGGTAAACAAAAATCGTGGCTATTTTAATTACCCATTTAAATCTGGCACCCTTTCAAAATCCCATTTCTCTTTCACATTTGTCTGAATATTTACCTATAAAAACGTTGTATTTAAAATGGAACTATTATAAACCGCGGAACGAGAATGCGATCGGTCAATTAACGTCGTTTAGCCTCGGTATTTTATACAGAACACGGCGGAATGGCGGACTGACGGACTGGCGGAGTGGCGGACTGGCGGACTGTCTGTAGTAGAATAATTCGCTAGCGGTGTTTCGTTAAGCGATATCGATTGACGCTTCGTTTCGGACTTTATCACATTAGTGAAGAGTATTTACTTTAGTTGTTTCCGAAATTTGTATGCAATATCTTATTGTAACGTTTATTTAAATAAAGCAGCAATACGATTGAATGGATTTTAATAAACGCCATTCTTTTAGCCTTTAGTTATCTCTATGCGACAAAGGAAGACAGACTTTTTTGTTCGCAAGCCGTCTTGGTCAAAATGTTTTTATAATATACTTTTTTAAGCAATTCATTTCTAGTTAGTCGTGACTTAGGTCTTTGCTTAGCTCTTATGGTATAAAAGTTGAACGACTTCTTAGTATATAAATAGAAAGTCAGTAAACAGAATAAATATTATAAGTTATAACTTTTAATAACATGTTTGTACAATGACTTGGTTTATTGTATCTTGATATATTGTGTGACAATTGATTTAGATATTCAAGCTCAATTCGCCAGGTTATTAACAAGGCAACGTAAATGCACTGAAAAAGCCGAATCTTGTTGAAGGAGTTTAAAACATACTATCACATTACAGACTGCTTTCTTGAGTAAGAAAAAAAATTATAATTATTAAACCCATCAGTATTCCTCAAATAACATTTCAACAATACAAATAAATCACTAAACACACAACAGTTTATAACTACCTCATTGTTTAAAACGGTCCAGGATAATGCGTGGAGCGGGACGCGTGTATATCGCCGTCTCGCTCGCACAAATAGTTGAACGGTGACATCATCAGACATCATTTACTTGGATGTACTATGTGTTTTTGAACACAATTACGTAGTTTTAACTGTTGTTAGTAATTGACATGTTTTAGGAGAATGTAATAATATTACTAGACGCGTTATGGGAGTAGCTATGAAAATATTGTTGACATCTGTGTTACGAACGTTTGGATATCTAACTAGGCGATGTCATTCGTACCTTACTCGAGATTTGTGTGATTCTAGATCTCGCTTTGTCAAAAAAAAATAATATTAGTTATATTGCGTACTGTTTGTATTCGCGTGTATAATAAAATATAAAAATAACAGTAACATTTTATTTGCATCAACATTAATTTGGTTTTAGCATAAATCGTTTTGTAGACTATTTTCCTACATTACTTAAATTATTTAAAGATTGTATAACTAGAATCTGCAAATAGGTACTAGACTACCTAAACCATTCTTACTCCCTCAAAATATCGCAATCAATGCTTCCACGACTAAAGACTTTTATAGTCAGAATCTGCAGCTAGACTTACAAAACTAGCATTATCTTTTTAAATAGCTTTATAAAAAACTTCGCTATCCCTACTTCCTTACAAACATTTTACTCCCTCAAAATTTCGCAATTAATGTTTCCACAACTAAACACTTTTATAGCCAGAATCTGCAGCTAGACTTACAAAACTAGTATTATCTTTTTAACTAGTTTTATAACTAACTTAGCTATCCCCCACTCCCGTACGTTCGTTCTCCCTCAAAATTTCGCAATCAATGTTTCCGCGGGCCCTACCAAGTGCAAATACGGCACGTTCACTCATAACTTAACTGTACTGTGTATACTTATGTAGCTGACCCAATTCCGACGCTCTCCCTCGCTCCAACAACGTGCGTATCTTCGACTCGCACAATTTTAATCAGACCGACGCTTTTTTAAGACATTTTGGGAGAAAAACTATATTAAATGTAGCTGTATCAACTTTTGTGGGATAATGAGTGGAATGTAGTAACGGTGTGTGCTACTACGGTATTACGATTATTAGTTATAAAAAAGACTCTTTAAGAATTCATTTAAAAAATAGCTTGAAATCCGATTCTTAAATTGTCTGTGTGTTACGTTATAGATACCAATTACCAATCTATAAGACAAGAAATACAGATCTTAACTTAAAAAGCTAACGTTTTAGCAAAATCCTGACTAAAATACAAAACTATTTAATAGCAATAATCCTTTCTAAATACTTTTTAATCTTAAGGTATCACCCTTAATCGAGACCCTGTTCAATCTTTATCCATATATGATACTGGTACAAAAAACACATACGTAGCCCGACCATTCTAAAATCTGGGTTGCCCGTCAGTCAGTGTTAAGAATTTTACTATGTAGATTGTAAAATTCGCCAATCTCCGACCTATCCATCATATCAATTCTAGCAACTAGAGCATCTCTAACGATACAGTCTGTATTATAATTGGTACTCCTCCCTTTATTCAATTCTCCTCAGTACTTCCAGAATAATTCAAAGACCTTTGAAAAGGCAACAATAAAATTGAAATACATTGTACTATTTCCTTTGTACGCGAGACTGGCTGTGCTTGGCAGGTTTCTGCTATTGAAGGGAAGACGATTCATTATAGTGATATCAAAGGTAAAATATATTGGAAAATATGAGTTTTACTATCATTTCCTTCGGCACTTGAAGCTATACAGATTTTTACGAAGAATGGACAGTCCATTTCTTAAAGAGCATCTTTGTAGCGACGATTTGCAATGCACAAAATTACAATCATCTTAAGTTTTTTATTATACTACGAATAACGGTATTGAGACCTGCATAGTCACAGAATTAAGTGCTTGTATATTGTTGTAAAAAATGTGCAATTTCTTAAATAGCATCGTTGAAAGGACGATTATTTGTACAAAATTGCACCTAAAGCGATTATTTTTTAGATTTTAAATGTACTTAAAATAATTGTCTTGAGTCTTGCAGAGTCATAGTACCAAGCGCCTGTATATACACCCATAAGTATACTACTATTATTTACACCGGTATTTTACCGTTATAATGAGATAAGCACTACTTTGCGAATATGTATTAAAAGGCAAACTTTGAAAGTAATGAATGTATTTGAAAAAATAGTTTCACCATTTGATACTAACCCTAAACCAAACAGACCCTGGCTAATTTTACATTATGTATAAATTAGCAACAGCTAACAAACGAAGCCGCGGTCGCTAACACATATTATATAAATGGTCAGTATATAATCCCTGTGTAGGTGTAACTGACATTTGTTCAGCGACATGTGAACATGAGAGGTTGTCAATAGCAATGAAATGGCCAGTTATATACATTTTTTATTGTTTTATAAACAACCACTTTGTTTTCAATTAGATTTAACGTTTTTTTTTATGTATTTTTAACAAATACTTCGCAGTTTTAAGCAAACAGTAATCCGATGTTGTCGATTGAACAAAATTGAAATAAAATGCTGTACATTTTTTAATAACTAAAAAGGTTTATGGAGGCGGTACTACTTGTCCATTTTTTTGCAAATACATTTAGTAGGATACATACTTACTTTGATTTCATTTTTAAATAAACATTGTACGTTTGAGTGTTAAAAAGACGTATTTTCTCAATTCTTTAGCTACTATTAGATTACTTTCTGTAGATAATTTGGTGACGGAACGGGGCCAGAAAAATCACAACATTATTTTCTTCGAAATCTTAGCAAAAAGAAGTATCACATACATAAACGAAACAAATTAAACGATAGATAAGTGAACAGCAATTCAACTATCAATCGAATTTTACACATACTCACTCAGTATTTAACTATTTACGTCGCAATCGACTCTGAATCGGTCTAACAGCTTCCAATGTAACATAATTGCTGAAGAGTAGTGTTCAGATAATTGTATAACGATCTGCCTAACCGCCGGCTTTACACCGCACAATAGCGAATATCTAGTATAGAGTCAATTTTAGGGGAAAATTTCACACATATTATTCATTAGTAATACTTTTGAGGGTTACAAATGTAACTTTTGGTTTGAATTTGGCCGTATTGAATGATTTCTTGAGTTATTTAGTACACAGTAAGGTTTGAATTTGTTTGTTTGCCGTATAGAAAGGTTTCACGGGTACAACAGTATTTTTTGTGTTAAAGGTAACGAATATACAAACATTGCAGACTTTTGCATTCATAATATTAGTAGTGATGTTCACAAAAGGCATATACAGAAAAGCTATATGGCAGATAAAATACAAAAAACTATCAAAATTTAATCCAAAGGTTTATATTTGCGAATGTAAATTAAAATAACATTTACGATTTCTACAAGTATAAATAGCTAAAAGCGTCATATAACACATTTATTTCTCCGTTTACTTTCCACCATTATAACCGCGGGATACGCCATTACGGTATTAACATGGTATTCGTTACTAAAACCACCCCTTTAGGCCAAACATTTCAACTCAGTCACTCGTATTTATCGACAATCGACTGTTATCGACAGAACGACAACAATACGATCACGTCATTATTGTTCAAATAGAGGGAATTTCACGCCTGTTTTAATAACTGCTATTTCGATGTTTGAGAGGAACGCAGATGCATTCATTTCAAAATTCAAAATCAAATCATTTATTCATGTACAGGTCAAATATTGACACTTATGATAGTCGTTACAATAACTGAATCTACCACTAGCTCGGAAAGGGGAAGAGCCTTATGATAAGAGCTAGCAAGAAACTCGACAAAAGATTTACAATGTGGTTGATACAATAATTGATCATGCGAGGAGTTACCAAATTTTTTAAGGTCATCACGCTGCAATAACCGTAGCAGCGCGTGTGGTGGGTTCCAACCCCACCTGAGACAAATCTTTGTGTGGTGAACATGACTATTTGTTCTAAGCCTGGTTGTCAATTTATCTATATAAGTATGTATTTAGATGTATATAAGTACGTTCAGTTATTTGGTTACTATAGTACGAGCTCTGCTTAGTTTGGAATCAAATAACCGTGTGTGAGTTGTCCAATATGTATTTATATTTATTTAGCGGCTAGAATAAATGTATTTGTATAATTTTGTTTATATTTTAATTAACGAGTTTTATTTGAATTTGGATTAATGAAATTGTTTGATGGAATGTTAATTTAATTTGTGTATTTTCTATTCGAGTTTATTTTAGAAAATATTTACTACCTACAATCTACATGTACTAAATTTTAATTTTGCCCACTCACGGTTCTAAAATTTACAGTCGCTTCTCGCCACGAGGAGAGTAACACAGGTGACGAATTTTTCATTACTTTCTTGCTGTATAAACAGTCTGATAAGCAAGTAATTTTTGGACACATATTAAAATGTGGTAGGTAAACCGAGTTTTGAAGACACGTGCCTTTCTGTGCCACTTGTCTTTTAAGACATACCTACGTTACAACAAACATAGTCCCGGTCGCTATCATCGGATACGGTGAAGAGGACTACTACTACAACGTTGCTAAGGCAAGCCAAAATATTTATCTCAATATTTTATTAAACCACTAATCTATTCTTACAACAATTCCTGTATTTTAATAAACTACAACACACCAATGGATTATTTCAAGCTCAATACGGACACCGACTAACACATTATCAAGCAGCCAAAGTACAATTTTAACGTGACCTCTCATCCAATACATTACATACGAGTATAAGAGCTCTTGCTAAAATGGTTGGCAACTAAGACCTTTCACTGTATAGTCCTGTAGGACTTTAAGGGGGGTCTAGCAGGACTGGTGATAGTCCTAAGCGGCTTACCGGTAGACCGAAACACGGTTGAAATAAAAACAGCAAAGCATGTGCCGATTGACTCCTGATCTACAAAGACAACCACTAGAATGTGAGGATATTGTCATTGAAACTTGTTGTGTGATTTCGGATACGGATTAGTAGTATTAGTTTCGGTTCGTAGATTCGTTTTCGGATATGGTTTCGGATATAGTTGTGGATATGTGATTTTTTAAATTATCCATTAGTTTTGGCTAAGTTACTGTTATTGAAATTTGAAGAAAAAATGAATAAAGATGTATAATATAACGCCGTCTTCCCATAAAAGTAGGCAAAGACCAGATAATGCCACTTGGTACGATAATAACAAACTTCCCTAGCTTCACTCTCATTCATACATCCAGTCATACAGAACCGAAAAAGAACAAATTTTAGACTTTATCCGAATTATAAGAAACCCAATATTTACGGTTACGGCTCTAAACAATATCCTTGATGGAAACCGATCGATAGCCCGCTCGTGTCGATGTAAATCGCGATATATTTTATATATAGGGTGTTATTTATAGTCCCCATTTAAACGCCACGTGTAGCTGCGGTTTGAGTGGAGACCGATACTTGGAAATATGATTAGTCCTTCATGATAGTGTAGGCGAAACTTTGTACGCTTAGAGAAAGTATTTGTAATTTTATTAATATTCAATCTAAGTAACAGCAACCGCGCGGTTCGATCTCTCAGGTTAAGTCACGCTTGCTGAGGTTGGTTTATGGATGGGTGATCATATTTAACATACTGTGTTTAATTGAAGGTACAGGCTATTTGACAGTCGTTAGCAGCAGTGAGAAGTTTGAAAGACTGACAACTAGTCTTACAGAGGGGTACCGCGTTATAACCCAGGTAACTGTGTTTTGGAAGTCCGATAGGCAGTCGCTCCATGTAAGATTGGTATTCAGCTGCATCTGGTAAGACTAGCAGCTGACTCGAACTTGCTAAGTCTAACTCGATCTTTATAAATTTATCTTGATTTCTACGCTTGTTGTATCGCATCTATACACCTTTTATGACACTTTTAATACGTACCGATTACTCTTCTTATTATAATTATATTATTAATGCGTGTTTGTCAGTACCCGTGTCACGACCAAACCGCAAAACTGATTTTGATCAAATTTACCAATTTTATTGAAAAATCAAATAAAAACTAAAAACGCTCCAACCTTTTTTAAAAATGCCATAAATGTACGCCATATAATCGTTTCTTCTTTAACATTATAAATACGAGTCTATCAGTATCTCTTCTACAGCAAAACAGCTGAACCGAATTTCGTCAAATTTAGCGTCGTGATAGTACAAAAATTGGGGCTAAAAATATACAATTTCTTCAACAAATCCCTAAGTAACACGAAATACTCGTTACGACCTATTAAATACACATTAAAATTAATGTTAGCCTCACACGTTCAACAGGAAACATATTGTAAATAAATTCTATATTTAGTTTCCTTTATAGGTAAATACTGATTGTTTGGTTTAATTTGCTAAGGAATTATCGCACTTATAACAAGGTAGTTAAAGTTGATAATTGTATAAGAATAATGAGCACTTAGGAGTAAAATAAACAATCGAAAAGTGTAGGCGAAGTCTTCTTAGAAGTGTTTTTGATTTTTGATTTTAAGTACAGAAAATAAGGTCCGTTTTTTTGGGTTATTCCACTTAACTCCAAAAAAACGTTCCACTTTAACTCCAAAACAGTTTTAATAAATATTTTATTTAAATATAATTCATTCCACTTTAACTCCAAGAAATCAGCAGAAGTAGAGTCAGCAGCATAAAATATTTAGCCATACGGATGACATGGATGCAGAGGGAGCAGTTCGAGTCGCTGCACTACGCGCAGGCATGGTCAGGCCCTGAATAATTATAATATTGAACATCAAATCATATTACGTAGTAAACATCACTTGAAAAATAAAAAAAAAATCTAAAATTATAAGAACATCGAAGCGAACAGCGCGTGTACTCCGACAACTTATATCTAAAAAACTTATATCTTATACATTAAAACCTGCACTATTTATTTTATGTTAACTTAGCTAAGTAAGAAATTTAATTTTTATTTAGAACTTTATTCTAATATAACAGCTTAATCCCGTCCTTGACTTTCAATCTTTTCACCAGGATAGCACTTTTGATCCTACGGTGTTCGTTTTTGAGGACGATGAACTGACTAACCTAATTATAATAACTTAAATCAAAATTACTGGTTTGTGAAAAATTACTAGGACGTTTGGTATATGGGCTTACACCAAAATATCGTCAAGATATAATTTTTGCTGCTGACTCGACAAAAACTCTTTTGGAGTTAAGTGGAATTGATGTAGGGAAATATTTCTATCTGTAAATAATTTTTTTTTATTGCTTTGGAGTCAAAGTGGAAATAATGTATGGGATGTTAAAGTTTAGAGAACAATGGATTTGGAGTTAAGTGGCATAACCCGTTTTTTTCAGTTAATTGTTTCATATACTTTATTGTGAACTCATCAGAAGTATATAAGTACATTTTTAAGTATATAAATTGAGTAACTCTGTCTTATTGGCGTTCAAATGTGTGCAAAACATTAAAGTCTCGTGAGAATTAAAGACTAAGGAAATATTTTGAACAAAAATGTTAATGTTAGTTGGTTATCATAGTACAAGCTCTGCTTAGTATGGAATCATAATTAAATGATATTGTATGAGTTATTTAAATATATTTATTTATTTGTATGTACCAGCTGACCGCGACTCCAGTCGCGTATAAATCTCCTATTTCTATTATAGTTTAATTCTTTAAAGATAGAAGCATATATTCGAATTGTTGCTGAATGTCATTAATATTGGTTTAGACCTTTGTCGTGGAAGCGTAAAAGACATTAACTATCGCATTTATATGAATTAATTAAATGTTTTGTTTGTTGCCGTATGGTTAGTGGTCAACCTAGTGTCAAAGTTGTTCAAGCCGCTTGAGAGGCCTTTGACATGGCTTAACGACTGTTGTCTTAATAGACAACAGCCGGGACCGACTTTTTACGTGCCCTCCGAAGCACAGGGACGCCCAGCTCTAATATCACTTCGCGGTCACCCATCTATGCAATGACCTCGCAAGTGTTGCTTAAACCACAGATCGTTTACCGACCGGTGAGTACAACTGGCTATGGGCGCCTCAAAATTAATTAAATAATAATAGATAACGTGACTTTACCTGACATTATAATTATTATTATACTGAAAAGTAGTTTGAATAATGACGAGGATATTACAGTTTTTTTCCTATTTCCCTGTGACAGTCAACTTTAATTATAAATTTATGGATTCATTGTTTCAATATAATACTGACTAACAAATAACTAGTTTACGCTTTATACCCTAGTTCAAATGTTGTTATAGCTCACCGGTCGGTAAACGATCAGCAACCTTAGCGCGGACGTTTTATAGATGGGGCCGCTTATTGCTATTAGCTAAGCGTCTCGGTCCTTCTACCCTAGTTCAAATGTTGTTATAGCTCACCGGTCGGTAAACGATCAGCAACCTTAGTACGGACATTTTACAGATGGGACTGCTTATTACTATAACCTAAGCGTCTCGGTCCTTCTACCCTAGTTCAAGAGTTATTATAGCGCACCAGTCGGTTAACGATCAGCAACCTTAACGAGGTCATTCTATAGATGGGCCGCTAGCGGTTTAGAAGCTAAGCATCTCCGTGCTTCGAAAGGCACCTCAAAAGTCAGTCTGTGTCGGACTTGGACCGGCTTGAACAACTTTGACTACATGTACCACTAAACATACGTTTTGTGCTTCTTATTTTTTACTAATATAATAAATGCAAAAGTCCGTCTTTTACGCTTTCAAGGCTAAATCATTAAACCGATATTGATGACTAAGGTAGCTATAGTCCTAGAATAAAACAATCGTCTTAATTTTCCGAAAGCAACGCGACCGAAGTCACGTTTACACCTAGTGTAGTTTCCAAGCAGTCTTCACTCGCTAGTTATTTTCCAATACATATTACTCATGATTGATTTAAATTCGTAATGTAGTCCAAATTACTTATAAACAAGATAAGATTGAAAGTCATATAGATAATGTTGATATTGAATAATATTCTCGGTAACTATGTGCAATATAATTCTTGCAATAATATGATTATTTTAATACTAGTTTCTGACCGCGATTTTGCCCGCGTGGTATATTTTTTATTTATAATAATCTACTGAATAGCCCCGGTTAATATCCATGTAGTAGTATTTGCGTGAAAAAGTAACAAACATAAATCTTTACAAATTTTCATATTTATAATACTTATAGTAGCTATTTTCCTTAAGGGACCAAGTAGAATAGTCTTTCGTGGTAAATGTAAAGGTAAAGAAGTCTATTGTTCGAGTTTTCGGAATTCCCTGATAGAAAATAGGTTTAAAAATATTTTTTACTTATCCTGCATTCATGTGTAATGGTAATGGTTGTAAATTTGTCTATTAAAGTATGTATTTAGAAGTATATAAGAACGTTTATCAGTAGCGCGATTCTGCATAGTATGTATAGTCGAGTATCGAGAGTTTAATATTTCAAATGTAGAGCTAAACAGATTTTTGTGTAAAATTTCTCGATAGCTAGCCGATTGTCGGTAGACGAATGTGGTAGAGAACGCGGTACAGTTGCCTAGTACAAACTTTGCTTAGTTTAGCATCAGATGACCGTGTGTGAATTGCCTAAAGATATTATCATCCTATCTTAATTTTGAAAAAACCCAAATAATTTTGAAGAAATACGTTATAAGCCAATTAATATAATTCGAATTCGCATATGATTTGTAAATAGCAAAGCATGTATATAAAATTTCGCAGTAATTTGGCAGTGCATTCCCGTCACCAATATTGACGCATGCTTTTTAATAGCGTGCTATAACATGCTATTAAATAACATGCTTTTTTATTATGAAATGCTTTAGTGTGTTTCGGTGTCAAAGATGGTATTGTGATAATTTTATCTCTTATTTTTTATTATAAATCAGATCCAATTATAGCCATTTAAAACTAGTTACTAAAGGTCTCAAATTCGGTTAAACACGTTTTTGCTAATCAGCCAATCTTCGTAACCTTCGAATTGGTAAAGTCAAGCAGACATTCTCGCGGACATTCTTTAGATTGTGACAAATATTTTTATTATTAACAATAGATATTGGAAGTAAAAGTTTTATCATACTATAGTTCGACTATTTAGTAGGTAATGACCTTTTATCGCGGCATTAAAAACCCAGAATTTAGAAAATTAAGTACCCACTGGTTTCTGAAGCTTATTATTTTAGAAGTACACAAAACTATAGTCTAGAAAAATCGAGCTTGCCAAGGCTCTGTACTAAGTTGTCAAACAATAGTTACTTATAAGTTAGAAATATAATATCACAGCCTGTTACAGACATTGCATTGTTAAAACAACTTTCTTTGTATTGCATAAAGTCTCAAACGATACGGAAATAATGAGTCACACCAGCACATCAAAATATGACTATTAAACATACTGCATTTAATTTGTGTACTTATGCTGATAATAATAGTTTTTGTTTTATCAAAATCGGATCAAAATTACCGAAGTTACAGCGTTATAAAGTTTCACTGCTTTTTTAAATTTGCGTTGCTTCGCGCGCTATGCGCTGACGTCACGACGCAACAGACACGCTTGTTCGACTGCGGGTGATGCGGAATTTTGATTTGAAAAGTGATTTGCATTTAATATTTAAAGAGTCTGAGTATGTGTATGTGTTATAAATTTAATCATCGTGTTTTTTGTAAAATAAGATATCCTCGATCTCGATCGCCACGCACACAATCATCAACTAGACCCAGGTAAAGAAAGTTGAACTCGTATACTACTAATAATATTTTTGTGTGTAGTTAACAATAAAATTTACAAATAATGAGTGTTACGTACCTACCAAGTGTAAATTTGGAAAACATAGTTTTAAAATAATATTATAAAAAAAAAAAGTTATCACCCCTGCCTCTGACTTTAGTCAGGTTGATGGCTATCATATGAAGGCATGAATCTACTCTGTATGTAGGTAGGTAGTCTTATATGATTGGGTGTGTAATGAGAACTTTTAAACTAACATTTTAATTTTGATATTATTAGATTTAATAAACATGGGTTCTTTTTTCAAAACAAAAAACCAACGCCAACTCAACCGCCGCGCTCGGCTCGCCGCCGCCTGTGAGGTCATTGAACTGCTCATTAAATAGTATCAACTGTTTAGTAGAAGTTTATTGCTAGGTAGGTATGAACATGATATGGCATCTTGACCTCGAGGAAGTGTTCAAAAGGCAATAAACTTCTATTTAACATTTATTTGCGCTTGACAGTATCTGAAACGGGCTTTAAGTTTTAGATTAGGTGTCTTTTGCAAAAATATAAAACAGTTTACATGGTACAGAAAAAAACAATTTTTGGGGTGTTTTTTCACTGGAGTTAGTACACAGAGGGACAATACAATATTTTCTAACCATTTTGTTTGTCCACTATAAGCAAAACAAATTATTTAAAGCGAAACCGCGAGAGCGCAACGAGCCTAGGTAGGTATCGGCAAGTACTGACGAAATAGCAGTGTCAAGAGATGACGTCACACGTCCGTGCGGCCGCTTTGCCGGAGGTTGGCGCGAAGGCCATACTTTGACGTTTAATATCTCGGTCATTTTTGAAGATACGAAAAAAATTAAAACAGATTTTTTATCCTTGAAGTACCTAGTTTTTAAATATGCTCATAACAAAAATCATTGGTGTGACTCATTTCCAGACTTGTCTCTTAAAAGAAAATATCTTATTTACGTCGAGAAATTCTAAGTTTCAGTGTCACTAGTTCAAGGTAGACGTGACGTAATAATCCTTGTGCAGTCGCCGTCATAACATTGCCTGTCTCGTATTTTCATACATATATTAAAATACGTGTTTCGGAAAGCATATTTAGTTTTGGGCCCCGTCTATCATATTGAAATATCTTCGACAGGCATTACCAGTTGTTAGAAGCTTTAAAGTCTGAGAGGACTGGTTACTAAGTTTCTGGCTTCATAATAATAGACACGCGGATCGATCTCTCACGTCAAGCTACGCTTGCTGAGGTTGGTCTGTGGATGGGTGATCATATTATACATACAGGGTTAAATTGTCGGTCCCGGCTGTCTTATCCAAAGATGTTTGGCAGTCATTACCAGTATTCAGAAGCTTGAAAGTCTGACAACCAGTCTTACCGAAGGGTATCGTGTTATAGCCCAGGTTACAGGGTTGTGGAGGTCTGATAGGCAGTTGCTCCATGTAAAATACTGGTATATAGCAGTATCCGGTGAGACTGGAAGCCGACTTCAAAATAGATGGAAGAAAGTTTATTCTGATTTTAAAATATGGAGCGCATTAATAAATGTTTTTCAATTATGTTAAGCCGATTAAGGTGTTGTGGTTTCAATTATTGACAAGTAAAGCTTGCAG
The DNA here is from genome assembly GCF_050436995.1 of Anticarsia gemmatalis. NCBI lineage: Eukaryota > Metazoa > Arthropoda > Insecta > Lepidoptera > Erebidae > Anticarsia > Anticarsia gemmatalis. The sequence goes on along the minus strand of NC_134776.1, from coordinate 20,954,913 downwards.
ATATCAGAAATGAGTAATATTAAATGCATTTTAATAATTTTGCATATTACACAATATGCAAAATTATTACTAGGCTTAATGTTGTATTTAGTAGCTGTTTAAATAAGCAGACGAAGTTTGATACAAATAGTGACTTATTAACTAAACTGTAAATGCTTTTCTCTCTCTGTTTCCATTAAAGCCAGTTTCACAGTTTAAAACTAAGTGTTAGATAACCTATCTGCTAAATATGTGACAGCAAATGTACGAAAACGGACAAAAATCCTTTGATAAGCTATCTGATAGATATTTTGAAGTAGGAAGCCTTTGCCGAGGTCTTCAAAAATAATTATCTATGATAAATGATTCTAAGAATTCAGTCTCTTTATAAAGTGTAACTTTCTTGAACAACTTCGTTAATTACCGCAGTTTCTAGAATAACCTGCAATACTTTTACAGTCTCTTCAGGTCCTCGATTTCCTAGAAAGCCTTTTCAGTAACTAATAAGTTGACTTATAAGTTAAGAAAGTAATACTTCAATGGGTAGTTTCTTAACAGAATGTATTTTTAAAGACTAGAATTATGTTCAAAAATATTTATTTTTCAACATACAAAAGATTCTTAAATTGCTAGAATTATAAGTAGATTTCTTACTTTTATAGAAAACTTATAATTAGGTGTTACACTTAATTTATTTGTATAAAACTATATATTTCACAAAATCTTTAACAGTACGGTCAAAAAATTTCAATCGTAACTAGGTTTTCTTATAAAAGTCTTATATAACGTTAAAACTTCAATGAGAATTTAATTAATGAAACAATTATGTTCGATGACAATACTTTAATTTATCTCAATAATTGTTGCTAATACTAAATGAATACATTAAATTCATGAAATGCGTAAGTATTACAAAATATGTAGATATAAATAGAAAAACTTAAAAATAATAGTAATTCTCAATACATATTTCAATATAAAATGTTGTAAATAGCATTAATTCACAATTTTTTTTATATAAAAATAAATAATCATATAATCGTTATAATAACTTAACATGTTATATTAAAATAACGTTATAGCAGTTAGTGAGACAGCCACAGACATCAAACGTAAACTTTAGTTTCAAACTATCTCAGTCTGGGCTGGATGGAATTAAAACTTCGCACGTGTTGGAAATAAACTCATTGTTTACTGTTGTATGACAACTAGAATAATAACAGCTTTTTTTATTTAACGTGTTATTTTTTTACACATTTTTTGAGGGAAAAGTTTGGAACCAACACTTGGCCAGTGTGGTGAACTTAATGGCTAACTGCTCCCTCATTCAGAGGCCCTTGCCCAGCATAGGGACGGTATAGGTTGAGAATATTTTTTTTACATTAATGAATTATGTTCGTACATATAACTGCATTTTTTGTTATATTTTTTGAGGGAAACGTTCCGAACCAACACTTGGCCAGTGTGGTGGACTTAATGCTTAACTTCATCCTCATTCGGAGGCCCTTGCCCAGCATAGGGACAGTAAAGGGTTAGAATATTTTTTTTTCATTAATAAAATATGTTCCTACATATAACTGCATTTTTTGTTATATTTTTTGAGGGAAAAGTTTCGAACCAACACTTGGCCAGCGTGGTGGACTTAATGCTTAACTTTTCCCTTACTCGGAGGCCCTTGCCCAGCATTGGGACAGTAAAGGGTTAGAAAAAGATCTTTTACATTAATAAATTATGATTGTACATATAACTGCATTTTTTGTTATATTTATTGAGGGAAAAGTTTCGAACCAACACTTGGCCAGTGTGGTGGACTTAATGCTTAACTTCATCCTCATTCGGAGGCCCTTGCCCAGCATTGGGACAGTATAGGGTTAGAATATTTTTTTTTACATTAATAAATTATGTTCCTACACATAACTGCATGTATTATATGTTTTGTTGATACAAATTATGCACTTTTGCATTTAAAATTACGCTAATGCAGTATTAGATGGTCAATTTTATGGAATCTTTAATGATTTATAGATTAGTGATTTCTTCTATAGTGTAATCAATGATTTTTATAAACGTGCTTATAGTTAGTATAGTAAATGTTGTAGTAAGACTTTTAGTAAATGTTTTCTATAGTATAATGCTGAAAAATATAGTATTTTGTCTTCCATTTAGCATGTTTTTTGATGCCCAGTCGCCTGTGACTCGGGTCGAGACACCGAAGTGAAAAGTCTTTAACACAGAATTATTTATTTGTAGTTGTCGAATAAAATTGTGCATTTTATTTATCATTTGGTCGAATGAAGGTAACAGAATAACTATTTACAAATGTAAAATGTAGGGTAGATTTTTTCTGTTATCGGTTCATTTTGTAGGTGAATATCTCCGTAACTATTGAACATTGTGAGCAATTTCTTTGATATTTTAGATGAATAATGAACAACAGTGAATCTTTACTTACTTCTAGAATAGCATTATCAAAAATGTTGGTAGATAGATATAACTAAAATGGCTGTGTTGGATCGATAATTCGTACAAAATCACGTGTTTAGCGATCTTATTAATAAATAAACGGTAAGTAAACAATAAAAACATAAGAAAATAAGCAATAAGAAAGGAAAATTTATGAGACGTCCCCCACATTCCGAAATGTAGGGTAGCGTTACAATTCGCCGTTATTTCAACAGAACACAGCAAAAAAATGGAAAAAACAAACATAAATTGTAAACACAAACTATAAATAAAGTTTGAAGTATGCTCGAATTAAATATGGAGCAGTGAACTGAAAGTGAAAATGTTATCGATTTATTGAACGAAAGTGAATGTATTCACAGTGAGTCTTCACCCAGTGTTGTGTACTGTTTCCCAGAAGCGGCAATTCTGAGAAGCGGTTATCACACGCTCAAGCGGAGATCGTACTATCAACGCGGTTTCGCCGCGCGGACTCCGGATATTTTTAGTGATGGCGCATCTTCTGGGGCTGGTTTTTCTTGTGTTTTTTAACGCATAGCTTATTATCTAAGCATTTTAGGTTATTCCTTTTGAATCGACCGGCGAGGGGGCACCGTACGCAGGCGCGCGCTTGTCACTTCAAACAATTATTACGCTCAGCTCGCATAGCGTACGGGAAACTTACTTACCTGTTGCCAATAATCTTCGAGGGAGAGCTTCCACTCGAAGTAGCCGGTGTCGGTGACGTCCTGGAGCTCGCGGAACAAGTTGCCACTCGGCAGCACATCCATCACGCTTACATGTATTCACGTCACGAGTATATTTTAACACACCGCGCTGCGTGACCGTGCTGCGACGCGCTACGGAGCAAACTGATCGCTCGTCGCGAGCGAGCCAGCTCACTGCCCCGCACTCCTCACCCTCGCCGCGCGTAGACTACTAAATCATCAGACGGGACGATTTTTCCGCTTTTTTTTCGTATTTTTTTCATTCTCCAACTCGGTTGCAATGTGCTCCAAAAAAAAAGAAAAAAATTACATATTTTTTTGTAATTTTAGTAGTAATTGGCTTATTAGACGGCTACTGAACCGATAGGAATGTTATAGTGAGTACGCTTGGGGAAAACCGTTAAATAATTCCCCAGATATGTAGGAAAACAAATAATGTGCCATATGATGTGTTAATAATAGAACATGTTGCACGGATGTCGAAAACAGCAACTAGACAAACAAACTTAAATGAAATAAACTGTAGTACGCACGAGATGTAATTACAGTCGCGCGGGAAGGTAAACACGACGCGCTCGAACTCGTTCTAAAGTTTGTTTTCTTTACTATGACTAAATGACTCAAAACAAAACATATAAAATACTTCCGAAAATAATTATTTACCTATGAAAGTAATCGCTTAATTGGTTCAGGGTATCGTCGGTCACTTTTGAACTCAAAACACGACGCAGTTAGTTCAAGGCTTAGTAAGTTCGGTAAGCTGAACAATGCATATCAAATTTATTCCGATATACTTGCCGGATCTATCAAACTAATATAGCAAAAGCAAAATTTAACTTTTCTTAATTGTGAGAGACGATATAAAAAAACACATACAAAAATACCGCCAATTTAAGAACCTTTTCCTCTTAAATTAAAAGTCGTTTCAATCGTCTTTAAAAGAATATTTTTGTGTGTAAATATACATAAACTCCATTTTATACATACGGTATTGTCGTATCATTCATCAAATTACTCTAAAAGTAGTATATAAGACACTTACACCACAAAACGCTCAGTTTTTGCTCAGCAAGGTTAGTCGACACAATCTTATTCTATAGGTCATATAATATGTGTATTTAAATGTTGTAGTAAAAGGAATTCATAAATAATCAAATATTTATTCTACACAATAAAACTGATAAACTAGCTTAAACTTTCTTCTCAATCTTTTGTTTCAAAGTTAAGAACTATCTGTGAAGCTAACCATTGATCCTGAATAACAACGGTACCTAACAAACCTTAGGAAACTCCAATTAAAAATCCCATTATCTCCATTCTTTATAAATAAAAATAATAACAAAGCTAACGTTTATAAAAAAGTACCTCATTACATTATAAACTTTTTATACTTGAGAAGAAATTAGTCATTCCTCACATTTTCTTCCCTAAAAACAATTCCATTCATCGTACATCAAAAATAACCAATTAGTAAACACTACAATCAAAGACACACATAAATATAGACACTACCCACTCACACAAAAAAAATAACAGATCCGATATCCAAACAAATAATTGTGTCTCCTCTACTCGCTTTCGTAACTCTATATCTTTCGTGTGTACTACGCGAAGTTTCAAAACAATGTAATAATTATTATTTTTATGAATCACCACTGTAGTATCTTATCAGTATCGGAAAGGGTTGAAAAAATACCACAATTATATGAAAAATTAAGTAGATAGATGGACTTTCAAAAGTTTATAAAAAGTTAGTTAAAAGTTTTGATTAGTTCGCGCTAGTGGAAAATACTATAAGGGTTTTAAAACTTGATTGATATATCGAAGTATAGTTTTTCTTGAGTCAATTCTGACAATTTGGCAGATATTCTATGCCATCTCGCGTCTTTTTCGAGTCTCCGGCGAAATCGTCTTTTCGGCGATGTTTTGGCTCGAGTTATGCAAACAGTAGGTGCAGCTACAATATTTTTGTAACTGTCATATTCTATACATGATAGTACCTGTGGAATTACTATGACAAACTTTTTGACATATTCGTAAAATCAAACTACCCTACAGATAAAAAAATCTTTTCATTTTTTTTTAACTTTATCTTATAGTACTGTTAATCATAAAATTCATAAAATCATAGTAAAGGACTATCAATGGAAGTCAGTGCATGCGGAAATAAGTAGCAAAATACGCGTAAATTCTAAAACGCGACGCTAGTTTGCCGGATTGAAGGGTATTTCGAAATATCTAGGAGTTGTGAATAACCAACACGACTAAAGAAAAATATAAAGTAAAATGGCAAAAAATCATGATAATAATGTACGTAATAATAGCCGTGGCACAGGTATTCGCTTCGCACATTTGTTGTCAGCGATTTCAAGTTTTTTTTTGAGGAGCTCGTGGCTTAGTTAGCAACAGCCACGCGGATCGATCTCTGAATTTCGGAAAGCACGTTAAATTGTGGGCCCCGGCTGTAATTCTCAAAGATCTCTGACAGTCGTTAACAGTAGTCATAAGCTTGGAAGTCTGACAACTAGTCTTACCGTAGGGTATCGTGTTATTACTCAGGTAACTGGGTTATGGAGGTCCTATAGGCAGTCGCTCCATGTAAAATACTGGTATCTAGCTGCATCCGGTGAGACTGAAAGCCGACTCCAACATACATAGTTGGAAGAAGCGCTAGGCTGATATACGTGTATATTTTTCCAAGTAATGAGGGTATCAAAAAAATATTAGTAAACGGTAAAGGAAGACATTTTGAAAAAATATGCTTTAAACAATTCTTGAAGAAATGCAAGCGCAGTACTTGACTAGTGTGGATTCATTGATATTTAGTCTACATCGCTGATTATTGAATGCTTCTCGCATGATCCATTATTATATCAAGCACATTGTAAATCATCTGGCAATTAAAAAGAGTGGCCTTGTGTTTCTTGCTAGCTCTTCTCTTAAGGCTGTAAACCTTTCCGAGCTAGTGTTAGATTAAGTTATTGCACAAACTATTGAAGGTGTCAAAATTTGACATAATATATTATAATAAATGAATAACAAATGATTTGATTTGATTATAGCCGATAGGTATCGAATAGGCTAGGCGGCTAGGTGCCCTGGCTATGAATTTTAGGCAAGCATACCGACTAGAAACCTCACGGTGTTCCTTCGACGGTCACCATAAAGTGGCCAAGACGCGGTACCTCCAATTGGATACTACGGCTCCCATCCATTAAGTGCCTAGCCTATTTTGGTACCTACTGTTATTTAAATGGTATTAACTATGTTTTGTGGAAAGAATCGGTTGTTTTTTAATTCCCAGTCTAGAAACAATAGAAGGCTAGATTTTTAAAGCTAGGTTTTTTATGTATCCCACTGTTGAACTAACGCATCGCATTTTTCTTTTCAAATATGCCTTTCCTATACTTTATCTAGTTACAATAATATATTAATATTACTTTTTTGTTTCAGGTTCCGCATCTACCGGCAGTGTGAGTGTATAAGTGAACTTTGTGAACTTGCAGTGACGAACACTAAAAAGTGATTATTAGACTATATTCCAGATATTTAATACATGTATCATCATAATACATTACATACAGTTTAACTTACAAACATTTTAATATACATTTTAAAGATAATAATATAATAATAAAGTACTATGGTAGATGTTACTTCTATATTCTTTCATCAACTTGTCGTATTTATAATAATATTTATATTTCACTTTTTCCTATTCACTGCTATATTCCTCTTTTCCGTGTATCATCGCGTAAATGAGTTTGTTCACCAATTAAACAGAGTTCTAAGGCACCATTTAAGGGAATTCCATTGAATCTTGTACTTCTAGTTGTATCAGTAATCATCAGTAGTGGTTTGAAAGTAATTACATAATTATTATAGTATATATTAATCAGTAATTATAAAAGATGGACGCGGTATGTTCATATTTAGTCTATTTTTTGTTTTTCATGGTATTTACCCGGTTGGCCCGTTGGGTCATCGTGTTTTTCAATAGGGGCTATGATTTCGCCATGGCCCTCTATAATTTGATACTCCGCCGTAACCGACGTTAGAATGCTATGGCATTGCCAATATTTTGTTCCTTTAAGTTTTAAAAGTCACATTTTTGATCTCAATATGTCTTAAGTTAATTAAATCATGTAACTTAGTTTTTAAGATTCATGTATAACGAATAATGTAATCGGTTTTATGCAATAAAGAACTATTTAAGGCCCATTTTTTCTTTTATTTCTGAGTTCGTTCCGATTGTTTTCTATACAAATACAATTCTAGTTATTCTTTATATCGTTATTACTGATAATACCTATTTCTCAAGGCCTAACCCCTCCCTCATTACGGGAGGAGACCCTTGCCCAGCAGTGAGGCATTAATGGGTTTTAAATTTATTTTATTTTATTATTAGTTAAAACTAACTAAGTTTAAAATATTGAGGCGTCCGTAGCCATTTACGTTCACCGGTCTGCAAACGATCTGTCGTTTAAGCAACCTTTAGCGTGGTCATTCCATAGATGGGTGACCGCTCAATGATATTTGAACTGGGCGTCCTCGTGCTTCTGAGGGTACGTAAAAAGTCAGTCTCGTTTGTTGCCAATCAAAATAACAGTCGATAAGCCACGTTAAAGGCCTTCGGGCGGCTTGACCAACTTTGACACTTTGAAAAAAGTTAAAATTAATTAAGAAAAGTAAACTTACTGACTGCTGGGAAAGGTCTTCTCCCGAACGAGGGCGCGGTTAGGCCTGGAGTCCACCATGCTGGTTGGGGACTCAGCGTGTTTTTAAAAAACATTTTAAAGATCTGTTAGGCGTGCAGTTTCTTCACGATGTTTTTCTTCGCCGTAAGGACCAGTTACTGTTAAAATAAGTAACATGAATAAAACAATAAACAGATATTTGTGTAACATTAATATTTTTAGGTTATCAAAAACTTGTCTAAGTAAAGAAGGGTTTATTCGAATAACACATTGGCACACTGCGATTCCTTTAGTGTGAAACAGAATTCTATATGCAGCATAGCAAAGTGTTGTAAGTATGGCAAAAATTGATAGTAATAATACATGAAGGCGTAATTATAAACTTCATTTGTTTTTAAAACTGCTAGGTACTATGCAGCGTTCAGTAATGTATCCACTGACTGTTGATCATGAAATCTCGGGTTTAAAATCTGAGTAAAAGTACTATTGATATATTTTACTATAAGTTAAAATATATTTAGAAAGTAGCCAGGAGCTTGATAACGCGGTATATGGCAATAGGCTCGTAAACATGCGACTAAGCTAATTGTTAAAGCAAACCGTGAGTGTATTTTATTTACCTCTGCCTGCACTTTCGGGGGAACAGAGAGTGTACTCGTGTATTGTGCACACACTCGCACACTATAAACCAAATTCTGCACCGGCCAGTTTCAATAAGACTCACTGCTGAAGCCGGACCGGCTAGGACAATACTATCATTATTTTATGGCCATTAAACACATTTTGTCAAAAATCCGTCTATACGTGCAAACAGCACAGGCCTAAATGAAAAAGTACGTGGTAAAACAAACAAGCAGTATATTGTCATTGAATATTCAGTAGAATGTGTGACACAACGTAGTGGTGCGTGGAGCCCAGCATCGCAATATAACGGACGAGCGAGCCCTCTCAGCCGAACGGACGCAACGCCCGCTATGCCAGAATTAAACGGCCCCAAACGATCCTTGCATCGTCCCTATCAACTAGCATACAATCACGTGATAGATGGGTTGACGAAATTCGGATAAATCGACACGTAATATTAAATTGTAGGTATTGTTTCCTTGATAATACTCTCGCCCTGACCGTTATCAGCTACGGCGGCCAGTTTCATTGGTCCAGCTAACTGTGGAGGACTTAGTTTATAGTGGCCAAGTGTGTGCACAATACACAGGTACACTCTCTATTCCTTTACTCTCATAGTCTGGTGGGACGACTAAACCGACACAACCAGAGAGAGGTACCTCTTGCGCGGTAGTCGCATACACTACCAACCGCGGCACAGAGGCAGTCAAAACCACTACTTCGTTAAACGAGTACGAGCCCGAGAGATGGAACTATGCATTATCCTTATAATCTATCCATCAACACTTAACACTTGTATTCTTTCGATAGATCAGTATAAATACTGGGTTTCGAAATTATCAACAAATATTATTCGTTTCTTCAACGACAATTTAACAATTTTATTGATTACTGCTCATTATAATATCATAAAAAGTAAAGATCTGATCGACTATTTGCTTGTTAATAATAATTTAACATTACACACAAAGTTATTCCAGCAAAGATTTCTGAAGTAAAACAAATCATTTCTAAACTTAGAAGTTGACATTTGAAAGCAATAATAAAATGTTTCGTTTCGATAACTCTAGCCTGGCTAAGTGTCACGACAGCTAGCGGATGTTCAATCTAACCTCGTTACTCCCAATGAAATGTTGCAAATATTTATTGGAAATTATTCCGAGACGAAGAGTAGTTCTAGTTGCTCAGTCTTTGCTTCGCTTATTCAGGTAGTTTCATTAAAATTTTACGCTGCAGGCACAAATATTATGGTTAAATCTTACTAATATTATAAATGCGAAATTGTGAGAATGTATGTACGTATGGATGTTTGTTGCTTTTTTACTCAATACTACCGAACCGATTACGATGATATTTGATATGTAGGTAGCTGAAAAAAAACACATAGGTCACTTTTTATCCTGGAGTTCCCGAGCGATCCGGATTTACACAGGAAGGGTTTCCACGAGGACGAAGTCGCGGACGGCCTCTTGTCATTTATATTTTTGACTAGATAACGGGCCCGACTTCGTCCGGGTATAGTGCAATTTCATCCCGTTGATTCCAATCTCGTGGGATTTTGGTCCTATCGATCTCATACAAACCTTGCCCCGACAGTTACAAACATATTAAAAAAGTATTGTCCAATTTGGTTAAGTTGTTCAAAACTTTACGCGTACATCCATTTCTATGATTCATTTTTATTTATATAGATTATTCTGGCCTATGGACTCAAGGCCTAACTCCATCCTCATTACGAGAGAAGACCTTTGCCCAGCAGTGGGACAGTAATGGGTTAAATTTATTTTTATTTTTGATTATTCTGAGACGAAGATAGTTGCACAATCTTTTGCTTGCTTTCATTAAAATGGTACGCTGTAGTCACAAATATTATGTTTAAAACATTTGTATTTTTAATACAGTCCGCTTCTCGAATAACGTGGCAAAATTAAAATTGCAGCATTCCATAAAACAATAACGATGCAAAATCGAGCAAAATACTATTGGACTTTGTCAATTTATACGGTTAATTATTATTTTAAAACTGACATTGTTAACGCGAAACCTTACATTACATTATTATTTCATATAGCTTCTGGTATAAATTCGAGACGCCCATAGCCAGTTGCGCTCACCGATCGGTAAACGATCTGTGGGTTTAGCAACCGTTGGCGCGGTCATTCCATAGATGGGTGACCGCATAGTGGTATTTGAGCTAGCGGTCTCCGTGCTTAGGAGGGCACGTAAAAAGTCGGTCCCGGCTATTGTCTACTAAGATAACAGTCGTTAAGCCATGTAAAAGGCCTCCCGGGCGGCTTGAACAACTTTGACACTAGGTTGAACACTAACCATACGACAAACAAACAACGGGTATAAAAAGCGTGATATTGTTAAAGAGGCTTATTGCCATTTGCCAGGCACGTTACAAAGCTCCGAGCTGCTAGTTTCTTTCTTATAAATTATGAAACAAAAGTTAGTTAGTAGGCGAGATACTTTTCTTTCAAGAAATAAATTAGCTTTATAAAACAAGACGGCAGAGCAGAGTTACAAGCAAGGTGATCTATGTCGCGGCCGGTATTAAGATAGGTGGCCGGAGGAGTACCTTAGAATCAAGCTAAGGATCTCCGAGCTTCAAAAGGTAAGTAGGAACATATTATTTTTAATGTAAATTTAAATCGCATTCCATGTCATTTTAAAGCACAGTTCAACATGAAAACAAGGCTCCCCAGCAAGTCTAATTTATAAGCGTATTTTTTTAATCATACATACATACATAAAACCTCGCCTTTATCCCATATGGGTAAGCAGATAACGTCGCTAACTACGATCCTTACAAACTTTCCTTGCCTGATTCACATCCATACATCTTGTCATATAAGACCGGCAGATACGAGTACTACGCACCTGACCTTTACACAAAACTATTAATTATAATCTAGATAAATCGTACATGCCAATTCTCTCTACAAAATTATCCAATCATAAGTTTAGATGTATCAGATTATAACTATAGATATCGCAGTATTATACAACGGACAAAACATACAGACATACATAGTATTATGTATATGAAAACAGCATCTACCGAACCCCCAAGCCCAACAATGGCTGGAAATAGGTCGGTACGCCTTAAGCCTCGTGTGGGCTTAGCCGTCCGCTACAGGCGACCTGTGGGGGCTTATTATTGTATTGAGCCGAACCAAGCGTTATGTGAACATTGGAGTTTATTTTTAACCTAGTGGAAAACACTTTGACATTAAATTGTGTTTTTGAAAATGATTTTTCTTGTTGAATGAAGAAGCATCGATAGTTGGTAGTCGTCAATTTGCTACCATTGCGAGGGTAGTAAATTTGATTACCATACGAGACAAATATCTATGTGATCAGCTTAGCAACATCCATACTATTATACTATATACTATCCATACTTCCATATCCATACTAATATTATAAATGCGAAAGTAACTCTGTCTGTCTGTCTGTCTGTCTGTCTGTCTGTCTGTCTGTCTGCTACTCAATCACGTCCAAACTACTGAACCAATTTGCATGAAATTTGGTATGGAGATATTTTGATACCCGAGAAAGGACATAGGCTACTTTTTACCCCGGGAAAATGTCGCATTTCCCGGGAAAATTCAGAAAATTCAACGAAGTCGTGAAAAATCAATATTATAATGACATTGAATTAACAAAATTCCGTTGTCATGGCAACAGTTTTAATGGCGGATATGCTTAAGCGCGAGTTATATGAGATACAAATCATTTTGAGAATATTTTTCGCGAAAAAAAGCATATTTTGTTGTTAAGGAATAATTAATTAAGCTTTGTATTAGTAAAAAAAATCATTCACGCGAGCGGAGCCGCACGGGTCAGCTAGTTACTCATATATAAAAACAATCGCGTGTTCCGATTGCACTTGACCTCTATTGTGGAAGTTAAGACGCGAGATTCTTTCCGCGGAATCTGGTTTCCTTATAAAGAACATTAAACAGACGTATTACCTAAAAACTCATATTATCTCATGTCTTTTGAATAATTAGGGGCATGACTTGATAAACACTGAAATAACGAAATGATTTATTTTTTAATAATTCCGACTAGACATTTATCCTCAAAGGATTCAATATTGCAACCGGCTATCTTAGCTTCCAAAACACTTGAATAACTGCTATCTACTTAGCCTTTAGTCTCCCAGACCACCATCAAAGGGAAGCCTCTCCCATAAGCCAATGAATAGCCGAAACCATACTCTCTACAGCGATACAGTTTCGGTCCACGTCGCTGAGTCGCATTTGAATCGCTCGCTATTTGTATTCGTAGATTATTATTATTTGTCGTATGGTTAGTGGTCAACCTAGTGTCAAAGTTGTTCAAGCCGCCCGAGAGGCCTTTGACCTGGCTTAACGACTGTTATCTTAGTAGACAACAACCGGGACCGACTTTTAACGTGCCCTCCGAAGCACGGAGACGCCCAGTTCAAATACCACTATGCGGTCACCCATCTATGGAATGACCGCGCCAATGGTTGCTTAACCCACAGATCGTTTACCGACCGGTTAGCGCAACTGGCTATGAGCGCCTGTATTCGTAGAAGTTGTGTATCACTTGTGTGTTTGGTCCACGAGCCCGTATTTAACAGTGTCCACTGCAAAGATCATTGGAACATCAACAGTAACACGTTACTCTGGTATTTGTACTAAGAGGCGAGTTCCTAATTCTATCGACTACCGACAACCGGCTAGTTATGGCCAAATTTTGTATGAAAATAATAATATAATCAACGCCTCTAGCGGGTGCCGTAGGAACTATTATTGATGTAAATTTTTCATGTCAAATTCTCGAAAGGAGTAACCTATTATCATATGGCATAATAACATTATGAACAAGAGTTAAATCAAATAAGTCAGTAGATAGTGATCTAAATATTTATTGACAATTGTTATAGTAATTACTAATTCTTTGAATAATAATAAAACACATAACATACAAGTTTTCTTTCTTTGATCTCAAGATAGTTAAGTAACTAACACCTGACTACTATAAATTGATAACAATCCAACAGACAATTAAAAAACCCAATAGCATCTAGCTCGGGGATCAAACCCGAGACCTCAATATGAGCAGTAGCAACTACCACTAAGACAACATGACTGTATTTCTAAGCAAATGAGGAAGGCGTCATACGCCTAAGGAACACACTCAATCTAGCTTCATACATGCTACTCGCTCCAAATATACGGCGGCTATGTAAACGTACCCGCAAGGAACTCTATTGAAATGCAAATATCGCGCTGAAAATATACGGAAAGTTGCTCTAAATTAAATTATTTTTTGGATCATCTTCTATGAGAGTATAAAGTAGTGCAATCAATGCTTTAAAAGTATTTGATACCTACGTACCTATATTACGGTAATAGCTAGTTGTGCTCACCGGTCAGTAAACGATCTCTTGGCGCAGTCATTCTATAGATGGGTGACCGCATAGTGGTATTTGAACTGAGCGTCTCCGTGCTACGGAGGGCACGTAAAAAAGTCGGTCCCGGTCAAAGAACTTTCGGGTGGCTTGAACAACTTTGACGCTAGGTTGACCACTAACCATATGATAGATAGATAGACCTACGTATATTTAAGAAATTTTATAGGCGATTTCAGTTTCACAGCTTATGATTAAGTCTTAGATAACCTACCTGCTAGGATAAGTGACAGCATATGTAAGCAACTGTCATAATTCCATCTGATAAGCTATTTGATACTTATCTGGAAGTGATAAAACCGGGACTAGAAAGCACAAGATTGCACAAACATTCTCCTATTATAGTGCATAAATATCATATACATATTATTATGTGGCCGAGAGAATAAATTTAACATACCGAGCCAATAATTTTCGAATTAATGTAAGTACTAGTGAAGTTCTTGACAGTAAAGAAAATCTTTAATATCTATAAGTTTTTGAAGGGAAGAAAAATTTCGGTCAGAAATCGTCTCTCCCATTTTTTTCTTCAGGAAATCCGCGCTGTGGGTAGGGACATATACAGACGGGTATATAAGAGATAATATTATTATATTCCTTTAGGTCGGTAATTCATCACAAATCTTATCACATATATTTTTAAAGTAACTTAAATTTTGAAATACATTTTTGAACCACATTACAAAACTAAATAAACAAACGAAGTTAGTATCCCTATAACCAAACAAATTGAGCCCGGAAATTGGCCAACAAACATAGCCAGGGCTGAAAGTGATGGATAAAGCCGGCGGCGGGCTTGTGCAGTGCCCACCGCGTTTGTGTACTCACGAATTACCCGTGCAGGTCTGATTCCGGGTATTACCCTCGAAATGCTGGTCAAAGGCTCAATTAATACATTTGGATGGTAAACAGACTTGATTTCCTTTGTTAAATAGGGATGACAGAATTTCCGGTCAATTAATGTGATTTGTACTTGATGCTGGTTTAAAATAATACGTATTATTGAATCTACACTCCACAGTAGCGGCCTCGCCGACAAATCTGGAAGCTGTTAGTTTTTTTGAAAATAGTCTAACATGACGTCATAGTGCCGTCGATTTTGGCCCCTAACCATACGTTAAGAAGAAGAAGAGCGATTTTGTGGTATAAACTTTACACAACTGTACCGTGTTTTCGTGCACTCGCTACTCGTTAGTATCAGGTGTTTGACATTCAAAATAAAAAAACTCTTACAAATATGCAGTCCATAAAGCTGATCAGTCTTTCACGATTATTTTCTTGAAAGCTCCTAAGTTTTCCCAAATCGTAAGTGCTGAGAAAGTGCCCTCCCAGTTCACCATAAAACATTTGGGAACGTTTTTCTACCAAACATAGTTTCAAAAAAACTTTACTCAATTTCGTAATCGAACACTAATAAAATTACTGATATAACTATTTGCATCGCTAATTTACCAATTTAACTGAAGCGCAAAATTATAATATTCTGTTTAGAGAGTTTCCGTTTAATAATAACGTCATAATTAATTGCACAGTTTCTCCGTATAAATTTCACTCAGTTAAATGTTAGAGTAATTATATTGCACCGTGGTCACGAGCTGACTGATGTGGCTGCTAAGCGTCGTCTTCTTGCGGCGCGAGTTTCGACGCCTACCCTCACTTGGTTTTCACTTAGTGTACATTGTTCAATCGCGTATAAGACCCGTTGCATTATAATATTATGTGTACTAGTCGCGAGAGTTTAAAAACATTGATATTGTACTGCTCTATAAACCTAGTATGTTGCTACTAAAGCAAAGTTAACAGAACCAGTTATTTTCAGTATTTTTGTAAAAAGCACTACTTTTTCATAATATTTATTCTACAGGTACAGTTTTCAGAGTGAATAAAAATCATCATGACAAAATCCACGTTGGTACAAAAAGCCTACACTTAAATGCATCCATCAAACGACATTTTAAAGCTCATTTTTAGGGTTCCGTACCCAAATGGTAAAAACGGGGCCCTATTACTGAGACCTCACTGTCTGTCTTTGTGTTTCATGAACTGTGATAGTTATACGATAGGAAATTTTATAATGTACTTTTATTGTGTACTGTTTTGTACTATACACAAATAGTGTAATTTTGTTATCGCTAAAACTACAAATACTAAAAAACTGAATAAATTAAATATTTAAAGGTGCCCCTATACAACAAACGTGACTTTTTTGTCTAGTATTATAAATAATGGTACGGAACACTACTAGCGCGAGCCTATCTCGCACTTGGTCGGTATTCTGTAAAATAACAACGATTCCATTTTGCAAATGGATTCCGCGCATCCGCACTTTTTGAAGTGAAGGAGACTGGCTTAAGCCCGCGGCGTGGCTTACTGTAAATATGCTAGGGTGTTAGTACAACGATGTCAAAGAAAACGAAGAGTAGAACAAAAATGTTACAGTTCTTTGACGAAATTCAAAATAGATTCATTGACTCATACAGTTTATATTTAAATGTTAGATACCTAACCTATTTGACGAATATAGTGACAATGTGTGAGAACAGCTGTCAAAATTACGTCTGATAAGCTATCTAGTAGATATTATTATTGTGGAGAATTATTTAGATCAGATTGTCCATTTTGGCCCAGCTTGCATTGGCTGTCGTCAAAATCACAATACTTAAGGGCTTAGTTTTATTTCGATTGTACATATTCTACTACGACATAACAGAATAATCCAAAAATGTATTGAATCAGTTTTGTTTCGGGAACAAAGAAACCACAATTTCCCACGATAAGTAATATTATCCCTTTAATATCCAAGATAATTCATACATAATTTCTTTTAAAAACGAATACTGATTTAAAAATCTAAAACTAAAATATCAATGAAAATTGGTCAATACATTTATTAATAGCCTTTGCTTGCAGCTCAACCTATTGTCAAACTAGTTCACGCGGCTCAAACGTCAGCTTTGTACCCCGTCTGAACTTGCTACTAAGTTTCTAACTGAAAACCGTGTAATACGGCGCTCCACATCATAATCTTGCGAAGAATGCAGCGACGCATGTGTTGAAATATGTCTCAATATGGAAATACCGAGGCTTCTCGTACCTGATAACTATATGAGATCTTATATAAGGTAAAGCGCGATATAAGTATGTGTATCTGAGTATAGTAGCAAACGAAAAAATAGAAGTATTTGAATTTAAAATTAAGACGACATGAGTTGTCAACTGTTTAGCTTTCACGGTTCATGACAGCCTGATGACTGTCGGACAGACGGGCAGAAGACTATAGGATCCCATTTTATCTTTTCGGTAAAGAAACATAATAACTTTCCACTTTTGAACGTTGTATGTTCAATATATGTATGTATAATGCTTAGTTAGGACTGGTCACCGACCACGACCGAGTCAGCTTGCGACCATGGCGAGTGTAACCTGCGTCGAAACGTTAGGTATTCCAAGGTAAAATGCGTGTTCGTGTTAATTCCCGTATCCTTTTATATATTACTACCTATCAGTTTATTGGTGGCCACACGCTCCACGGTCAAATGAAGAGGTTACCTACAAATTCGAAAGCACTAGTCACACACTCACACAGTTGACTGCACGTTAATAAGGCACACACGGAGATTCAGAAAACTGGGATAGACTTCATTCACTTCCACACCGAACACACTTCCCAGTAGGGAAGAAAGAACTGACTTCCAATCTCACAAAACCTATACAAGCTAATTCTTATTACGCTCTAGTCTTTCTGCGAAGATAGACTGTCGCTATTAAATTTTCTTTTTTCTCTCAGCGGCTGGTTGCTACATTCAGATACACAAAGTTTCAAGAAATATACTGTATTCTCTGTCTTTCTCTTTTTATTTCCACTACCGCTTAGCGCCAAGCAATTTACATTTTAAAAAAGCATGACAGTGTAACTTCATAGTAATGTTACTAAGAATCTGTGGAGGCCAGTTTTAATATTAGCCACTTGATTTTCCACGAACACTCTCTGCGCAAAGTGAATATTGTGAAAATTCTTCTACCTCGGTAAATATCGTGGCATCCTGATTAATTTTGCATTTTAATTACATTTTCAGCGAAATATTTTAATTATGAGGAAATGGTTTGCTTTATAAATGAAAAGTCATTTTTTTGCTTATTATTGGCAATAATTAAATATAAAAATGTTATTGATACGATTATTTCAAGTGACGGGTACTTGTCTATAACGCTTACACTTAAATATTTTTGATAGTTCACAGGATCATATAAATATCTTCCTAAGATTATAAATGCGAGAGTTTGTGAGTAGTTACATACGTAGGTATGTTTGTTCATATATACATAATCTTACATCTTACAAATCCTTACAAACTTTCATTGGCTTTTTTACAAACATACATACATCTTATCATACAGAAGGCCGGCCCTTCTGTATGATATTATTATTATTAAATTTATATATTATTTCGAGTATTAGGCACCTGACATTTTTTTCAGAACATGGCCGATATGATGTTTTTTCAGTCTCGCCAAAACTACTGATTCCGTTTTGATCAAATTTTGATAAAACGATTTAACATTTTTTACCCCAGCAAACATTTTAACGCGGGCGTAGTCGCGGCCAACGCCAGACAA
This sequence comes from Anticarsia gemmatalis, assembly GCF_050436995.1. NCBI lineage: Eukaryota > Metazoa > Arthropoda > Insecta > Lepidoptera > Erebidae > Anticarsia > Anticarsia gemmatalis. The sequence continues at coordinate 20,936,374 of NC_134776.1, read as the reverse complement.
CAAAAATCACGCAACGCGAAAATTAAAAAGTTGTAATATGTACCTCAACCAAAATTAGGTGTAAAATCTGTTAAACTCCGCCATAGCCGCGGGAAAAGTTAGTCTACATTTCGTAACAGATTTGAGTTTGTTAATTATAAGTTATATTTGCTGATTCTATTCATCAACACCTGTTTCCAACTACTTTCTCTGCCGTAATGAGTTCATTTGAACAAAGAAACCTTTGAAAACGTTTCACGTTTGATATTTGTTCTTTTAAAGTTGTTGGATGTAAAATCTTCTGTCAGCACTTAGACTGTATGGTGGATTCAAGGCTTATCTCTTTTTCTGAGAAGCAGGTGTCTAGCATAAGGGGAGTGAAATCTACTTTAACTTAATTTCAAGAAAGTCGGGTACGTAGGTGGATTCTTTGTTGGGATGTATATGAGGCAAAAGGAGTTAGTCAGTTTAATTACATACCTACTTTTATTTTTATAACCTTACATTTTTTCTATATTAGTGCATCATCACACAGCTTGACAAAATCTACCAAGAAGCGATTTTCTATCACTTTAGATCGACAACCGAGTAACTGTCGTCGAATGTTGTACGAAACAATGATTTTTTGACTATTCGGCAAGAAATTTTTTGGACAGAAATATATCTTATGACTTTTAATGGAAATCGCTTACTGGTTATAATTTTTCCAACGTCAAATTTTCCAGGACCTAAGCAATTTATTTTTCACCACCAATTGGTAAATAAAGTACAGAATTACAGAAAATTATGATCAGAGACTTCAAAAGCAAGCTTCTATATCTTAAATAAAATAAATAAATAAATATTTTAGGACAACTCACACACGGTCATCTGATTCCAAACTAAGCAGAGCTTGGACTATGGTAAACAGATAACTGATAAACATACCTATATACTTAAAGTAAATAGTAGTACTTTATTTACTTATATCTATATCTTTATATCCTCTCTACTGATTTAGGGTCACTATTCTATTCACAAATGTTGTGCCCATAAAGGAGATAATATAGTGACCATGTTTAATTAGAGCTAGCACAGTGAAGCGATGAATAGTCATGGAATATCGAATTCACTAACTATTGAAATTGCAGCGGTCAGCGCAGCCGCCCTTCTAATTACTTGTTGATTAAAGTGATTGGTGTTTGGTTAGCGAATGTATATTGTAGATGGGCAACTTTACCGCAACAACGAGGCAACTCGTGTTTGAGAACTACAGACTGTTTGTGGCGGGAGAATGTAACGTGAAGCGATTTAGTGGCGTCAACAATGAACAATTTCAAGATGGCCTTGCTTAGTTTGGAAACTGTCATAAATGCTAGTTTTTACCTGTAACGCTTTCTGGGGCTTCTAAAGGGCTGGTCTGAGTAATGGAAGAGCTGGGATCAAATATAGTTAAAAAGCAACCCTGAAGTGGCTAAATTGAAAGATGAACTATGGACGAAAGCGTGCACGCAGCTGGACTGTTTTTCTGTGCATGTTTGTTTAAACAGTCATATTTTTAAATACGAAAGAGATATAAAAAATGATACAAGAATACAACACGAGATAACTGAAATAATCGCACCACAGTTGTCTGTATTCAAAATTTCTAAAACATCAAGCAACAAAAAGTTGCCAGCCTACAAACACACACCACAAACCACCACAGAGTAAATCGAGCCTGCAAATACGGTGCATCTCGTCTGCCTACAGCAATATTATATGTAGTCAATTGAAAGCCAGACTGACTGTAATTAACCTGGACACTGTAAAGCTAATTAATATCATCATTCCCATCTTGTTTGCGTTTGTAAATGTGTTAAAATATCGAACATGTTATGGAAGAACGTCCTAAGCGACATACAAGAAATTTAACAGGAGAGACGTTTTATTGATTTATAAAAGATAAAAATATTTATTTCTGTCCAAGTTTATTTATCTATACTAATATTATAAAGCTGAAGAGTTTGTTTGTTTGTATGTATGTTTGTTTGAACGCTCTAATCTCAGGAACTACTGGTCCGATTTGAAAAATCTTTCAGTGTTAGATAGCCCATTTATAGAGAAAGGCTATAGGCTGTATATCACCACGTTACGACCAATAGGAGTAGAGTACCAGTAAAAAATGTTACAAAAACGGGGAAAATTTTGACCCATACGCGGGTCAGCTAGTTTCAATATAAAAGTGAAATACCTATTTTTGGTTGCTTACGATGTTTTTCCATAACAGGCTCGATATGTATGGAACACTCAAAAACTATCAGTGTTATTATAATGTTTGCAATTAATTAATTAATGTGTTTGCAAATAATTCTGAAGAGTTTGAATAGAGGCTTCGAAAAGGTCAATGACCGGTTTCAGTTTTGTCATTATTGAAAGCACTATAACTGTTTACAGTTACTTAATTATTTTAATTAATTTGCATTGAACATATTAATGAAGCTGTTTATTACATTTTACCAAATTAAATAGTAGGTAGACAAATATGTTTGAAAATCAGAATAACTGAGGATAGTTTTATTAGGTACGATTAAAAAAATAACCTTCCTTAGCTGCATAAGCGAATCTAATGACTTAGCTGCCTTACCAAATCTAATGCCCGGTTCCTAAGTACATTTATCGGTAGTTTATCTATTCAATAGCGTTTTTTAAATGAGTTTTAACGCTATTTAATAGATAAACTACCTTTAAATGTACTCAGGAACCGGGTATAAGACTTTTTACTTAATGGGCAAGAATATCTGTGCTAAGTAAATAAGTTGTATGTATTTAAAAGTATACACACATATACATACGTACCCAATAATTTGCCTAATTTATCTAAAAGTGTAGGAAATACAGTAGGTGCAAAAAATACACCCGCGTATCGACATGAACAGTTTTTGTCCCATATATGTTAGGTTTAGGTTAAATAATAGATATTTATATGGCAATTTAAAAGTACATAAGTGTGTTTATCGATGCTCTGGTTATACTTAGTTTCTTTGTATATGAATTTTCTACAATAATTTAACAAAAAGCCCGTAAAACAACAAATAAATCGTAGTAAAAGTCAAGAAAATATACAATGAAAAAGACGAAATATCGTATACAAAATACTCACATTGTTCTTGTGCTACAATATCAGTTGTAATACTCTCTCCAGACGTCTGCCGCTTGCGTGTGCATTGACATTTTAAGTGCTTGTTTTATAGTTGCCCAGCCCGTGACTTCGCCCGTGTTTTGCACATATGTAGGTATATAGAGACTATGTCTTAAAGTACCTTGCAAGTTGTGAGAGTTGTATTTTAAATGTACCTACGACCTACGTACAGAAAAGCGAAACAATATTTTCAATAGCACTGTTATCAATGCAAATAAAAGAATAACTAAGTACTATTGATTCGCTCTGGAAGTAATTTAAAATCATTTATTGAGCTATAACAATTATGTAAATGAAAAAAACTCTTCCGTTACTGAGTGACTGACTGGCTGATGGACAACGCACAGCGAAAGTTCTGGGCGTAGAAAATTAAAATTCGGCATGAAGATTTCTTAGGAAGTGTAGAGGAGCCCCGAAGGGGGTAAAACTTTTATATGAAAGATCAGCAATAAAAAATCTATAAAAGCGGGAATAACATTACTATAAACTACTGGAGGCCGCCCGCGACTTCGTCCGCGTGGAAACCCTATCAGTGTAAATCCTGATCTCTCGGTAACTCCGGGATAAAAAGTAGCCTATGTTATTCTGGGTCTTCAGCTACCTATATACCAAATTACATCGTAATCGGTTCGGTAGTATTTGCGTGAAAGAGTAACAAACATACATATACATTGTCACAAACTTTCGCATTTATAATATTATTAGGACTATAGTAAGCAACGGTCGCGATTGATTGAGTCGACAATGCGTTATGGCTCTTAAGCCACCTTTAGGCGGCTAATACTTTAACATTAAACTGACCACTCATCATACAAAAGATTTAATTTAATATTTCAAACGATTTAAGCAATCACAAACCCCGACAACTGGCAGTCATAAACTTATATGACGTCATCGTTCAACTAAAATGGCCACTATGCCATGTATGTAAATGAAATGCATACAATTTGACTTAGCCTTTTATATCAAACGTAATGTTTAGTTTGAAGCGTTTGTATATTAGTGTTTGTTATGAATTTATTTGTTTACTGTCTAGTGAATTCTCTGTTCTCGGTATTAAATCGATTTTTCATATATACCTACTATATTTTGGAAGTTTATGGTATCGCGGATGGTGAGGTCTTTAGTGACAGGTAAGGTTACTAGTTCCCGTCGACGAAATAATAGTGTAATATATTTTTTTATAATTAGCTGGTATAAGTTGATCTCCCACGCAAGTGGTCGCAGGTTCGAACCCGAGGCAACACAACAATGAAATTTACGTGTGTATTAGAAATAATTATCACTTGCTCTAACGGTGAAGGAACACATCGTGATGAAACCTTCCATGCTTAAAATTAGTTTATTAAATTATGAGAGCATGCAAAGTCCCCAACCCGTACATAGCAAGCGCAGTGAACTCAAGGCCTAACCTCTCCCTTATAAAGTTTCTTAGATTCTCCTCCACACGTTAAAAGTACACTACGAAAATTGTCTTCAAATTAACAAAGGAAGCCTGGAGTATAACTTCATTGAAAATATTAAAACTATAACATTTATTCGTCTAGGTCAAATACATCTCATAATAATCAAAGTTACAATAGTTAAACCACTACAATGTCAGAATCTCAAGCATGCCGGAACCGTATTACCTATCTCTGTGCTCTCAACATAACTCCGGTACTACTAGAGATATGCCAGCCATACCTTCGGTACAAGTATTGAAAAATTCCATTCGATTGAAGGTTTAACTATTTTATTTGCTCGTTCGCGTGGAGACGATGTATCGAGTTGTTTGTTATCTATCGGTTTGGTAAATAATGTCTGCATATTGTTGGATAAAGTATTCCATTTTTATTGCAAACGTAGATGAGGTGGTAGAGGCGATCGCGTGTCGATGTGTATTTGAATATCGGAAAGACTGCTTCATAGAACCAAACAAAGTATTATTATAACCCGCGATAGTTTCTCTGCTGAGCAAGCGTCTCCTCAAGGGATTAGGCCTTGAGTCCACCGCGCTGGCTAAGTGAACAAAGTAAAAGAAATAAATTAGAGGCTCTGCAATTTCTTATAAATTATGACCTAAATATATTCTCATCAAAACTTTCGTTTCAAGTCTTCCTAGATCTAAATTGCTACACATTACTTACAAAAGAGGTAGCTTTATATCAATGCAATCTAACTCCAAATCCAATCAAAGTAACCCCTACCAAATCAAGAAGCAAACATCAACCAGCTTATGAATCAACCTAGATTATCAATACTATCATACATGTATATGCAAATCTCTTCGACATCTCACAGCTTACTCATTATGAGACAAGGAACTAATAGTCGCTCAGTTTCACTACCAGCTTAGCCTCACAAACGGATCGAAGGATTTCCCAGTGATCTGTGAATTTCCCGAGAAGAGGGCAACGACCTGACACACACACAGCGCAATTACCAACAATGTTATTTCCAAAGAGCCTGGAAAATTTCCAGGATAAAATTCAGGTTAATGAACTCACGCCCCGTTGTAAATATTTAAGCTGAAAAGCTGTTTGGAAAATTCGAACTATATTAAATATTTCGACACGACACACTCACACGGACGCTGCTAAAATGAAGTAACACGAGCGCAAAGTTCCCAGCGCGGCAGCGTAACAAAAAGGCAGTAGAAAACTTGACTTAGGTATACCAAATTGTGCTACTCTGTATAATATAACAAAACCACCTTATAAGCCAGGGATATACTATAAGACAAACAGTCTTACAATATATTGTGCCAACGTCAGCGATATAGACACAATATAACATTTCAACATTATATTACAAAAAAGATTTTCGTCGTATTTATGTATTATGTAGAATTTTTTAATTGTTCCGGTAAAATATTTGAGCACCCTGTTCCTGTTCAGGTTAGTACTTCAGACAAATAATAAAAAATAAAAAAAATATATTATTTCGTCCCTTTGTTGTCTTGTTAGTAAGAAATCATTTTAATTGGAGACTGGGGGATAATGACACCGTAATATCTATAATAAGTGTATAACTGACTAAGTAATAAACGTTGATTAAGCTCTATTTGTAGTACTTGTTTGGTTAGTTCTTTTTCGCTCCTGTACATTTAAAAAAAAGATTGAAAGTGACTAAACACTGTATAACAAATCAGCGCTAATCTTTATATATTATATAATTCTTCTGTAAGTGTGTATGTCACTGAACTTCTCTTAAACGACTGGACCGATTTGATGTAATTTTTTGTGTGTGTTCAAGGGGATCTGAGAATGGTTTAGATTCACAATTTTGACCGCTGGACAATGTGTTTTTATTAAATTTTTATGGCAAAACAACGTTTGCCGGGTCAGCTAGTTTATTAGTAAGACAATTATTATTGTGTTGTATGTCCTGTATGGCCAGGTTTATGGGTGTCAATGAGGCAAGGGAAGTTTGAAAGGATCCTACCAAGCGGCATTCTTTGGTATCTGTGTACCCTTAAAGGAAAAAGGCGTGATTATATTATTATGTATGTCGTAAATGTGGTCGCGGTTTCTACTCCCGCATAGGCCATTGAACCATGAACAAAAGTGCACTAGTTCTACCTGACGCCACCTTAATCATCTGCAATAGATGAATACAGGCCAATGATGAGATATATCTCAGCTTAGCCTTTCTTCCAAGCTATGTTGGAGTCGGCTTCCAGTCTCACTGGATGCAGCTAAATACTAGTGTTTTACATGGAGCGACTGCCTATCTGACCTCCACAACCCTGTTACCTGGGATATAACACGATACTCTTCGGTAAGACTGGTTGTCAGACTTTCAAGCTTCTGACTACTGTTAACGACTGTCAAAGACCTTTTAACGTGCCTTCCGAAACACGGAGGAACTCGATATGTATAAGATGGTTACCCATCATCACCTCGGCAACCGTTGCTTAACCTAAGAGATCGATAATATTTCATAAAATATAGGTGTTAGAAACTTACAATAAAATATAAGCAGGGAAGGTATGAAACATTCCGCTGAAGCAATAAGAAAATCTCATTTCCCATTGGCTTCTTTCATTTTCCACGCAATATTGAAATATTTTTACTGAAAAGCTTCACGACGTTATAAGTCGATGGAATATGAAATACTGTAAACATATAACATAGAGCTGTAGGTATAACGGCGTTAGCTTATAACGCCGTTTATGCCTAGTTTATGCCCGCGACTTCGTCCGCATGTTTTGTGACTTAGGACAGAATTTGCATACAAACTTTCATCCTATAGCCTTAAAAAAATCTCTTCTTATTTTTAGGCTCATGTTTAATTTTTTTCACACACCCTCATGAAATCATGACTACTTACATATATCAGCCTAGCCTTTCTTCCCAACTATGTTGGAGTCGGCTTCCAGTTTCACAGGATGCAGCTGAATACTAGTGTTTTACATGGAGCGACTGCCTATCTGACCTCCACAACCCAGTTACCTGGGATACAACATGATACCCTTCTTTGAGACTGGTCGCAGACTTTCAAGCTTCTGACTACTATTAACGATTGAAAAAGATCTTCGAAAATGACCGCCGGGACATGGAAAAACACGGAAGAACTCGATATGTATAAGATGGTCACCCATCCACAGAACAACCTTAGCAAGCGTAGCTTAACCTGAGAGATCGAAACGCGCGGCTGTTGTAAACTGAGCCACGAGATCCTCTTCTAAATCATCACTAAACCTCACAAATCATGACTAGCACCGCACATTATCGGTATACCAAAGCAGTTTTAAAACATACATTTTGAATTTAAGCTATTTTAACACAAATATTAAAGCAAACGCATTTATTTTTCGGTATGAAATTTCGTGGAAAAGATTGACAGAGTATATTTCAAACCGTATATTATTTTTCTTGTATGTTTGCTTTGCGTTCTGTCATAACTTAAAATACTCTACATTTCTGCAGATAATTTCTTTTTGCTCTTATTAACATTAGTCTCATAACGTACTGTCTGACTTTTATGTTTAACTCAAAACATTTGGAAAGAGAAATACATACTAACATTTTTAATATTAAAAGAGTATTTTATTTGGCATACTTCTACGCCAAACGACTTAACCAATCTGGCCAAAATTTTGCAGCAAGCATGATTACTTCTTGAGGAAGAAATAAAGACAGATATAGCACGTGTCAGACATCTTTGTGTATCTGAATATACCTGCAAGCCTAAAGAGAACAAGTGTCAGTATCGTCCATCCATGTATTATTTACGACCTGACCCACGCAACTTCGCTTGCGCCACATAAGAGAGAATGGGTCAGTTTTTCCCGTTTTTGTAACATTTTTTACTGGTACTCTGCTCCTATTGGTCGTGATGATTTATAGCCTTCCTCGATTCATGGGCTATCTAACACTGCAAGAATTTCAAATCGGACACGTGGTTCCTGAGATTAGCGCGTTCAAACAAACAAACTCTTCAGCTTTATAATATTAGTATAGATCAGTATCGTCTATCCTCTCCTACATTCTTTATCTAAATTTTTATGTTGTCTACGTGTCTAATTATAGTGTCTATATTTTTGCATACAAATATTTTTTTCTCGTGCATTTTATGTCCAAAAACGAACATAATTTGTGAAAACTGGTATTCTAATACTTCAAAAGTACTTAACTGAAATATTTTCATACAGACTTTTTTCTTATGCAGTGCCATGCAAAGGCTTCTTCCTTAAACCTCCAGTCTTCTCAGTATCTTGTATTATCTAAGATATTATAATCACAAAATGTAAAGCAGTAGATAATAAGATGCCTCTTCCGTTCGCGGTACGTTCCCAGACAAATTGCCGACAGCCTTGCCGCCTTGAATGGCATTCCTGATAATGCATATTTTGTTCAGCATTACCGGGTTAATAAAGGCATCTTGTGAAAAGAGACACTTGCCTAACAAGACAGTAAGGGCCGTAACCGGTAAAGAAGGTTTATTTTGTAAATACTTATTTAATTAAGTAGAGAAAATGGCATCTTTTTTCGTTTTGATCTCTCTTGTATTACGGAATTGTTGTAAATTACTATAATACCTCCATTAAATATAAGTACTTAAATCATATCATTTTCTTGTGAGGGTAGGCTGAGACTGAAAAATGATAAAAGTTTTTCAGTCTCAGCCTAGATTTTTTTGGGATTGGTTTTATCCAATCCCAAAAAAATCTTGCTATGCTCATTTAAAGTTTTTAATTTTGTTTTTACTCTTTGATTGTTACCGTTAAAAAAATACTTATAAAATATTTTCTTCATATTCGTCATTAAGTTATTTATATTGTTGTGCCATCAGGCCCTAATTAGACCTGTAATCGCCATCAGTTATGTGATGCTCGACACTTAATTTACTCTGAAGATATATCCGATACTGCACAATTAGATAATGGACCACAACTCACTGTAACTGAATTAATAGATTGTAATTACACATAAACCAATGTAAATGGAGACGCCAGGAGAGGACAAAGATAGACTAATCATATATTATCAGGGTTTTTCTTCAAAAAGGTATGGTAATAGAGGACTAGAATGATTGAGGAGAATAGGCCCATTTCCGGGTAGTTTAAAAATAGATGATAAGAAACTAGATAGCTTGCCAAGGACCCTGACCTCCATGTTAGGGGTAGCTAGGAAAAAAAAAGTCCTAGTAACTGTACACCAAGATGTATGTTTGTAAATGGGGCAAGGGAAGTTTGAAAAAATGCTCTAACCGAGAGTAGAGGAATATCACGTCTTGTCTGAAAGCGCCAGTATTATAAACAAGATGATGCACCTCTAAAATCGTGTGGAAAATTACTTAGGTTTTCTTTACTTAGGCTCTACTCTTTTCTTTACTCGATTTCCTGCGACGGATGATGTGGTTTAAGCATATATAGTGACGTTGTCGTGCTCAGCAGATTGTCCTTCGTATTTCGTCACTGGCGTACGTGACCGATACAGACTAGCAAAAGATAAGCCTTCACTCCAATGATCTCCTCTACTTCCTTAACACGTTGAGTATGAAACAGGGCCTAAAAAACCTCGACTATGTCGCACTTGCAATGCAGCAAGGAAAGAAAAGCTGGTTTAGGACATAGTTCAAAAACGACTCGTAATAAATGCAACAGGCAACACATAAGATAATTGGTTCAAATGAAATAAAAATCGACTATTGAACACTGAATTAAAAGGTAGTAATACAGTATTAAATAAATCTCAGGTGAACGAAACATGGAGGTAATTAAAGCGATCACCTGATGGAATTAACTCGAAGCCGTTCGTTTGGCTGTTAAATAAAAGACTTACATAGGTGCGTTTCCATTCTCCATACACATACGGTACTGCATGAGACTGGTGATAATTTCTTCTGCAGTGACTCTCAAGTGACATTTTATTAGTATACTAGCTGACCCGCGCAACTTCGCTTGCGTCACTTTAGAGAAAATGCGTCAAAATTTTCTCCGTTTTTGTTATATTTTTTACTGGTACTCTGCTCCTTTTGATCGTAGCGTGATGATATAGCCTATAGCCTTCCTCGATAAATGGGCTATCTAAAACTGAAAGATTTTTTCAAATCGGACCAGTAGTTCCTGAGATTAGCGCGTTCAAACAAACAAACTCTTCAGCTTTATAATATTATAATATATAATATATAATATTAGTATTAGTATAGATTAGTATAGATAAGAGGTTCACAATTACAGTTAAGTGTCGGATAGCTATAAGATAAAATTTAATGATGTGACACCTAAATCCAAAAAAATATCGTAAACTTTTAATTAATTAGTTGACTGTTACTTATCAACAAGTCAGCCCGCATATGCGAAACAACTACAAGTGTATTAGATCTTATATAAATTTTAAAACTTGTTTTATAATAATGATGCCTAAGATATGAAGACCAAAACAGAGATGGCGGGATGATTTGGACCATTTCAGAACAGTTTAGAACTTACTGCCAATAGTTGAAATAGAGGAAAGAGGCAGAAAGAACTATGTTAATTTTCTTTGTTAACGTTGACATTGTAAGCCATTGGACGGTTTTCAAGAAGCTGGTATCGGATGGCAATAATACCTAAAATTCTATTTTTTGTTCGTTTTTGTGCTTTGTGCGGCAGTATCCATATTCCACGTTACTTACACAATAATGGAAACGCACAGGATTTGTAAACAACTCCGACATCCAATTTATGTATCGGCGGAAAACTCAAACTAAAAAACGAAATGTCTTAGTACTCCGATACTAGGGAGAGGTGAAAAATTTGCCATTTTCAAGGTTTTTTACAAATATCCAATTATAAATGGAGACTGTGTTTGAACACTTGTTTTAATTAATTTTCTTGTAGACCGAACGTTCTTTTTTCCAATTTCACGGGGACTTTTCAACTTTCCCGTAAATGTAGTTTGCATGCAAATTGATTTCTGCTATTACATGTTTTGAGCAGCCATTGGTAAAGTTGGTGCATTTACCAATTAATTGCAGAGAGAAGCGGGATCGATAAGTTTGAAATATGGAGGAATTTGTTGGCGCTTATATTCTGGGACAGTTTTCACTAAATATTGTTTAAGCATAAAAGCCTGCGTTTCGTTGTGGAGACCGGTAGATAGGATGACCATTTTTTAAGAAGTTCAAACTTTTGCAATAAAATTTTCGAGGAAGAAGAAGTGAATTTATGTCTATATGCAAACCTTAAAGTCGAGCAAATCTTGACTTTAGCATCTACTTACCTTCATAAAACATGGGTTCAAGGCGTGTTTTTACAAATAATCTATTAGAATTGTAATTGTATCAGAATAACATTGGTAATGTCGATCAAGAAGGCCAGAAATACACTACTTGAGATCGGTGGACCTGTTCGACAAGGTCTATAATATAATACGATTGAAGAACAATAAGTTCGGCTTTGTCTACACCCTACCCCCATGACATTGTACAATACTTTTACTTCTTGAAGGTATCGCTCAACTCCTTGAATATGTAATAAATAATAATATATATCGCTTAAGTAGTAAGCAAACAGAACATAGATGCAGCACAGAAGGCACTTAGCTAACAAATCTACCAATATTACATTCGCTGACGTGCCCGGTATTTCCCAAGCAGACCTAAGAAAGTATTTGTTCACGATGTTTGCCGACACCTATAGTATTAATTTATTAATTAAAAATAAGTTCTAATTTTAGATATCTATTATCTATCTCGTCGCATAAATCAGCCTAAAGAAAAATGCTTTTCCAGTCTCAAAGTATTTTTATACCAGATTTTTATCAAGCAGATTGCGCGAGTCGCCCACAAAAGCGCAAGATAGTCTTTTAATTAAACTGCCATTTAAAACTAACTGCGGAATAAAAGAGCATTCTTTATACCGTTTGCTATCGCTTAGATTAGTCCCAGTTGTCATACAATTATAATCTTTTAAAATGATATTGTATTTTTAAATTATTCCAAGGCTTAAGAAGAAGAAGAGAATAAAAGAAGGTATGTTTATTTGAAAATTTAAATGACATACTCAAAGTAAGGAATAAATAATAATAATATTAAGTCGGGGAAAAAGTCTTTTCGCATTATAGTATGTATGAACTTGCAATAAAATCTTTTCTCTACACAAAAAAAGCTGGATATTTGGGTACCTCACGAGCTCACTGAAAGAAACTTAATCAGCCGTGTACTCATTTGTGATTCTTGAAGCCAAATACATTTTATTGCAAATTCATACATACTATAATGCGAAAAGACTTTTTCCCTGACCTCATATATTATTGAAGTCTAATAACTCTTATTTCTTTGTCTCTAGCGGTATAGCGTACAGTAAGGCTGCAAAATACGATCCAAATAATTGTGCTGAGTTTGGCCTCTTAGAATATCTCAGTAGCCCGGAGATTGGTACCGTGCTCCGGTCAATGGCAATAGGCTTGCCTAAACTTAAAAATACTTACATCCTCAACCATTTTATATCGTGTTGTACTATGTATCTTTCTTGTGTGTCTCCGTGCTGGTTTTACTGAATAAACTTTCTAATTTATTCATTTTCTTTCATCAACGATATGCTTCTGAATATCAAGTCAGCATCTACCAAATACTAATCACATCACGAAAACTATATACAAAAATCTGTGTATGCGAAATTACTTTAATAAATAACCATACATTTAATTAAATTTAACATCAATTGACAATTGAAACTACAAATTTGAATTAATTCAGGTCAGCTGAAGCTGTCATGTTTCGGAAATGAACTAATTATTGGTGTCACATACATATCATTGGTAAATAGGCTAATGGTAGCGGTTATACGAGTGTTATTTAATGAAAAAAAATAGCCTGTTTAACTCTAAAGCCTTAGATTGTTTAATACATTAATTGCGTGCAAAGTCCCTAACCCGCACTTGGCCAGTGCTGTGGAATTAAGGCCTAACTCGTCCCTAGTTTGAGGAGGAAATCCTTGCCCTGCAGTGTGACAGCAATTGGTTAAAGAAAATTGTATAGCACCCGCATTACAAAATGACTTGCACATATCCATTCTTTACGTCGGGAGTGGAAAAATCGATCACGTTATCTTAGTTTTTTTACAATTTCAAATGAAGACTAGACTTGTTTCTTGAATAGCAAAATGACACGACAGCACGGCAGTTCACGTGACTAGGACTCATGTAGGCTTGGTTCTATTCCCTGGTTGAGCAAAATACCTGCTTCAAGCTGATGCCTTTTTTGAAAGATTGTTTAGTAGTTATTTAGAATGTTTTTTAATGTTATTTTTGAAGTACTCTTTTCAGGAGGTGTAATTGGAATTGGTAATATTTGTTTTGGGAAGGGGCGGTAAGTTGTCAGTATTGGTGAAATACACAGTTAAGTAATTGTTTATCATTGTAATTATTAGTGCGGGATAATATTTTGAGATTGTTTGTACTTAGCATTGACTGCCTCCGTGGCGCAGCGGTTAATGTCGCCTCACCACTACCATTGCGTCGGGAGGTCGTGGGTTACGTTCCCATACACAACAGTTATTTACACTGTGTGATCCGCAATTAGTTATTTCTGATCTGGTTGTACTTTGTGTCCGTTGTATGTAAAAGTACCCGCGACGCAAGAACAATTCTTTTCCTTTTTAATATCTAATTATAAACATCCATAGCATGTATGTTTGGTACCACGGCTGCTTTTGTACAGTTTCCAAAATGCTAGTGCCACCCATCCCTAAACTAGACGCTACAAAGTTCCTTACCTGGCTAGTTTGATCTGACTACAAGTGGTTTAGATTGGAAGATTGAAGGATACAATTACTGAATAACATATGTACATAGAATTCTAAACTATTTAGATCTTTTAGTATATAGGAAAAATATTTTTTCTTTGTATAAATTTTCCTTGTTAATAGTCATCCTAGCGTCTTAGTTCTTCAAGTCACCCGACTGTTGTCTTTACTGACAATGATCAAATACGACTTTTAAAGTACCTTCATGAGCACGGAACTAGTTAAGATATACTAAGCGGTCATCTACTATTCGCCTAAGCTTGCCAAACTCATTAATATAATTTTTTTGTTGATATTAAAAATGCTAAAGTCTGCCTGTCTGTCCGCTTTCCCGGATAAACTACTGAACCAATTTAGCATGAAAATAGTTACAAACATCACACCTTCTTCCCATAGTGATAGACAGAGAACAAAACACACCACTAGCTTCTATCTACACAAACTTCCCTTGCTTCATTCACATCCACACATCTTGTCACACAGGACCGCCGGTTACGAGTACTACACACCTGATCTTTTAGCAAGACATCGCTGACATAGACAATTTTATTCCTAAATCTGCCCCTAAACCGGAGAAAAAGGTACCAAAACCAGGCTAAACGATTTCAATTTAAACACTGTATTATAAGTGGTATAAGCCTCTTGCCTCTCGATATCAAATTATTTACTCAATTCTACAAATATAAAGAGTATTTTTATTTAGAAAATGGTTGTTTCATGTCGAATTTACTAAGGTGATACAATTTCCGGCCAGTCGGAGACGGTGTCAGGTCTACATTCTGTTAGATTAAGGTACTGTGTTAGTAATATTTCTATTTCCAATGGTTAATGTAGTTTCTGGACTGTGTTTGTTATTGTGATACATAAACTTTTAAAGTATGTAAAAAATATAAACCTCTAAATTACCTAAACGATAAGTGCCAACATCAAAAAACCTATCCGAAGCCCGCTTATGTCTACACTTACGATGACAAAGGTAAAAGATTATACAAGTATTCGTAACCAATTAGTGTAAATTAAGTAAGATACTAACAATAAAAAAAGGATGAACTAATTTGGTCAAAAATTTTGCTCGCAAATAGCTTATTATAATAACAATGAACTATTATTGTTCGATTAACTCTCTATTTTCTTCTGCATATTTAACAAACAAACATAAAAAAACTATCACAAAATACTCTATATCCGTTCAGAACTAGGCAACTTTAGTTTAGGTTTCGAACACGATACTAATTCACCACCGAATACTTAATTGATGTAGTACTGCTTCACAGTATTTCGGTAAGTACATCAACGGCTATATAATATACTGCAGTTGTTGAGCCAAATTAACGTCCATTAGCCAGTCTATTCAGCTGAACATAATCTAATGGAATAGAGATAAAAGCCTCTTGCTGTTAAAATATCACAATTTTGTACTTTAATCGAATATCGATTTACTGCAGGACCTGATATGGGCCAGGAGTCTACAAAAAAATCCCTGTAAGTTATTAATATAATGGTATTGGAGCTTAAAAGGATATTACACTTATATATGTACATATAATTGGACAACTCACACACGGTCATTTGATCCCAAACTAAGCAGAGCTTGTACCACGGTAACCAAATAACTGATATACATACTTATATACTTCTAAATACATACTTAACTAAATTAAATAACATTCAGGCTCAGAACAGATACTCGTGCTCATCACACATATATTTGTCCCGGGTAGGATACGAACCCACCACACGTGGCGAGGTTACCACTTTAACCACAGCGCCAAACGTGCAGTTTACTTACTCCCTAAATTTGAATATCGGCCAAAACAAACCACAATCGCACTAAAAGTTTATAATAATCAATTAACAAGGGTGACTGCACCAGATATTCGATAATAAACTCTAGAAATTTATCAAGAACTTTTAACAAAGACCCCGTGCACATCGTTAGGGATAGTGCACATTATACGCAAGGATACAGTTACCTTCTCGTTACGGAGTCGTTTCGCTGTCGCATCACTTACGTGCTTGTTAAAATGGACTTTGAAACTACCGCCGCCATTTTTACGCTTGGAGTAGTAGTAATATTGCGTAAACATACTTAATTTGACTTCAGAACTATGATATGTTTGCATCGGTTGTAGGAAGGAAAAGATCTTTGATTTGAATAAGGCTGTTTTCTATCACACACATAATTAACAAGACATTTACATGTGCGATAGAAAACACCAAGCGAAGTTTAAATACTATTTTGTAGCACCAAAAAGCTAACCGCACTATTGTTATAAGACATTTTTTGTTAATGATCAATGCTGAGAATTTTTTTAAATATTTTTTTAGCCAGTTACTGTCGCACTGTAAAAGTTGAGATGAGTTTCCTCATGGATAATCTATACTAATATTATAAAGCTGAAGAGTTTGTTTGTTTGAACGCGCTAATCTCAGGAACTATTGGTCCGACTTGAAAAATTATTTCAGTGTTAGATAGCCCATTTATCAAGGAAGGTTATAGGCTATATATCATCACGCTACGACCAACAGGAGCAGAGTACCGGTAAAAAATGTTACAAAAACGGGGAAAATTTTGGCTCATCCTCTCTTATGTGACGCAAGAGAAGTGCGCGGGTCAGCTAGTGGAGGAATAAGGTCTTAAGTTCAACACGATTGCCAAGTGTGGGTTGTTACTTTACACAAAACTTACTGGACGAAGAGTTTCCTTCTGCAATGAGGAAAGGACTAGGTCTTGAGTCCATCACGATACCCAAGAGTGGAATGTAACTACAGTAGATTTCCATCTAAATTTCACCTCAGTATAAAGGACTCAAACGCATTAGATTACCGTATTTCGTTCCCCAACATACTTATGTATTCCCCTCTTTAAAATGAATTTCTGCATGCCCTCAGGGTCCCCTTCGCAACGTCCAAACAAAATGCTTTTTACTTGTTTATCTATGAGGAAAGCAAACTTGGTTTACTAAGTAATATGCAATGCTGCCGTGTACTTTCAAAGCCTTTTACCAACACTCCAATTATCAGGAACAAAGATTAATGCTGAGTTTAGATGAGGATAAAAATGGCGACATTTTTGGATTATATTTTCTATATTGTAGCTCGATTCTCTACTAGTATCGACTACCGACAACCGACCTGTCATCGAGAAATTTTGTATGAAAATCTGATCAGCGCCTCTGACGGGTGTCGAAGGAAATATTTTGGCAGTACATTCTAAACGTCAAAATATCGATACTCGACAGTACCGACTGTACAGAATCGCGCTACAGTTCATATTTTAGAGGTTACAAAGACACGGTTACTAGATTTCCTACTAAGCAGAGGATGTACATACTTTAGTTAGCAGATAACTGATAGATATACTTGTAAGTCCTTACATATAGATATTTTTTCATTCAGGCTTTAAACAGCAATTTTTGCTCAACGCACGAGTATCTCACCTGAGTGGGATTCGAAGACAAGACACGTGCAAGGGCGGCATTCTCTACCTACCCCCATGGGAACATGGCGCGATTTTGTCTATGTCTGTACTGGTCAAGAAATCTACGTCCGTTTGTAAAGTGACGATCGTCTAAACTCACCTTTAAAACAAACCTGGGATTTATAAATTTCGTTTGTTCTCCATAATGTCTTGTTCCTTTGAATTGTGACGGCGCCTCACAGACTTACGGTACTCTTGTTGCATCGAGAAATGGATTTCAGTCAACCAGTTCGTTTGTACTTTGTGCTTCGAACATTTTCTGCAAATTCCCAGTAGCAGCCCCAGCAGCGGGTGCCCAGTGGCCGGTAAATGGAATAACTAATTGAATATTATGGTAGTGAAATGTAGCGAAAAAGCACAAGGCTCTTATTTTGAGTGCTTTTTGGAAGCCGAGGATTTCGTATTGACTTATAACACAATAATGTTTATGAAATACATAGCATTGACTAAGTAATTCGATTCAAAATGTATAATTCATGCTTGAATGTTGTACGAGGTTAGTATGATCATGTTATTAAAAACTTTTCTTTCGGGTCTTATTTTTATTAGCGCTCTGAAAGCACGGTTTATCGTTCTATACGCATCTTGAAAGCCTTTGTCTTTATAAACACCATAGAAAGACGTCTATGGTGTTTATAAAGACAAAGGATAGACATCCTTTTGGGAGGTCTACAAGGCAAAGGTCCTTCACTCCTGTATCATATCCACGATAGGGTAGCAAATAGCGCTAACAAGGGTGTTCTGGAATGATGGAGGGACTTTGAATCTACCACGCAGCCTAATTTTAACCTTTTTTAACTCTCTATACTGCCACTGTCCCACTGCTTGGCAATGATCTCCCCTCCATACGAGGAAGAAGTTTTAGGCCTTGAGTCCCTCTGCCAAAGAAACAACATTAAAATTTTCTTACAAAACATTTCTGTCAATTCTATTTCACTAGAAGTCTGTATCAGTTAAGTCGTTTTATTAGTTAACAATAGTGGCTGCATAGCAAAAATGTATAGAAGTGATCTAACGCGGCTAGATCGTGGCACTCAATGTCCATTTGTCGAGATCCAATTATGTGGTCTATATCTATCGGGCTCTGTGCTAGGGGCGCAAACGATCTGTCGATGCTTTAAAAACATTGCAGAATAACAGTCGAATAAAATATTGTTTATGATTGGCTAGAAATATATAAAACGATACGGGAATTAACGCGAAGTCGCATTTTTCCTTGAAATGCAGATTGCACTCGCCGCGGTCGCAGCCTAACTTAGGCATGTTAGGCTGCAACCACGGCGAGTGCAGATAATTCATTCCTTCCTAGTATATAGTATTAAGCCGCCTACTACGTGAAACTAACATAGTTAATGAGGAAACGCGGATCTACTCTTTTAAATAAATAGGTTAGCGGTTGTGACGAAAAAAGTAAAGTAAAGTAAGCCAGGAAGAGAGAGAGAAATGTTAAATTTTTTAGCATAAATAAGTTTAATAGTAAAATAAGTTTAGATATTTATAATCTATATAAATAAAAGAAATCAGTGAGATATACAGGGTGTGGCGTAAATAATGGAAAATCCTTTACCAGCGGATGACCCGACTGATCTAAAAATTAAAATTTACCTCTGGCACAAGTATCATAGTTTTTGAGATTTTGGCCATTTTGTGTGTTTTTTAAGAAAGCGATTTACGCTCTTAGTTTTTGATGCTGTGATCACAAATTAAGGCTTTTTTTAAATCCGTTTTCTGCAAATAAATCCTGAATAGATGTGCTATTGAATCTACAATCTTGTTTTGTTATTACTACTTGTTTTTTATTTAAATTATGCATTCAAAGTTAAATTTTATAATCTTTCACAACTTTCGTGCAACTTTGAGCACTTGTGGTGAAAAATAAATGTATGGTGGCTTTACTGCCCACGCCATAAATAATTTTTAAATTTTATCAGAATTCTAAATTGGTATAACATGCAGCATTAATACTGATTATTGTCAAAATATTACAAAGAACTTAAATTATTAACACTTTTGCCGGTCGACTAATTTTATTTTTGCACGCGTTTAAGCTAAGTTTGCTTTCAAATATTCATGTCTATAGGGTTATTACACTATTAAAGATTATTTAGATGATAAAAAAGCTTGGAACTGTGCTGCTTCTACCAAGTCTATTTTAAAATAATGTATTGTAATTTGATGAAAAATGATTTATTTGTCAACAGATTAGTTTTCTTTAGATTTCTAATTATCTTTATTATTTGAATATTATTTATGTTTTTTATTTATTTTTTTTTCTTTCTTTTCAACACTGCACACAAGTGCTCAAAGTTGCACAAAAGTGTTGAAACATTATAAAATTTAACTTTGAATGCATAGTTTAAATAAAAGACAAGTAGTAATAACAAAACAAGATATTAGGTTCAATAGCACATCAATTCAGGATTTATTTGTAAATAAATTTGGCCATTTTGTGTGTTTAAGAAAAGCGATTTACGCTCGTACTTTTTGATGCTGCGATCACAAATTAAGGCTTTTTTTAAATCCGTTTTTTGCAATTAAATCCTGAATAGATATTGAATCTAGAACGCGCTTAGCGTGCAAAAATAAAATTAGTCGACCGGCAAAAGTGTTAATAATTTAAGTTCTTTGTAATATTTTGACAATAATCAGTATTAATGCTGCATGTTATACCAATTTAGAATTCTGATAAAATTTAAAAATTATTTATGGCGTGGGCAGTAAAGCCACCATACATTTATTTTTCACCACAAGTGCTCAAAGTTGCACGAAAGTTGTGAAAGATTATAAAATTTAACTTTGAATGCATAATTTAAATAAAAAACAAGTAGTAATAACAAAACAAGATTGTAGATTCAATAGCACATCTATTCAGGATTTATTTGCAAAAAACGGATTTAAAAAAAGCCTTAATTTGTGATCACAGCATCAAAAACTAAGAGCGTAAATCGCTTTCTTAAAAAACACACAAAATGGCCAAAATCTCAAAAACTATGATACTTGTGCCAGAGGTAAATTTTAATTTTTAGATCAGTCGGGAAGTCGCCCATCCGCTGGTAAAGGATTATCCATTATTTACGCCACACCCTGTATATACGGGCATAACTTTTACGGGAACAACTAAACTAAATTGGATAATTAAATTGGATTGGACAAGATTCGTATGGGATCGATGAGATCACAATTATCACAGGAATGGAATCATTGATAAAATTGTTGATACTATACCCGGACAAAGTCGGGCAAGTCCGCTAGTAATTAATAATTATATTATCAGGTACATCGATATTTTCCATAACATTTGCACCCCTACATCACGTGTACTTGCACGTAGAGGGTGTGCAGGGGTGGCTTGTGGTCTGGACATTAACAGTGATTGCATTTAATTATGGATGTAATAGTCCCGAGATTGTTTTCAATGAAATAGTTATTAAGTACTTAACGGTCTGTATTGAAGGCGTTTAATTTAGATGAGTTTGTTAGAAATTATGTCATTTGAAAATAATTTTAGAGGAAGTTTTAATTTATTTTCGTATTTGTAGTTTGTTTGAGTTTCTCCGTCTGTTTGAGAAGGTACAAAAGTATTTAATAAAACCAATAATAATTTGCGATAAAGAGATTTGATACTATTATAAGCAATGATCTTCAAGGATTCTATATAACGAACCCCTTCTGAAATTTGGTGATAAGTCTGTTTTTCAGTGCAGAACTGACATCAAAACACGAAAACACACTTTCTACTTTCCCTTGGCTATTTTTTTTTTATCTGTTTGTAGAATATACCGCCATAACAAACATCTTTTATTCATTATTTATTTATTTACGTCACACTTAGGTGTTGGATATGTAAAAGGCTTTTAATCAATATTCTTAAATTACATACCAAGAATGAATAAATTGCGCCAAATACTGATATCGTATCGTTCCCGTTCCGTACAGTATAAAAAATCTAACTATAAAACTCCAATCAATTTCAATAAAAATCGCCTAAAGACATTGATTACAGCAGCCGTTAGTGACATTGTTACGAGGAATATTCACTTCCTCTAAGGTTTTTTACTGAAATATCCTTTTCAAAATTGCTAAAATCTTTACTACACATACCCTTATTATTGTCAAGTCTGTCTATCTGTCACGTCGTTACAATTAAACCGCTGAACTGATACAAACATAATTAAGCATAGTGATAGTAGGAGACTACGGGGACTAATCAACTACGTATTTAGAAAAAAAACATCTTTTAAGGGATTAAAATTGGGGATGAAAGCCGATATAATTATATTTAGTTGAACACGACTACTCATTAATTACCATAGCTTTGAACATCAAAAAATATATCCTTTTAAAAATTCAACTTTCAAGGGGTTTAAATAGGGGATGAAAGTTCGTATGCAAGCGAAGCCGCGCGTGCCATCTAGCAAGGGTATAATATTTCATTTGTAAAAATTTACGTATTTTTAAAGCAGACTGCGGCTTTAAAACGTATGCCTCGTTAACGAGTATGCAAAAAAAAATGCTATTTTTTTCACCGTGTTCCGTCATATTCGTTACAGTAAAAGTTTGGCTTACAACGCGGGGCGTATCGCTGTTCACTAAAATGTTTGATTTTGTTCCAATAGGTCATTCAAAAAAGTTTTCGTTGAATATTCTGGTTTAAACTGTTTTATTGTTTTTTATGTGTTTTGGTAGGCCTTTGATGGCATTTGGGACGTTTTCTAGGTAATCCATCTGTCTGTCTGTCTGTCTGTGTCTGTTACTCAATCACGCCTAAACTACTAAACCAATTTGCATAAAAATTGGTATGGAGATATTTTGATACCCGAGAAAGGACAAAGGCTACTTTTTACCCCGGGTAATAACGCACAATGGGAAAACTAAGGTGGCGTACGAAGGCGCGGGTAAAAGCTAGTTACTAATAATTATTAAAATATTTTAGACAGATTCATACTGTAAAATGGTCCAAGGATATTGGCAATTGAACAGAGCAAGCTGTGAATTAGCAGTTTCTTCACCCGAACAACAGCTTTACCGAAACGGTGGTAGATTAAAGTATTACGATTTTAAACAGTTGTAAAAGTTTTATTAAAGAAAGGATATGCTGAATTTCAATTTGAATATAGACTACTTATATTGAGCAGAATACTTTTATATACAAAATACATATACTTTTGCGACAAATATAAGCTTGAGCTAGCATTCAAACTCGATGCCTATCTCATTGTGAATCTATAAAACAAGACTTTCCACTACAAAAGTTGCTATGACACGAGAGCGGAAATTATGTCTTTTCTTCGTCGTTACGATTGCACAGGATGTCATAGACTTCCCTTACTATTACACTGAAATATAACGTAGGTGTAACACCGACGCCGTCCGCTCGACCAACGTAAGTGACCGTGGTCGTAGGAAGACAATAGCCTTTATTTCAATTTTCTCTCTTTAATGTCGCACATTAAAAAGTAAGGACATGATTTTTTTTGTTACTTAACTAGTGTATTGGGAGGGTACGATTCCCACGCGGAACAATTATTAATGCGATCCACAAATAGTTGTTACGGGTCTGGTTGTGCTCTGTGTTTCTTGTTTGTATGTTTGTAAAAGTCCCCGCGAGACAAGAGCAATTCTTAGTGTGGGAGTTGTCGGATAGATGTACTCTTAGTACTATTTGAGTAGAGACTGGCACAAAAGTCGGCCCAAGCATAGTATTCAGTAAATTAGTTGCTGTCGCAAAGCCATATCAAAGGCCTTTGGACAACAACTTTGATACTAGCTTAACAACTAACCATACGATATATAGATTTCTCCCGAATGCTACTAGCGAATTGAATTCAATAGTGGTAAAAATCTTTTGAAAAAGAGCTATCCTATACAAAAAGGTACTGGAAACCAGACGTAACCTATTTAATGAATTACCAATCGTAGAGTGCAGCTTTGAACGGATACTTTAGTGATGTTATTGATGAAAATTTCGGATATACTAAAATCATTATATATCAGAATCTGATAAAATGACTTCGTTGCAGATTACACTGGCCGTGGACGCAGGCTGACTGAATCAACGATGACTGGACTGCATGTATATGCTTTGACCACGACCAGTGTAATTTATACTTCTTCTTCTTCTTAAAGTGCCTCTCCAACTAGTGAAGGTTGGCAATCAGTTCTGCATATTTCGTCTTATCTTTTGCCAGACGAAAGAGTTCAGCAGCACTCCGTATGCTCGTCCATTCTCTAATGTTTCGCAGCCAGTATTTATACCGAAACATTACTTATATTATTATATTGCAAATACATTTGTTAGTTATGGATAGCTACGATTATGGATTTTGGAGAATTATTAAAGTAAAGAATAAATAGAGCGACTTTGCCCCTAATGAGAACATTTTAATAACGGTACCGGCCGCGGAAAGCATTTTTTCGGATAAATAATAGTTTCGGTTACGGCGCTCCGTAACATCCCTGTTTTCATTGCACACCGTCCATTGCTCGTTGCCAAAGCACTAGGATTCCCCGTGTGCATCGCGGACAGTCAAACGATGGTACAAACGCTGCTACGTGCCTTTTGACCAATTCATTGAATGGAAGTAGGGTTGCGAAAAACGAATATTCGTAGACCTTTCGGATGGCTCTTATTTCAATTTCATTCGAAGATGGGTGCTCTTCGGTATTGCATGGCCCGTATGTAAGCCCATTTTCCTCATTGCATATCAAACGACTGAATCAATTTCGATTCAATTTTGCAAGGTGATAGATATTAATATGGGAACGACAATAGGCCATTTTACATGACTTTAAGTAGAAAAAAAGCGTATATGATATATTTGAACAGTACGATTCATATTTTTCATAAAATATCGGTTGGGTTACTACAAATTATACAAAAAGCCCTCCTCGGGAATAGCTATTATAGCTAATCTATTGGTTAAACTGAATGAAAATCGAATTAGTTGGTTTTAAGTTTATCTCGGAGAGACAGACAGACGCGCCGTAGGCATTTCGTTTTATATGCTGTGAAGAACATAATTCGTTATAAATATTTACCACTATTGCACCGGCTGTCTAAGGTTTGATTCCCATACACAGCAATAGCTCGCAATGTGAAGGTCAAAACGTCGGCAAATCAAAATAATCACGTCAATGCACACATTAAAAGCATGTTTCAAATATTTCCTACTAATTGGTTTCGTGTCTAATGATTTTAACAACTATTTAATTAAACACATATCCGAAAGTCAAACAATGACGTGATATTTTCTGTGTATTTCGTTAACAATGGTTTGTACAAACTGTTTGTTTATTTGACTAAAAATTATTTGTTATTTTAGTGGATTATAGACAACATTTTCATTTACATAGCTTTTTCCGGGAATTATAATGAAAAATAGAATATTTATGGTCCTAACTAGATATATGAATGTGATCATGTGAATGAAGCAAGGAAGATTTATAAAGGTTTTGCCAAGTGGTGTTCTTTAGTCTCTTCCTACCCCTAGGAAAGGAAGGCGTGATTTTATGTATGCACATGGCTTTTTTACAATAGTTCACTGATATGATCTGTCATCACTTGATACCTGTATAAATTCGGACGGCCTCCGTGGCGTAATGGTTAAGATGATCACCACACCACTGCATACTTCCTTCTCGGAACAAATGCTTGTGTGATCCAAAAATATTTGTTTCCAGTCTGAATGTACTTTGCATCCGTTGTATGTATGTTTTTAAAAATCCACACAACAGAAGAACAAAATTCTTAGCTCGGGAGTTGTTCCTTTTTAAGAAAACAAGACAAAAAGAAATTTATTTCCACACATCTACTAAACTAAAATACTTTTATAGAGTTATCCTTTGGAAGATGACACATGAAACTATGGAATTTTCAAAGCCTGTTGCTCAAAATGTTATCAAAAGAAGCCTGTATTATTCCTTTGCCTGTAGTAGTAGTCGTTCTCAAAGGAAATAAGTAAGGAAATCTCGGAACCTTACACTTGCACTGGAAGACGGGAGAAGAGACACAATATTGAGAGTGTTGAAAGGTTTTAAAGGAAATGCGTCGCGACGTATTGATGTTTATACTTGTATCCTAGGTTTTATCTAATAGTATAGTTTTGGAAGGAATTTCAGAGTGTCTATATTTTTAAGGGTTAGTTCTGCTGACTGCATTTATAACGTGGTCTCGGGTCGTATTCCCGGGCGAATAAAGTGCTATTGGTCTTTTCTAATTTAATTTAAAATGTTTATTTATTTATTTATTAACAGGTAACTCAACAGGTACAGTATACATAAAAATCACAAACATGTAATAAAAAAAGATCAATACTTATATAAAATACATAATTATAGTAGAATGTTTCGGAATAGTGACTCTGAGTTTGGTAAAGTGCCAATAGGCTCGCTCTATTACATGGAACAAACTTGAGACCTGGAAATAATCAGCAACAATGCGGCATACACTATACTAGTATGATAGACAAGAGGCCGTCGAAAAAAGAACATCACGATTATGACAATAGCTTTTAATTGTGGCTAAGAATTATCTAGACTAAATCGCATCAAATTACACATAAAAAAATCCAATATCCACTATCCATAAAAAATATCCATTTAGAAATTATCAGTAAAGATGACCATGCTATAGAACTAGTAATAAAGTTACCATGTGCTCGCACATACAAACATCCGATTCCTTCCTTGAACATCGTAACTAACTGGACGATGTTCATGGAAGACATATCTTAACTTATTTATAAACCGACCTAGACACAATAAGCAATGTATGTTGTACGAATTATAAAGTTAGCTAGTTGCTTACGGCCAACGCCATCTAGTAGAGAATAGGAGAACTATATTTTACAAAAAAGATAGTTGTTTTTTTTTATTTAGACGTTAGTAGATAATGATACATTATCAGTATGAATTCATAAAAATCTTCAAATAACATTTTAATCATTGAATATAATTGTGAAAGAAAATAGTTTGATCATGAACCAGAATTTTAATATAAAAACTAGCTGACCCTGCAAACGTTGTTTTGCCAAATAATAAAAAAAGTGTTACTTAAAGGTATGAAAAATAGATGTTGGCCGATTCTCAGACATACTCAATATGCTCACGAAATTTCATAAGAATCGGTGAAGCCGTTTCGGAGGAGTATGGCAACGAAAACTGTGATGCGAGAATTTTATATATTAGATATAAAATACCGCTTAAGCTAGTCTATAATTATCTATATACGAAAATTTACATCAAACCTTCGACAATGTAACGTAAACATAAAATGCTGAACATAAATACGTGAAATATATAAGCTTTTAATAACTGCATGCAAAATTAACGTATCTCGTGAAAATCTGTACATTGTTGAAAACCTTTGGGAGAGCGTTGTTTGGTATAAGGTCGCAGCACACATACCCAAACACGGATCGTAGCTGTATCGCCTGTTACCGATTTAAACTTAGCAAAAAAAAACATTTTATCTCACCGTGTACCAGACATGTTATGTAGATACCTGAAAACATATTTTACCACAGCTACAACTACCATTACAGGTACCACCCAATGCGGTAGTTATACCACAATTACATACTACTTAGCTTATGCTATTGCTTACATTATATATAATGCCTAGCTTATGTGTTTGTGAACACTAATACCTATTTATTAATACAACTTTATCTTTAACCTAAACCTTAATGTCATAACATTTATAATATTACAAACATAGAAATCCTTGTAAATTCACTCAAAGTACAGCAAAACACGTCTACTCTATCTGCTATCATATAGAGAGTGCCCTCGACAGTGATGCCTCCTGTAACAGTTTGGTCCTTTCTCGTGGAACCGCTAACAGAGGCGGTTTCCTTCGTTTCCACATACATCTGTCCAATATAAATATACGTAACATATCAGAGTATGCGTAACCTGCCAAAATGGGTTACTTAAAATTTTTACACTGACATTAATATTTGAAAAGTCTAACAATTCGAGGTAAAAACATATTATATTTACATTACGATACCTTTTGTCCGTCTTATATTTTTATTTATGAGCGGAATCAAAAATTACGGCTATTTGTTAAAAAGTACGTTAAAGTTTTTATTATTTAGACTGATTGTTGGGCTAATTAGAATTTCTGTTTCGTTGCCTTAAAAACATTCCAACATTTTCGTATAACATCACTGGTATACATCAATGAGGCGATTGCGAATTGTTATGTGTGCTACTACCTTTATCTTCATTCATAAACATCTGTCTAGACCGACGAAGTTCAGATATGTTTTTCATAATATTTCCTTTTGTGTAGGAGACAATACGAAACGGTTGAAATAATAATTGTTTACCGAGCTATTTCTGTATGTGAATGAAGTTAAATATAACCAAGTGAATGTAGTCCATTGAAATGTTACAATTTGAGGGCCGAATATTGCATTTCTTAGAGGACGCAATTTTATTTTTGGGACATTTAGGGGGGGTCAATAGAAGCTTAACTTGAAGTTTGTGGGGTCGCCACCCTTGTCCCCCGGCCGCCATCTTGGAAAAGGGGTGGAAGCACTTTTTTCGCTATATCTTGGAAACTATGCGTCTTACAATAAAATTGTAAAAGCGTAATTTGTAGCAAATTATTTTGCCTACAAATATGTTTAATAACTTTTTGTCCTAAATTAACAATTAAAGAAGTTATAAGCAAAATAGTGAAATTTTTTTACAAAAAATTTATTTCCGAATCCGGTCTATTTCGGAGCGCTGTTACTGAGTTTCTAATTAATGAAATTAAAAAAAATATAGGGCAAAATTTTCCTCGCAAAATTATCTACAAGATTGGTCTGAGTTAATTTTTTTTAATATATTCATATCAGCTTAGCCTTTTTCCCAAACTATGTTGGAGTCGGCTTCCAGTCTCACCAGATGCAGCTGAATACCAGTGTTTTATTTGGAGTGACTGCCTGTCTGACCTCCACAACCCTACCTGGGATATAAAACGATACCCCTCGTTAGGACTGGTTGTCAGACTTTCAAGCTTCTGAGTACTGTTAACGACTGTCAAATATCTTCGAAAATGACAGCTGGGACCCACAATTTAACCAATTTAACGTGCCTTCCGAAATAGGGAGGAACTCGATATGTGTAAGATGGTCACCCATCCACCAAACAACCTCGGCAAGCGTAGCTTAACCTCAGAGACCCATCCGCGCGGCTGTCGCTAAAAAAAGTTATAGAGCAATAAAGAAAATAACTATAAAAAAAATTGCACTTTTTTGCTTATAACTTCTTTAATTGTTAATTTAGGACAAAAAGTTATTAAACATATTTGTAGACAAAATAATTTGCTACAAATTATGTTTTTACAATTTTATTGTAAGACGCATAGTTTCCGAGATATAGCGGAAAAAGTGTTTCCACCCTCTTTTCCAAGATGGCGGCCGGGGGACAAGGGTGGCGACCCCACAAACTTCAAGATAAGCTTCTATTGACCCCCCCTACATGTTCCAAAAATAAAATTGCGTCCTCTAATAAATGTAAATCTCATGTAACATTTCAATGGACTAATGAGTTTCTTTATAAATGTATTTTAGTAAGATGATAAACAATGTGGTGTAAATATTTTTTCCTAATATATTTCTGTTAGTATAATTTAATGCTATCTTCTAGTGCTTAAAGCCTTTATGAGAAAAATGTAACTTTGTGTCCGTCTTTTAATTTTTATTTGATTAGGACTAGGTGAATTTAGAGTGAAACATAAAAAATCAAGCCTTTTTAAAATAGGGGTAGGCAGAGACCAGAGATCGCCACTTGGTACAATCCTTACAAACTTCCTTTGCTTCATTCACATCTATACATACATATCTTGTCATACAGAAACGCCGCTTCCAGTATCGCGATTCTATACAGTCGATACTATCGAGTATCGAAAATTTGACATTTCAAATGTACTGCCAAAACAGTTCCTACGGCCCCCTTCAGAGGCGCTCGCGCTGATCAAATTTTCATACAACTCGATGACTAGCCGGTTGTTGGTAGTCGATAGTAGCAGAGAATCGCGTAAATTAACGCGATTCTGTACAGTCGGTACTGTCAAGTATCGAAAGTTTGGCATTTAGAATGTACTGCCAAAATATTTCCTACGACGGTCGGTTGTCGGTAGTCGCTAGTAGTAGATAACCGAGCTACAGTCCCTCAATTCTCTACCACTATCGACTACCGACAACCGGCTAGCTATCGTCATTTTGACATTTAAAATGTACTGCCAAAAAGTTTCTATGACACCATTCAGAGGCGCTGATCAGATGTTCATACAAAATATCTCGATGCCTAGCCAGTTGTTGGTTGTCGGTAGTCGATAGTGGTACAGAATCGCGGTACAGAACTACGTATTAAAAGCAAAACAATAAATAAAAAGTGTGTACTCACAATCTGTATGCATGCGTAAGTGCAGTCAGCCAACCGTCACCCGCGGCCCATTCATTGCTTAGTTTCCGGGGTACCTCGGTGTATAGTGTGTACTATAACATAGAGTAATTGTACTTATAACTATATAGTACGGCACGATATTAATCATGGGTAATGAGGTCGTAAAGGACTGTTATTTGTATTTTACCGGACACGTACAAAGGGTTTTTTTGTCAGTTATAAGGATCGTTAATAAATGTATATTATGATTATTTTAATGAATAGTCATGTTTAAAGCTTTTTTGACAGGTTAACGGTTTACTTTTTTGACACGCCAAATAGCCCTCACCGTTAGAGCAAGTAATTATTATTTCAAAGTAATAATACACACATACATAACTTCTAAAAATCATTGATGTGGACCCTGTCGAAGTGTCATCCACTTGCGTTGAGATTCAAGCTTATACCACTCGGTTAACACTGCTTTGAATGACTGCTCATCGGACATAAGGGACATATTATTAGGCACTCATTTGATACCAACGAAAATAAGACACTGTGACGTCACTGTGTCGTATTTCTATACTAAAACTAGCTGACCCGGCAAACGTTGTCTTACCACATAAAAAAAATAGTGTCACCTGGGTGTACGAAAAATAGATGTTGGCCGATTCTCAGACCTACTCAATATGCTCACAAAATTTCATGAGAATCGAAGAGTACGGTAACGAAAACTGTGACTCTAGAATTTTATATATAAGATGTGTTTTTGACATTTCATAAAGAGTAGCTGATTTGCCAGTCAAATCGTATATAAATAGTCAATTACCCTATTGACTAGTATCAACGGTACCTATGAATCACGTTTTATTTCATAATTACCCACTATATAATCGTCACGCTCGTGGGTACGAGGTATTTAAACAGCACCGCGCTCTGTGACACATTCTGTTTGAGTAAGCTTTACTCTTTGTTATGTGTTTGTTATGACATGGTTTATTATTTATTTGTCGTATTTTTTGTTAACAATTAATTATAGAGTAGTGTTTTGTACTACGGAAATGATGTATGCGACGCTATGTATTTCGACGAGATGCATATACCGAATATCCGTTCTATCCTACTAATATTATAAATGCGAATGCTTGTGAGAATGTATGTATGGACGTTTGTTACTCTTTCACGCAAATATCTACTACTGCACCGATTACGATGAAATTTGGTATATAGGTAGCTGAAGACCCAGAATAACACATAGGCTACTTTTTATCCTGGAGTTCCCGAGAGATCGGGATTTACACGGGAAGGGTTTCCACGTGGAAGACGCGGGCGGCCTCTAGTATCTATAAATATGTAAGTCTATAAGTTACGCTTCACGGCTAAACCCCAGCACATTTTTATAATGAGCCTAAAGATTAAATACCCCCCAATTTAACATAAGCTATTAATTTAATATTGAAAGGATATACGCGCCTTGCTTAAGGCATTAGCTAGTTAGAAGTCTAATTGCGAAGAACCGCTGTGACTTTCTACCGCAAATAGATACAAATACTTGATTCCCGAGAGAACAGCGCTCTTTGATGTGCTTTTGTAATTATCACTGTTCGCGAAAAAGTGCCCGGACAATTAGGTCTCTTCACCGGACAAGGTGGTTTCCGGGAAAGTCCTGAATATTCTACGACACACAAAGAATATTGTTTTATAAGGTAAACCAACCATCATGGATCAATTTAATGTCAAAATAGTTTAAAAAATATTCAAAATAAAAACAAAATACAGTCGAATTGAGAACCTCCTAATTTTTTGAAATCAGTTTATAAGTATAATTAAAATGTAATTATTTATACATATATTTTGAGCACAAAAAGCAATCCTAAACAGCATATTTTTTATTACAAATTAATAATTATACACGTTGCAGTTAAAATAAACTCCTTATAATAGCAGTCTGGTTTATATACAGATAACTCTATGTATTCACTAACCAAATGATCAAGTTAAACGAGTTAAAGAACAACTTTATTATTTCAAAATACTGTTATAACTTCGTGTGACAATATAATAGAGGGCTGACAATGTACAGCTGTGAGCATAAATATGTATCCGAAACGTGAAGTGATAAAAAATTGACAATAAAATAGTTGTGCGATAAAGGAGAATGCTCAAAATGTATGGTAAAAAAACCCAGGCCGTACACAAACGGTGTGTAACTCAGAATTTTAGTGATATTATAAAGCTGAAGAGTTTGTTTGTTTGATTGTTTGTTTGTTTGTTTGTTTGTTTGTTTGAACGCGCTAATCTCAGGAACTACTGGTCCGATTTGAAAAATTCTTTCAGTGTTAGATAGTCCATTTATCGAGGAAGGTTATAGGCTATATATCATCACGCTACTACCAATAGGAGCAGAGTACGGGTGAAAAATGTTACAAAAACGGGGACAATTTTGACCCATTCTCTCTTATGTGACGCAAGCGAAGTTGCGCGGGTCAGCTAGTATAAAAATATATTGAAAACCCCTACTGAAAAGTTATAGCAAAATAGTATGTTCAGATATCGAATTTGATAGAGGTAAACATTGGGAATTCAATTACACAGTATAACTAATTTTTTGAGCTACATAACTTTTGTGTACAGCCTGGGTTTTTTTTGAGCATTCTCCTTTAATTAGACTAACGGTTCATTGGTAATGTTATAGATATAATATGTTAAATCAATAAATTTAAATAAGAGATTACTTCAAGTTCAGCCCGTAATTACAGAATTGGGAAATAAATCTCTTATAATAAAACTAGCTGACCCGCGCAACTTCGCTTGCGTCACCTAAGAGAATGAGTCAAAATTTACCCCGTTTTTGTAACATTTTTCGTTGCTACTCGGCTCCTAATGACCGTAGCGTGATGATATATAGCCTATAGCCTTTCTCGATAAATGGCCTATCTAACATTGAAAGAATTTTTCAAATCGGACCAGTAGTTCCTGAGATTAGCGCGTTCAAACAAACAAACAAACAAACAAACAAACTCTTCAGCTTTATTATATTAGTATAGATTAAAATTTGGATACATACTTGCCTAGCAATAGGACATTGGTAAAATAAATATATGATTATCTACCACCATACATTAAATAATTTGCGAAAAACCATGCATTATTTCATTTGATACTCAATATTGGGCAACAACTTGATCACGAGACTTCAAGCATACTAAAAATTATACAGTGAACACCAATTTACGCACATAACTGTACCAAAACATACACGTGTCAGCAAATTTACGCACTTCATTCACCTTATTCACAAACAAATAAGGTCTATAATCGTATACCTACTAGTGAATAAAGTTATTTTTACAAATAACCCCTTCTATGGGTGTCCTTGGTGCACTTTCACTTGCTGGTCGAGTGAACACCCTAGCTCGGACCGCGTCACTCTGAGTGATACATGGGACATTTTACTATACAATACAATTACTATTCACGAATCTTAGAAGAAAAATAGGGCTGATACATTATTTTAAATAAACTCTATTATTATGTCTTGTGTGCGCCCGTAGCTAGTTGAGCTCACCAGTCGATAAACTATCTGTGGGTTAAGCAAACCTTGGCGCGGGTATTCCCTAGATGGGTGACCGCATACTTAGTATTTGAACTGGGTGTCTCCGTGCTTCGGAGGGCACGTAATGTCAGCCCCGGTCGGTCGGTCTTTCAAAAGGCCTTTCGGGTGGTTTGAACAACTTTGACACTAGGTTGACCACATACCATACGATTAGTAGTAGTACCTAGTCCTAGTAGTATGTCTTGTCCCGTGGGATACAAAAGGCGGGATTATTATTTTTATGATTTATGATGATTGATTTTTGTTATAAGATAGTGGTAACACTCAAAAGATTAGGACTGTCTTTGATATATTATTAAACTGTACATTGTCGGGCTATAGACATTCCTCTGTGACTAAAAACATTCCGCTTTTTAAGCAAACGGATTCGCATATATATCAGCTTAGCCTTTTTTCCAAGCTATGTTGGAGTCAGCACCAGTCTCACTGGATGCAGCTGAATACCAGTGTTTTACATGGAGCGACTACCTATCTGACCTCCACAACCCAGTTACCTGGGATAACACGGTACCCTTCGGTAAGACTGGTTGTCAGACTTTCAAGCTTCTGACTACTGTTAACGACTGTCAAAGATCTTCGAAAATGACAGCCGGGACCCACAATTTAACGTGCCTTCCGAAACACGGAGGAACTCGATATGTATAAGATGGTCACCCATCCACAAATCAACCTCGGCAAGCGTTGCTTAACCTCAGAGATCGATCCGCGCGGCTGTTGTTAACTAAGCCACGAGCTGCTCTTAAACGGATTCGCATAAAGAGCTCAAATGGTAGATGGTTCGAAGCCGATGCAACACCTATGAAGCATGGCGAAACAAAACATCGTGGTGAATCCTTGCATGCGTAAGAATTCTTTAACACAATTCTTGAAGTTTTACAAAGTCTTCAACCAGCACCTGGCCAGTATGGTTGACTCCCTCATTTCGGGAGGAGACCCTTGCCTAGCAGTAGGACAGCATTGGTTTAGTTTTTTAATGTATATTTTCTGTTAATGAGTAACCCATGGCTATAAACTTGCTTTGCAAAAATTAAACAAAGTAATTAAACTTTTCAGATAT
Source organism: Anticarsia gemmatalis (assembly GCF_050436995.1). Classification (NCBI taxonomy): domain Eukaryota; kingdom Metazoa; phylum Arthropoda; class Insecta; order Lepidoptera; family Erebidae; genus Anticarsia; species Anticarsia gemmatalis. The sequence goes on along the minus strand of NC_134776.1, from coordinate 20,901,482 downwards.
TTTTTACAACATGAATTAAATAAATCCGTTCTTTTATAATAAAGCTTCTATATAAAACATTGTTATTTAAATATCAAGAAAAGTCAAGTAATTTCCACTCAAGGTTCTTGGAAACAAACTTGTATTGCTCTGTATTCAACCTTACCGGGAAATATAAAAGGTTAACTGTATTACTTTAAATAAAAGAAAATTATATACCTTCTTACGGTTACTCGATGATACTTCATAAATATACGTATTTTTATATGCTAATATTATAAATGCGAACATTTGTAAGAATGTATGTATGTTTGCTACACTTTCAAGCAGAACTACTGAATGAATTTTGATTAAATTTGGTATATGGGTAGTTCATAACCTGGTTTACAACTAGGATACTTTCTACTCTTCGAAATTATCCTTGGCAACGATCTCACTGTATACAGCAGACACGGTACCATTCTCTGGATTGACAAACAAATAATATTTTAAAAGAAATAGTAATTCCTGCACTTCGCTCCATCTGGTAATCGAACCTGTGTATGACAGTCGCATTTACAACCACAAGGATTAACTGACTAACTGATTAACTTACACGTACCTTTATATAATCCTACAGTTAATTTTTAGTTTCTAAAATACGTTTATGTATCCACGAAGTGGGTGCCACAAGATGGTCGGCGGCAACGGGGAAGACCCAAACGGAGATGGCGGGACGACATAGACGCGTTCCTGGAAGATTGGCCGGAAGCAGCAAGCGACCGAGGAGACTGGAAGTCTAGGGGAGAGGCCTTTGCTCAGCAGTGGGACACAGAAATAGTCTAAATAAAAAATAAAAAAATTTTTTCGTCTGCACTTTATCAGCGTGATGGACATAAGGCCCAACCCTTACCCCTAAAGCGTAAAAACTCGCTAAACAGTAGACTTGCTGCCAGCAGTTGCAAGTGGCAGCCCTAACAAACACCACAATACACTAAGGTATCTTATAGACTGAGTGTGGACAAATAATAGGGTGCTCGCGTGTGCGACTGCTCGCGGACATAATGATGTACTTATATTGTTAGTATTATTTATACAAGAGGTTACAAGAAGGAGTTCTTTAGTTGGTGTGCTTTTGACCAGAAATTTGTGTACAAGAAGATTCATATAGAAAATCAAACTTCTTTCCCGTAGGAGTAAGCAGCGACAGAAACGCACCTGGTATGATCCTAACAAACTTTGCAACTATGCGAAAAATGCATGACTAAACGATGCGAAATTATATTTTTTCTTGAATGTGAATGAAACATTCACGAAAAAAAAATTTGACGTGATGACCCTAATCACTGAGTCATGCATTTTCAAAGATGCACATAAACTTACAGTACACATATTATATCAGTGTATTGAATCTAAATTCTTACAGGTTTCGTATGAAAGAGAAAAACATCTTACATTCATACATACATCCAAACTTACACACTTTTGCTTTTATACCTTCTAGCGTTTTGACTAAAGTTAGCTTTAAAGTCAAACGTTTTAAAAACAAACAAAAGATAAACTTTTAACCCCAATAAAAAATATCGCAAAATTGAAAACGTTTATTTGAATTTTTTTAACAAAAAACACATTGATTGTGCTTTGACCGTGTATCAAAACAATAAAGCTGACATATTTGTAACGTTGCAATATTTCTATATATTGTGACAAAGAAAAAACAACGAAATATTGAATATCTATTCATATAAAAGAGATTGTCAATTTTTAATAGCTAAAAAACTAACGTTCTAAGAATTATGGTATCTTGGCTTTTACAAAGTCATCATCATCATCGTCATCATGTTGGAGTGGGCTTCCAGTCTCACCGGATTAATTAACTTTCATGTACTTTACATGAAGCGAGTGCCCGGACTTCCACAACAAGTTACCTAGGTACCCGGCCCTATTAGACTTTCAAGCTTCTGACTGCTGGTAATGACAGCCGGAACCCACAATTTAGCGTCCCTTTCGAAACCTGAAGGAACTCGGTATGTATGATATTGTCACCTATCAACTGACCGAGCTCGGCCAAGCAATACGGGCGGCTGTTATTGCTTAGCCAGGAGCTCCTCAATTCTTAAATAGTATAAAATAATCTGGCGACATCGCGACATCGCGCGACTTACATCAGTAGCGACAGCGAAGTGTAGCGTGTCGAAGTCCGGCAATGTCGCACCACAACGTCCGACCCCAATTATTTTGTCCCCGTGCTTCTAATTGCACCTTCAAAATGTTTATCGCAAAGAAAACATCGTGAAATCACATTGAAAGTTAAATGCAAGTTTCCATTCAATAGATTTTAAGGTTTCGCTTCACTTTGGCGCCAGTATTCATTTGAAAGACTGTTTTTTTCACCTACAGACCTTTGATACACACGTTTCTTTAACAAGAGACTGACATGCTTTTCCGAGAAAATATAGTTTTATATTTTTAGTTTGGCTTCATGACACGTTTTTGAGAGCAGCAAGGTTAGGTAGTGTTCTTTTGTGGACGAAGCTTGGCGAAAAATGTAAGCTTAATGCCTCGGCAAAGCAGTGGGTCTGTTGTTCAAATCCTTTTTGAGGTTTACTAAGATTTTGAGTTGCCTAATAGACCTAGTTCAATTTCTATGCACTACTCTAATGTAGGATTTACGAGAGTGAGACTTTACTAGAGGCGAAACTTTTTCTTTCCAAAGAATGAAAATTGTCCAACTAACGGCCAGTTGCTTTATAAAAAGTAAAAGCCAAAGTAAAAATTACTTTCAAATTTGACGGTCTTTTTTTCTTTACCCCTTTATACGTTACTTTTAATTTAAAAAAAACTGGCCGTTATAAGCAATTCGGCTAGGTCGGTCGGCTAGCCTTTGGTGAAGCGACTAGCTAAATCGACCCGTGTTAATCCTTCTTTAGGTAGACTGATAGAATGGCAGAGAATGCCTGAGGCAATAAGTCTGCCCATATACTTGTTCTGTATTCAAAGTGAAACAATACTATATAAATAAAAATTAATCAACGAACTGTATGTACATATTGTGCATAACTGGTAGCATAGTGGCTATCAATTTGACGAACACTAGTTGTCAACTTAGATACACGACAAGACCCTTTTATATAAACATAACAAACTTTAACATATTCATATCAAAGAGCTGAGCTGTTTCGCAAATATCGTGAATAATACACGAACTGTACACCATCGGTTCAGTGTTCCTTGCACCTTGTAATCCGCTTACCTGCAGCGAGCCACTGTGGGACGGATTATTCTCCCTAGACCACTGCGTACGAATCCTAGCTTTTACTAATACACGATACACTATTGATTCTGATACGGTATGAGAAATGGTAATGGTGGATACAGAATTTTGGTTGGTTTGATTTTGAAAATGATGTCGAAAAATTTCGATAAACAGAGATAAACTTAAATGCTTCTTTGACTTGGTGCCTGAGGTCCTGGATCTGCTTCTAGGTTAACAGCATTAAGAATGTATTTATTTATTGATCACTGACACCTATGATTTAAGGAAACAGTTACTTCAAAACCGTCTGTCTAGTTTCATCGGGGTATAGTACCTCATGTTCTTTACATAATAGTTATATAACATTTTACTGTCCCACTGCATCTTGGGTCTGCAAAATTTCAAGACAGACTATCTGCCAAGATCACAAATGAGTTCAACCTTGAGTTTCAGTAAACCAAACTACCCAGAGTCAAGTGGAATTAGATACATAATAATACCTATTGGACAGAGTATTTTAACAACTGTCAAGAACTTGAGAAGCTCTAGGGATTATTTTCTCTTGAGCATCCACTATTGTAGCACCTCAAACTATGGGAAAGAAGGTGCATGCAAGAATTTGCTTTATAAGGTGAAATTTTCGCTTAAAAACTACGAAGACGACGAATGGGCAAGACAGACCATTATTTCTACGCTTCAAATCGCTACAGTGTGCAGCAAACGTTAGAGATCAAATATTAAATGAAACAGAAACACAAGCCTTTCAACTAGAATGTTGAGTTCATACAAGCAGAAAGCTCTCAAACTGCAATATTGGCGATCAAAGAGCTGAACTCGGTGGAGTATGGAGGACTTAGAAACGAGCTGTTCATAGTTTCATAAACTATTATAAACTAGCTGACCGAACGATATACCGCCTAACAGTCCATACATTTTTCAATTTTTTTATCTTTCTCTCCGTAAGACAAAACATATTGAAATCGGTCCAGCCGTTCACGTCTGATAGCGTGGCCAAGGGAAATAGGAATTCATTTTTATATAAACATATAGATAGCTAATAATGTATTGGTAAGTTAGAAATAGCGCCGGTACAAATAATTTGTGATCAGTATCTTAAAAATTGTCACTCGTGGGTAAGTAACACTGATCGATCTCTGAGATAAAGCTACGCTTGCCGAGGTTCTTGGGATGAGTGACCATCTTATGTTTCGGAAGGCAAATTAAATCGTGGGTCCCGGCTGTCACTAGCGATGTTTGGCTGTCGTTAATAGTAGTAAGCTTGAAAGTCTGACAATTAGTTTCATGGATGGGATTTGTGTTATTACTCAGGTAACTGGGTTGTGGAAGTCCAATAGGCAGTCGCTCCATGTAAAACACTGGTATTCAGCTGCATCCGGTGAGACTGGAAGCCGACTCCAATATAGTTGGAAGAAAGACTAGGCTTATATACCTATCTCTATACTAATATTATAAAGCTGAAAAGTTTGTTTGTTTGTTTGAACGCGTTAATCTCAGGATCTACTGCTACAAATTTAAAAATTATTTTTGTGTTGAATAGACCATTTATCGAGGAAGGCTTTAGGCTATCACACTGAAACTATTAGGAGCGGAGTAGCAACGAAAAATGTTACAAAAACGGGGAAAGTTATGGCCTATTCTCTCTTATGTGACGCAAGCGAAGTTGCGCGGGTCAGCTAGTCAACAACAAAGTGACAAAATTAAACACATCGCATTACCGGAAACATTTATTTCCGAATAGGTACTTTTACTATAGCCCTTCAAAATGGTCTATATTCACTTGAACATGAACGCAGGTGTCAATGACCCCCTAATGTGGACAGTCATTGTAATCAGGTAGTTCACTATTGTTTTGTGACCACCCGTGCGTGTACAATGACACGGGTTTGATTACTGTGTCAGCAACTTTTGGTAGTACTACGGATAGAGGTGGTGTAGCAAAAAATGTTTGTTTGTGTTAGTTTTTATTAGTTCTAAGTTTTTTTTATGTATGTCCATATTAGATTAGGTGACTTCCAGTCATATTAGCTATACTGTATGAAATGTCAAAAACGCATTTTATTATAAAAATACGTTGTAGTGACGTCACAGTTTCGTATTTTTGTCGTTTATTCCATCTAGTCCTACTAGTAGTTCGATAGTCGAACTGTTTGGATTTTTTTATTCCAATTTGTTATACTGACGGATCGAACTATTTGGAAACGCGGATTTTATTCCAAATAGAGCTATTGTGCATAATAATGGTACAGTCATGGTCATGTAGGAAGAGGAAATTGTCTTTTTTATTATTTGTGATCAATCCTCTGTGAAGGATGTTAGAAAATGTGTTTACGTGTCAATCATACATGAATAATTGTTAGATGAGAGATGAGAGACAAAAACACTCCAGGTATCGATAAAATTACTTATCGACACCTGGAGTGTTTTTGTGGTTGCCATGTGAAAATTAATTATGAATATAGAAGGAAAAAGGCCACTTTATTGAAGAACAAGAGAGAGCATCCTGAGAGATCAACATATTCAAAACACACCTTTTCTTTTAATAACCCATTTCTGTCCCACTGCAGGGCAAGGGTCTCCTCCCAAACGAGGAGGGAGGGGTTAGGCCTTGAGTCCACGACTCTGGCCAAGTGCAGGTTGGGGACTTTACATGCCATCAATAAATGTATTAAACAAATTTTTAGGCATGTAAGGTTTCCTCACGATGTTTTACTTCACCGTGAAAGCAAGTAATCATTATTTCTAATACACACATAACTTCAAAAAGTCATTGGTGTGTTGCATCGGGTTTGAACCTGCAATCACTTCCGTGGGAGGTGCCAGCTTAAACCACTCAGCTATCGCTGACATTGTTTAGAAATTTCGAGGCAAAATTTCAAATACCACCTCCTTCGCTAGAGATCCATCTACGTCCTATGGATGTCACCATTTATAAACATCATGATTTTTTTACGACTTTATAAAAAATCTTGAAAAATAAGTAGGTGATGTTTTATTTTTTGTTTCACTGTACATCGGAGTCAGTAGTTCTATTTGGAATAAAATCCGCGTTTCCAAATAGTTCGATCCGCCAGTATAACAGATTGGAATAAAAACATCCAAACAGTTCGACTATCGAACTACTGGTAGGACTAGATGGAATAAACGATTTTTGTTGGTTTGGTATCAAATGAGTGCCTAATAACATGTTTTAGTCTGAAATAATTACAATTTCAACATTATTTACGAAAACAATTTCATAGCCTGTGCATTTTAGCTGAATCTTTTACGAGTACAAGTTTAATAATTTTTACTTCCCAGTTATTTTCTGTATGGTGTTGGTAACTACCTTTGTAGCTTCGACAGTACTGTTCATGACTGCTGACCACGAGGTACCGAATTCGTTTCTTAAGCTCTAAATAAAATCAGAATATTTCTTAATAGTAGAGGCGCCCATAGCCAGTCGTTCGCCGATCCAGGGGCAAGCAAAGTGGTTGACCGCAAAAAAATGGTATTTAAACTAAGCGTCTTCTTGCTTGGGGGGGCACGTTAAAAATCGGTCCTGGTTGTTGTCAATTAAGATAACAGTCGTTAAGCAACGTCAAAGGCCTTCGGTCGGCTTGAACAACATTGACACTAGGTTGACCAATAACCATACTATATGAAGAAGAATAGTAGTCCAGAGTTTGGTCTCGTGCCTGGTATAAAACAATAGATTTGTCCCAATTAATACACAGCATTGATGTATACCTACCATAATGATACACGATACACTAACAAGGGTGGTCGTCTCAGATTTCATACACGTTGAGTTGATTTCTACCGCACACGGGGAGTTTGTTTCCGACACAAAATGTTTATATTTACAGAATAGTTGTTATTGTATCGTTATTACTTTGCATCTATTGTTTGTTTAGACCCCGGCGACAGAAGTTCTTGCTTGGTTACAAAATTCAGATCTGAGAATCAAACTTGGGATAATTGAAATGGTTTATATGTTACTGTAAAAGCCCGAACTGTGGTAAATCCTAAGATTTTCCGGTAAAACCTAAGATTTACCAACTCTCAATGGTAAAAGTCCGAACAAACCCGAGTTTAAAAACTATGTTACGATATATAAAAGAATCCTCCTTCATAACTCGAGAGATGGGAGTCAAACTAACGACCCTTTTCATCAGATGCTTTATTCAAATCCCCAAGGTCTAGCCTACATACAAACCTCAGCCATTTAAAAAAATCCTAGATTTTTATTTGAAACTGGTAATTAATTTCCTAACTTAATTCTAGATTAAAATCTAAAATTAAATTGCAATTATTAGATATATTTATATATTATTTTTTAAATTATACAATTATTTTATTTTAAGCAGTGATAGCCGCCGAGTGGTATAAGTTGACACCTCCCACGCAAGTGGTCGCAGGTTCGAACCCGAGGCAACACACCAATGACTTTTCGAAGTTATGTGTGTATTAGAAATAATTATCACAAGCTCCAACGGTGAAGGAAAACATCGTGAGGAAACCTTGCGTATCTAAAATTTGTTCAATACATTTATTGAGGGCATGCAAAGTCCCCAACCCGCACTTGGCCAGCGTGGTGGACTCAAGGCCTAAACCCTACCTCATTACGGGAGGAGACCCTTGCCCAGCAGTGGGACAGTAATGGGTTAAATTTTTATTTTAATTTATAATTATTTTTGTTTGGAAGGAGACCTTTGCCCAGCAGTGGAACAGTAATATATTAATTTAACCCAATAAGGTCCCACTGTTGGGCAAGGGTTTCCTCCCGTAATGAGGAAGCGGTTAGAGGCCTTGAGTCCATCACGCTGGGACAGAAGTGGGTTAAAAAAAATACAATGCATACAAATAGAAGTGCGTCACGCGTCGTAATATTTCTCAACGAAATAAACATTATTATTTCTTGATTATCCAAAACTTATAGTCTCAATCTAAATCTCAATGATTCGGTGCCATCCGTAAAACAAATAAAATTGTGTTTATTTATTTATTCAACACAAAAACTCACGGCGACATCTAGTATGTCCTAGAGAACTAAAGCTATACAAAGGGACAAAGAGGTTTCTCTCATGAAACTTCAATAAACATTTAAGTTAAGATATTTATTTACTGAAAGAAAAATCTTATTATTGAATGTTACAATACCTTCTTGCAAATTATATTTAAAAGTGCTTTCTTGAACTCAGAATCGTATCACGAAAAGTAAAAAAAAACAATTGGTAGGGTCTGTGAGTCTTGATCCAGGTGAATAGAAAGGTCATTTTATACCATTTGTGGGTTCAATCGATAGCAAACAAATAGATGTCCGTCTTTTTCAATTTGAATTTACTCAGTTCAAGTAAGTAAACAAAAAACAACGTACGTTTGGCGCAGTGGTTTAAGTGGTCACCTCGCCGCAATAACCATAGTGCCGCGTGTGGCGGGTTCGAATACCACCCGAGACAAATATTTGTGTGATAAACACGAGTATTTGTTGTGAGCCTGGATGTTAATTTATCTATATAAGTATGTATTTAGAAGTATATAAGTATGTTTATCAGTTGTCTGGTTACCATAGCACAAGCTCTGCTTAGTTTGAAATCAGATGATCGTGTGTAAGTTGTCCAAAAATATTTATTTATTTAAAATACACTTTAAGGGAAATCATTGTTATTTTGCAAAATAGAAAATTATTTTTTTTTAGGGTAAAATACTTATTTACACGTTAAATGTTATTTTCAAAAATCTACATCTTTATGCTGAACAAAAGAATATTTTCAATATTCAGTCATTTAAGAGATCTTCAACGTTTAAAATGTTTTACCTTGGTAAACAATCGAAACTTTTTTCCCACCCTGTACGTTCCCACCCCTCGTTTAGTATTCCCTCCACCGGACAGATGGCTCTTTAATTTAAACGCTAAGGTCCTGTTTTCTTTTAACCACTCAAACGTCCGTGGAGACTAAAGTATCCATAATTATATTACAATACCCTCCACGGACGAATAAAATATTAGCATGATTTCTAATAATCCGACAATGAAAGTGAAATAATCAAGACTTAAAAAATCAGTAAGCCTTACCTATAAAATTATTTATCATGCTACGAAAAAGTTATCTCATACGAATCTGCTTTCATATTATATTACACAAAATCATTGTGTAAAGTGTATCTTCTATAGTAATATCGAATTACTTACATCATATTACACATTATTAAAATGGGGGTTGACAGAAAAAAATAACAAAAGTTGCTAAACTTTTGCTTCATCTACCTTCAAAGATCTTGTTGTACATATACTTACCTACCTATCGTTGTTACAGTAATACTTTATAAGTAAACTATAAGAAAGCATGTAATTATTAATTTTATTACATTTCATATCAATTTCATTTCTAAACCTTATTACGAAGTATGAGAATGATGCTTCAAAACTGACAAACGTAATCGCTTGTCCCTTAAAAAACCTACTTATTTCCAACTTTTTGTTTTATTTTTCTTTCCCATTAAAAGGGAAAGATATTTTCCTATATAGTTTACTAATTCAACTATACTTTTAATGCAAACTAAAAGAGTTATAGATATATTTTTCTTAATTGTTTGAAAGCGATATCTTTGCAACTACTCGTCAGATTTATACAAACTATTTTTGTGTATAATTAGCCACATTAATAAAGAAAGCTTTAAGCTTTGTAACATCACGCTATGACCTACAGGGGCTAAGTAAATACGACAAACGCAAGTTAATCTCTCTGGCACAGTTAGCAGACTTCGACACGTAGTCGAATTCTATAATAATTGTAAGAAAATATTGGTTATTTTTTTGAAAAAATGTACAAAAATAATCAAAAAGTTGGTTATAATTAAAATAAGTAAGTACCTGTGTTTCTTTCTAGAAGTGAATCAATGTAACTTACGTTTTAACTGATAAAATCTACCTACGAACGCTTCACTTATCAATGAATTGCAACAAATTAGTTTAATTGCATTACATTATTGCATAACAAAGTCTCATATGAACACCAAATCGAAATGTTCTTATAAGCGGCTCGTTGGTCTAGGGGTATGATTTTCGCTTAGGGTGCGAGAGGTCCCGGGTTCAAATCCCGGACGAGCCCAAACCTTTTTTAACCCCCTTTTTTTACATTTTGATACGCTTTTTTAGTTGTATTTTTTTCTAATAAGATTTTAAATTATCAAAAACTAATCTTTGTTATACAATTTGATTCATATTAATAAGGATTATATATTACAGATGCTTTTACCGTTATACATTTTTAACTAAGTGATTTATTTTTCTTAATGAAAGGTTTCTTCAAATTGTGTAGTCGGGGTCGGCAGAGTAGGCAGAAATGCAAACGTTACTGCATTAAATATCACATTTCGCTATTTTATAGGATAGGCGTACATTGCCATTAGCTAGAAAACGGTCAAGTAATGACCTACATGTAGCATTAGAGGACTAGATATATGATATTTTAATGGTACAAGTAAAACGGGGTTACTTTTTAATACTAGAGTTACTTTAAAATGGAAAGAAATGGACATGTAGAATAGCGCATAGCAATATTTGGTGCCAAAAAGCGAAAAACTGGACTAGTTGCCAGCTTTTAATGCGTGTTATTGACTTATTTATGTGGTCAAATTCACCCCAAATTTTCCCGAAGTACGCAACCCCATTTTACGGCACCTTATTTTAGTAAATTGTTAAGTAAGTCAGTAAGGATAACGCATTATATTTTGCTTTTCTAAGTTAGGCTGCTAAAATTGTTGTCATGTTTTAGTCTTAATCGCTCGGACATAGGATTTTCGGCTTTTCCTAACATTTTAAAATCAGTTTCATTAGCCCCCGGTATGAGTACATTTAGCGGCAGTTTATCTATTCAATAGCGTTAAAACTCATACAAAATAAAACGCTATTGAATAGATAAACTACCGCTAAATGTACTCAGAAACCGGGGGTAGGTAATAGTAGCAGGGTTTTGCCTTTTTCACTCACGTACAATTATTGTAGAATCGAATAAAAGTGACAAAACATTGCATAGGTACTAAACCTGAGCTTGTTTATTAGTTGGTAAGTCAGTACGTGTCTAAGTCCTCCTCATATCCTACAAACCTTTGAAATTGAGACAATATGAGACAAACGTATCTATACAATTAATTCGTAGTTAGGATATTCATTGTGACAGTGTGATTTAAATGAAGAAACTTCGTATCGTAGAAAGCAAGTCTAGACTAGGAAGTATATCTATCGATAAAGCCAGCGGAAATGCATTTTTTTATGCACAGTGAGTGTCACTTCAAGTGCATGTGGTAACTTGAAAATATTATTTTCGTCTAGATTTTGAATTACCTGATTTTCTTTAAAAAGATGAAGCGGGACCGTTAAGTCTGTTTAACTCCTTCTAAATTGTATATCAGATGGAATTTTGATACTTGTTTCTATACATTTGCTGGTACTGTATTTAGCAGATGGGTAATCTAACACACACTTATAAACTGTGAATCTGACTCCAGGATAACAAAATTTTAACATACCACCAAAATCTAAACGTCCTGTAAACCCAAAAGACCTTTACACATATAAATAAATATGTTATTCTTACCGCGGTTTCCTTCAAACACAACTCCATAGAAATATTGTTAAGTAATGAACCGTGTACATACAAAACTATTTGCAGTCAAACAGCCGTGTCATTGCTCTCAGACGGTCGTTATTTTGATAAAAACCTTCAAGGACGTCCGCCTGGTAGTAAGCAGAACTGGCAGTAACCGTTGCTAAACCGGCTCTGTGCTATGCGGAAGATTGACTGATGATTCAACGCATCTGCTTTCTTACTGTATGGTATTGGCGAAGATATTTATGGGATTAGAGCGGATTTTGTTTGACAAAAGTTGTTAAACGTTTTTAAATTATAGGTCCAGCATTAGCGTTTGTTAAGCGTCTAAAATCTGGACAAATTATGTCTTTCTAGTTCGGTAGATATGTATGTCAGTAACAATGATCAGTTGATTTAAAGATAAAGGGTTTCATCGTAAAGAAACACACTACGTGCCTGAGACAATTTTTTTAAGTTTTATAATTGTAAAATTAGCAGCTATTAATAGCTGCTAGTAAAAGATTTTTATGGCAAGTTGGTTAAGGATCTTGTTATTTTTACAAGACCCCTTCCTGTCACCAAAATCACACCAAAATGTTTGAATCAATCGTGTTGTTGGGTTTTCAAACATCATAATTTGATCTGAATCAATCTTGTTGCTAGGACTTCAAACATCGGACAGAAAGTCAAACTAACAAACCCGAAACAACAATTTCATAGATCACACAAAGATATGTTCTAGATCAGTACCTATAATTGAACTCTCAGTCATAAGTTTCGTCTGCCATAAGCACTTTTAAACTTAAACAGTAAGCAACAAAGTAAAGCCATATTCATTGTAGTTTTTTGGCGGTGTAGTAGGAAGCCGTAGTAAATCGGTTATTTGAACCCAAAGTTCGTTAATTTGACAAAAACTACAAGGTCAGTAGCGGTAAGGCATAATTTTTTATAACAGACTGTTTAATGAAAGATCCTGCGAATAATTTTGATTATTTTGAAGGTACTATGGGTTAGTGCTACCTGTAGGAAGTTGATTGCTTATGGTTAAGTATTGGTTAGCCAATCAAGTGGAATTGTTATAGTGGTATCTGTCAGGTACTTTATCTATCGGATAGGTTTCGACACTTATCTAGAAGTCGTGAACTGTTTGATGTTCACATGTTTGTATTAACTTTAAAAAGGCAAGGTTTCGTGCCACTTGAGGTTTTTACGGATAGGCAAATATTTTCCTAAATTATCTTTTCCCATGTAAGGCAGAGACAAGAAAAATTCTTAAACAAAAAAGGAACGACCGTAGGTACCTATCCGACGGATATATACGAAAAACGGTTATCAGTCAAAATAGTATCTATTATTTAAATTCGCCGTTAAACTGTGCTAACAAATTCTTAAGAAAATTCACAAAAACTAATCATTAATTACAAATGCGGAAGTATGAATATCTAGACGTCTAAACCGCTGAATCGATTTACACAAAAGTTTAAAACTAAATCATCAATGACCGAAAACCAGTATTTATTCTTCCCAAATTATTCACGATTCGCGTGGGTCAGGTGTAGAAAATGTATACACCAAGAATGGTTTTAAGAATACTACTAGCTACATCTATCAAATGCTTTCAGAACTAAAATTTTCTTACAAACTATTTTCTCGATTATCTTCTCTTCTTCACTTTTAATAGGCTTTTTGCTATGCTAGGAATATTTTCTACGTTAATAAACCCTAACGAAAAGACTACTATTTGCCTCGTAAATCGGTTCAATTTTCCACATCTCTTTTATAAAGAAGGTATGAAACCTTTCGTCTCCTGCCCTAAGAAACATTAAAAAAATACGCATTCTTTTTGCAGTACCTAAATGTGAATTTTTTTCGATAAAATAATCAGGGAATAACGGGAGAAATTATATTTTACAACCCCTAAAAGAGTTGAGATTTCCACTCAAAAGATGGCGCTTATTAAAATTCAACCCGCCATTTTGCTTTCATCCTTATCAGTAAATGAAAACCAAATACATGCAAAAAATGATGACTTTATTATATTTTAACAATATTGTTCTTTCTATCCATATATTGTGATTCTAACTCATCAACGTACTAAAATAAATCCTGACTGGATTAAAGTGATTAGATTGTCTCGTATTAACGGATTTCGTAAAAGAATTAATAAAATCCGATTTCAATGTTATCTCCTAGATTACATGACATTCCTTGTCTGTTGAATAGTGGAAATACCTATTTATAATGAACAATAACTAGACAGATCATAGTTAGTCCTTACTCAATGATATTTACTTCTAAGTAGGTATACTCTCTCCGTACCTAGCCAATTTCACAGACTGGAGTTAAATGTTCAAAATGTATGCCTTATTTAGCTTCAAAATAATACCTATTTATAATGTACAATAGCTACACAGATTATAGTTAGTCCCTACTCAATGATACTTACTTCTAAGTATACTCTCTCCGTTCCTTGCTAATTTTACAGACCGGTGTAAAATGTTCAAGATCTATGTCTTATTCAGCATCAATCTTCTATCTATCAGTGATACAATATAACACACCACTGGATAAAACAGAAAAACACATACATACTATCAAATCCATTCCATTTAGACACCCAAGAATGACTGCAGAGGCATTTAATGTTCATCTCACACAGACCTTTGTCTACACTGACCACACAATTGGCATATAAGGAGGTCTCCTCCATACCAATCTCGTATGGAGGAGACCTTCTTTGTGATTAAAATAGTTTGGTTATAGTGCATTGATTGTGTGTTGTACAGTGTATTGTATGTTAGTCCTGGTGATGAAGGTACATTGTATGTGACATAATATACTTGTACTGTCATACTGATTCATCTCAACCAACCAAATTGTTAGGGAATAGTGTAAAAGAGTAAAAGGAATAAATGCATGATATGAACGTGGAAAATAGTTAAGCGTTCAAAAATAGGACAACGAACAACTAAAATGGAACCTGGCATGCCACATCCATCAGTATGAATGATGTGCAGACAATATCTGCTCATACTTACATCAATCAATTCAGTATCAAGCATCATCCATACTCACCTTACACTGTTTGACAGAGACTGTAACGCTTCAGATAAACTATTCATATTTCAAGAAAGGCTCCTTTCCCTTGATAAAGAACCTATCCTGAATAACGTGGCTAGATTCAAAACAAATCCCAAGAGTAGTCTCTAAAATATTTTAACTATTGCTTTTTATAACAAAATGCCATTTGACGTTTCCTCAGTCTAAAATACAAACTGTTCATCATGGTCAATGTACTGAGCCTAAACTAAGGGGTCAGTTAAATGGATTAGTTGTTCGTCTGAGTGTATCAAACATTGTGTAATATTTCTTACAAATGTTGTACTATGTTGTATAAAGAATTCCTCTCCTTTGGTCTAAGACCCATATGCACCAGACCGAACAAAACTTCAAGCTTGTTAATGCTCACACATCACAGGTGAGAAAGATGTGCTATTGTGACAGTAAGGACATACAATAACCAATATACCACAGCCATCCTATATTTGTTCGGTCAAAGGTTAGAACAGCCTCACTGCTTGGCTTGTGTAAAAAACATCTTGAAATATTCACCCACATAAAGCTTTCCGGCAAGAATAGGCACAATATGAATAACCGCTGCAATCTTCATTCCTTGATCCCTCTTTTCTAAGTTAGCTATTCTATACTATATGTATCCAGAAGATTTTACTTTTATATGGCCAGTGTAGTTAACTCAAAGGTTTATTCTAAGAGGAGATACTCACCCAGTAGTGTGACAGTGCATAAAATTGATACCTTTACCTCTAGATTTGCACATACAGGAATAAGTAATCATAAAATTGCTTTAGCAAGTGTTTTCAGGCAGACCCTTCTAGGAAGAGAGATTACAATAATGCTCAATTACTATAAAGCCTAATGGTTTCAAATTGTTGCTGTAAATTTTCTAGTAACTTACTCTTCTTGTGATCAACCTCCTAATGAGTGGTATTGGAATGCTAGACACCCTATCACTTAACCGATTCGTTGCGGATGGCACGACAGGTGTGCCATTCAATTCTTTTATATATGGCGTATGACACGAGAGGCGTGTCTTTTTTAAATATCATATAACTCGCTCAAATTGAGTCATCAACTTCTATGGCGGTTGGACCGACAGGCGTGTCACGAAATATTATAATAACAAGTCGCAACGAATCGGTTAAGCTTTATAGCCCATCTATCCTACCCGGGATAACCACTCTCACCTGGGTTGACTCTAGTTGCTGTCAAATTGTCAGTTTTCTTCGGCTTGAAACAATTAGCTGTGTAGGATATAATTACTTATTGTCATAGAAGTTTATGCAAAGAATCACCTGTGTATGTACTAAAGTTATGTTGTAATATTACTTAATGTATTCACTCATATAATATTACTATTAGAGTTATAAAATTCTAGCTATTCCTTTAGAATCAAACTGTACCCAAAATATTGTATTCATACTCTCTTAATAAGAAGCTTGTAACTTCTGATTAGTTATAGTGTTATCTTTTCCCTCATTAAAACATTGATTGCTAGATGCTAATTAATACTGTATAACAAATCAGTAACTTAATTTTTTTTATGTTCTTAACAGTCATGCTGCTGTCACTCCTTCGTATCAGTGGTTTTTAACAAATTTACATTCTCTGGTATGAAAAATAAATAAATATGAATTATATATTCTTTATTAGCTATGTACCATTTTACTTCTGTCAGTTACCTAAGCAAAGGTGTGTTAAAGGTACTTAAATCTATAGAAAATAAAATAAATATTCGGATTTAATTGTTTTATTGATTTATATAAATTTGCCTCAGATCAAGCATTTTACATTTTGGAAATTTACATGTCATTACCGATTGGATGTAGTTAATACTATTTACGCGTGTGTTAAGTGAACGAAAAGCACATAATAGTTGCGCATACTGTAACATCCAAATTATTCCAATAAACTTATATAAAACCATTACACCGGCTCCGTCGCGGGGCAGACAGAGAATATGAACCGCCGCGTCTTTCACTCACAATAAAAAACCAATTATACTAACTGTCACAGCGTCAGCTTTCCGCTAAACTTATTAATCTCTAAGAACGAAATCACATAATTAGAGAACATTATGTTAATAAGTAACTATAATTGGTTATGTTTTATAATAAATAAATACATACGTATTATAATACACATCATTATGGGGTAGGGGATCACAACCCTTATATCACTGAACCCCAGTTAAAAGATCAAATCGACATTAGAGGCGTAAAATATTTGATAAATATAAATAATGCAATCAAGAAGTATTGGAAAGGCATCCAGGTCGCTACCTATCTAAGCTGAATATTATCTATTATGTCTAATAACCACCGGTGCAATTCAATATAAGGAGTTCTAATGGTATCGTTACATTTGGTCGAACACTCCCCGTCACATGTAGTAAAACATCAATTGGCTAACTCGAACTACACACATGAGATAAAACATTACTACAGTAATCACAGGGTAAAATACCTTACACTATCCGAGAACGTCACACAACAATAAGAATCGATTTGTTATTGCACAATTTCACAACTCACCGACATGATTTAAAACATTTGTAAACATATATGCTCATAACTTAGTATCAATTACTTGCTACAATCATTAAGTTAAAAGTGCGTACAGGAGACGATCTCGAGTTCACTGGGGCCTACAATTCCAGTTATATCGTAAACACAACATCCAGAAATAAGATAATATTCACTACTGATTGTTAGATATTAAGTTTCCACGACATTAAGTTTGTAATATGAATAAAATCGACTAAATACTATGTACAGTCAATAATATAATTAAGTAATGTCCAAGATCATTCCTTGTTATTTCATTTTAACAATTCATAATACATGCAATATTTGTTGGTAAAATGTAATCTAACAAATGTTTAAAATTGGTATTCTATCTGGAATATAAGACTAACATTCACAACGGCTTCCCTCCCAAGGGGCGCGCCGCACTGTTCCTCATATACGACCAAATATAACAATAGCCCGATAGTGACAGCTTACCGAGCACACTTCATTGTTTTAAACGCTGGCCCGTGTAACGCATCACACAATTATTATTTATCATTATTAATAATACGACTACGTTTAAGCTTCAATAGGCAGCTTAAGGAATCACAATTCTATAACTGTCGATCACAAACTGGTCTATGCAACAATCTCTACCACACTTGGGACTCTTCGCGCTGTGCGACCGTCACTGTGCGTCGTGTCGACAAAAAGTGACACTCGCACACAGCGATCACAACTTTCCATTAGCAGCTAATATCTATTACTACAATATGTAATGAAGTCGAAATGTTAAATACATGGAACATCCAATATCATGAATGTAATACAGCAAGGTAAACCTGAATGATACATGCGACACTCAGTCACGAATGTCACATTGCAAAGTACCATTTACCGTTAATTATGAACTACGATTATCTACCATGAATTTTGCATATGTACATTACCAAATTTATCCTTTAAATACATCGGATTGAACTTCTTAAACTATTAAGTAATTGTTTTAAGTTTAACTATTTTCAAGTTCATTTCACGGAATAATTTCGATAATTTCGTACAATGTTTATACATCTACTATATGTTTATTGAATGTTACTCAGCTGGCGTGCGGTGCGGGTGGATGGCGGGTCACCGAGGTCGCCGTAGTCGTCGGAACGTTCACTGACACTCACTATAACCGGCTGAGCACTAAATGAGCACTAAATCACATGTGTTTTAATGGTTTATGGTGTCTGATCACTAATTTAAGCCTTCTTACTCTTACTCTTCTTATTCTTGGTCTTGTTTTTAGTCCCAGGTGCGGAGAGGTTCTTCGCGTGTAAGTAGACTAAGGGCATGGGCTAGGCAGTGGACTATTTACGTATCTTCGCCGCATTGTCGGCGTTCTCCTTCAGGATCTTGGACTTCAGGTGATCCTTGTATTTCAGGATGCCGCCCTCCCATTTTGTGACAGTGCCATTCTCGCAAATCCAGATTTCTTCAGCGACCTGAAATTATTACAAAATCTAAAAGTTCTGTTTTATTTAAACATGGTATTGAAATTCTGATCAAATAGT
The DNA here is from genome assembly GCF_050436995.1 of Anticarsia gemmatalis. Lineage (NCBI taxonomy): Eukaryota > Metazoa > Arthropoda > Insecta > Lepidoptera > Erebidae > Anticarsia > Anticarsia gemmatalis. The sequence continues at coordinate 20,882,527 of NC_134776.1, read as the reverse complement.
GAAAGTTCTGCATTATAATCATCAAATACACACGTAAGATAGTAGTTCAAAGTCCAACATGAACCACAATTTGCTCTTTACTTACAAGCGGCTCGTTGGTCTAGGGGTATGATTTTCGCTTAGGGTGCGAGAGGTCCCGGGTTCAAATCCCGGACGAGCCCAAACCTTTTTGATTCTATTTTTTATATTTTGACAACATTGTTTCACCTTTCTTGTTTCGAACTATCATTTGTTGCAATATCTCCACATAAAATTTGTAAGTTAAAAATATGCATTATGCATTCAATGTCGAGAGTCCGCATTTTTAACCAACTTCGTTACACACAAGAATATGAGTTTCTGCTAGTATTTTACATAAAATAACTTTACATACAAACAAAACTTAACTTTACATAAAATTTAAGGTCTTTTTAAACATTTAAGTCCTTGAATTTTAGAATTTATATGATCCAGTTTACATTGTGAAGAAGCAATAAAAACCTGATCCAACATGGAATCAGTTGGTACTAGTAAATTTTTCAATCCCTTTAGGAAATGTCAGCCCTAAACTATATTATTCATCAAAAATATTTCATTTAGTTTGTGTATAAAAAATCAATAACCTATTATTATTCTACTGCTAAGAATGCTGCAATTTCATTCCAAAAGGAAAGAAATACACAATACAAGTGCAGGTAAAACTTTGCATTTCTTTAAGAACTGACTAAATAAGTCTCTGGCGACTCTCGACTCTGGACTATGTTTTCCTTTACCATTAATAATATAATAATTATTTTGACACAGAGATAACTTTTAAAAGTCATTCGTGTGTTGTGTTACGTTATGAACCACAAATTACAAAATTACAAGAGTTAACTTTTTTAAATAAAACAAGCTATCATTAAAACATGTTTCCAATCATTCAACACCCTGAATCATGAATATAGGATTTGTATAACCTATAAATGCAAATGAAAAGTAAAATATCAATATGTTTACCTGGTTAATGAGCCTGAAGTCGTGGCTGACGAGCACCATGCCGCCGTCGAACTCGTTGATGGCGTCGCCCAGGGCGTCGATGGTCTCCATGTCTAAATGATTGGTGGGCTCGTCCAGCAGCAGCAGGTGGGGGGTCTGCCACGCCAGCCAGGCGAACACCACGCGGCAACGCTGGCCGTCGGATAGTTGGCGCATTGGACACACCTGGAGAGAGAGATGGCTTTAGTTGTTTGTTTCTAGGTTTTTTGTTTTTGGATCGTTATACTGTTGCAGTGTGAAAAGAGTTTTAAGAATAATCATATTTCACATATAATATTTGAATGTTCGATTGCCAAATATAGTTAAACATTTTGTTGTATTATTTGAGCTTGCATATAAACCATTGCTGTTTCATATCAAACCAGCTCATATATAGAAACTATGCATGTAAAGCAGTTATTCCCAGTTGTCACCCCGGGGGACAGTGTTAGAGTTAGACAAATGGGAATATACCATATTCTCGTTTTTAAGGAATTCTCTATACATTATCATAAACTTTACTCCTCGAAGATATGGTCAGATATTGGTTCTCTATACTTTGTCTGTCAGACAACAAATCTATTTCTCAATCATGAAAAAAAGTAATATACTTAGAATCCTAAATAGGCATTAGAATATAAGTGTGTGTGCTAACCTGCTGCCTGCCAGTGAGTCCGTACCGTCCAATGATCTTCCTCATCTCCTCGCGCTCGCGCACTTCGGGGAACTGCTTCATCATGTAGTCGAGCGGCGACAGGTCCAGGTCCAGCAGCTCGTGCAAGTGCTGGTGGTAGCGCCCAATGCGCAGGTGAGAGTTCTTGCGGATCATGCCTATTGATGGCACCAGCTGTACGTAAGAGAAATTATTGTTAGCTGTTATTTGATCGGCTTTCATATTAATTTCTTTAGATAGGAATAACAACCAGTTTATACACTGACATACATGTAGTAATGGTTTATAGACTGATAAATCAAATTATTTATAGGTTAAACATTATTGGGACAGTCTGTCAAGTTAGGACAGCAATGTATTGAAACAAGTTAGCACAACTACTTCCCGGGATGATATTTACATAAGATATTGAATGTTTTGTTGAGTAGAATGTAAAGAATAATGACATTAAGAATACATAATATTTATATGCAATATAGTATACACAATATCATGTACTTGATTCATTGATGACTCTCATTGTTATGTGATTAGTTGTGTTAGGATTCTCATGTCATTAATGTACAATTGAATTATTCTTGAACTGATCATTTTTTTCACATGTTTATACTTGATCAAAACCTTCCATAAAAGGGAAATATAAGATTCCAAATAAGTGATAAATTTGACTTATGGACCAAATACAGAGCATTTCATAAAAGAAAACTACATATGAAATTATAGAAAAATGGATGTGATAAAGGCCAAGTCGTTTGCATGGATAGTGGCAAGTGGTGTTCTCTGATCTTTGACTCTCTTCAATGTGATTTTGTTTCATACAATATCGATGTTTGTAAGTCTGAAATCTGAATGAATGGACTGTCAATTTAGCTATGCTTCCTGAAGCTTATAATAAGCAATATTATCGAAAATTATGTGTGTATAATCCTTAATGATTATCTCTCACTCCTGGTGACTATGTGTTATGTGCCATGTATCTTTGTACTCACGTCACCATAGAGCAATTTGAGTAGTGTGGATTTGCCGGCTCCGTTGGGCCCCACGAGAGCCAGCCGCGTGTCCAGGTCGATACCGAACTCCAAGTTCTTGTAGATCCACGGCCCTGTGTCTGCGTATCTGAATGACACGTTCTGAAACGAAGACAATGGTAAATATTTTTGTTTGTACAAATTATTCCAATTTATGTTATACAAGAAATGGTTAAAATCCAATCACAGTTTCGAAAATGTAGAAGTCTAATTTCATTTTAACTAAAAGCTACATATTATGTGCAGAATACACATATTCTAGTTTAATCGGAATTAATTGTATTCAAGTGCGACTACGTAAGATTTTATCAGAATTTTTCAATCAATGGAAATGATTTCACAATAGCAAATTCTTTTGAACTCTATTTATATTCAACCAAAGAATCATTTCACGGGAGGACCATTGTCATGCAAAAATCTTTTCATATCTTGCTAAGATCAAATACTGTTCAGTGTTTCAATGCAAGATAAGAATATTCTTTTGCAATGGAAACTATGTATCTCAAGATAAGCAAAGACCATTGGTATGCAAAATTCTGTTCATATATTGTTAAGATCAAATAATGTTCAATGTTAGATGCAAGATAACAATATTCTTTTGCAAAGAAACCCTTGTGTCCATCGATAAGCAAAAAACATTGTTATGCAAAATTCTGTTATGTTTTCCGACGCAAGACAACTATATTCTTTTGCAAAGAAAACCATGTGTGTCTACTGATAAGCAAGGACCATTGTCAGCAGTTGTTGCAGAAGTCTTTTTCATTAATCGCTAAGATCAAATTATGTTCAATGTTCGATGCAAAATAACAATGTTCCTTGGCATCGGAACCCATATGTCTGAAGATAAGCGAAGACCTTTCTTTTGTATGATTCTCACCCATACATGTTAGCTGAACATAACAACTGTTTCCTGTATGTTTCAAGATGATTATATTATTTGGTAACTTAGAGATTTGTCTGTAGATAAGCTAACGAGATTGTAATGCAAAAATCTCAGCAATTTGCTAAGCTTAAATACTGCTTGCTACATATAACAAGGAAAATATATTCGACAGCGAGATCAAATATCATCAATTAACTGTTCAGACTATATAATAATAATATAATAATAGTTTATTTGTATAGAAACGCTATAACAAACATGAATTGTGATTGGAGTCTCCTTTTAGGCAAACAATGCCTGTGTTAGGAGACCCCGCTCTTTACATATCTATATTTTTTATACATATAATAAAAGTGTAACTTTTACAAATAAAATTTTATATAAAAATCAAACAAATGACTGGAATGAGACTTGTTGTTTTTGAAACAGATGACAGAAACAGAAGCACTTTCTTATAAATCTAAACATGAAATATATTAGTCGGCTATCAGTACACATACCTGGACCATAATAACGGGTGGTGGTACTTTCCCGCAGGACGGGAAGTAGAAGTTAAGTATCTTGTCATCGATGACCTTCTCCGTGAGACCCTGGGCCACCATCTTGGCCAGGGTCTTCTCCTTCGACTGAGCCTGACGGGCGAGCTTAGCGGAACCGTGACCGAAGCGGGCTATGTAGTTCTGAAAGAGGAATGTTCACATTAGGATTGGAGCGGGATGAGAAGTTGAAGATATTTCATAGGTTTAATTTTTGTAACATCATATGCTAAAAGTGTTTGTTGGCATGACAATATGTAATACATGAATATTGGACAGTATTTATCTGTTTTGATTTTATCTACAGAATGTACTCAGTAAATCTTATTCCTGATTTTATGTAACCGAGAATTGTTTAACTGTATGGCTTTCACATAAAACTAAATAAAAATCATTTTTTATGATTTGATAGAACTAATTTAGAACCACACTTTATAATATAAAGAGAAATCCATGTCAATATCACTGCCATATTGGCAAAGTGGATGTGCAGAGGGACATGTAATTCAATTAGTATATTTGGGGAAGTAATATAAATTTATGGGTTACTGAAGACACAGGGTCACAGGGAGACACAGAAAATACTACAACAATCTCATAAGATTGTTGTAGTATTGTCTGATGATTTGTGAAAGGTAACCTACAGTACCTAGTACCTAGGCTGTATATATTGTGTGTGTTTACCTTCATATGCGCGATCTGATCCTGTTCCCAGTTGTACTGCTTCATCTGGTTCTCGAGCAGCTCGCAGCGGGTGCGCACGAACGCCTCGTAGTTGCCCGTGTAGTACTTGAGGCGGCGCTTGCTCATGTGCACGATGTTCGTGCACACGCCGTTCAGGAAATCTTGCGAGTGAGATATCAGCACGAGGATGCGTTTGTAACTGAAAATTATTTACTGCTATAGAAATCTACGACTTAAAATGGCTGCTTATATAATAAGAATTCTGGAAAGTTGATAGCCCACTATTACTGCACTAGACCTTGATTATTTTCTTGCTGATTAGTAAATCTGAAATCAGCTGTATAATCATAATTATATAGGATCTTTTTCACATTCTATTATAGTTCGTAGACATTATATATATTTTGATGATGTCCCATTGAATATTCAATCTAATTATTGTTCCTGAACTAGGTTATGGATCTGCCATTAAATTTGAATTGAAATGATTTTTTTTCGTCATAATAACCATTCTTGTAGTGTTATATGTCCAAATAATATGTCATGTGAATATACCCAAATAATATTTTATATGAATATACACTTGTGAGATCATTGAGTAATGAAGTCTCAACTCGCACATGGCCTATGTTTTTAACTCCATACACCCCATCTTCGTAAAAGTTTATTCGGACCCTGGCTGTAGTGGGACATTAATGGGTTCTAGTTTATTATGTCAAGTGTCAACTTACTGTTTGAGTTCCTCCTCAAGCCAGACGCAGGCGTCGAGATCGAGATGGTTGGTGGGCTCGTCGAGCAGCAGCAGGTGGGGCTTCACGTACAGCGCACGGGCCAGCGCTATACGCATACGCCAACCTAGAACAAACGCAACTAGTTAGGACTAATTCTTTACTTAGATTACCCATAGTAAATCTAAAGGGGTTTATAACTCAGTTATTATGTATTAGTGACAAAATGATGCTTTCCATGTATTTATATTGAAGAGATTTCGAGTGAGCGGTAAGATTAACTGCCTGAATTTATGTTAATGTTTTGTTGCATTGTATACCATAAAACAGGGCAGCAACTGCTAAAGCATTGCTACGAGTTTTATTGTAATATAACTAACATCAAATCAAATTTTACTGACATAGTTGTTAATACACCAAGTAAAACCTAACATCCTCCCTATCATGTAATAAAGAAAACACTGCCTACTACCAATGTCTATATGAACTTAACTATACAAGTAACTTCACACTAAACGTAAGTTGATCTATGTTGAATCATAAACTAATAAGTACTGCAACTAAAATCTATCTCTAGGTATTTGCTTAGAACTAACTCTATACCTACGGTAATCTATTACCTGACTTGACAAGTATGTATGATAAGTTATACCTACATCAGTGTGGTGGTGAACTTTAACACATTGTGATCTATCCACCGAGTTGATAGCTCGAACAACTTTGTACTGCATACATAGCAGAAATATTTTAGTTCCTGCATGTAACTTTATATGTTCCTAAAGTTGTATGGAAATTCCTTCAGAAGCATGCACTGAACTATCTAGTTTCTTAGGGTAGTCAAAAACACATTTTAGTATGGAAAAACGACATAGTGACGTTACAGTTTCGTATTTTCGTTGAAATTCAATGAGTGCCTGATAATGTTTTAGTCTGTAATTATTTTAATTTCAACATTATTCACGTATAAAAATTATATAGTAGGAGCATTTTGGATGAGCCTTTAACCAGTACAAGTTTAATAAATTCTTGTTAATCTAGTCAAGTACCTTAGCTTGCTTTAGTTGTAAATTTTAACTTAGTAAAGTTGCGTTTGAGTTTTCCTTCATAAGCATGCTCTGAACTACCTTGAGTTGTTAGCTGAGTTTAGAATATTGTTAGATGGGACTTTTAACTTAGTAAAGTTGTATTGAAGTTATATTCCTTCAGAAGCATGCACTGAACTACCTAAATTCATGAATTGTTAGCTGAGAGTTTAGAAACTCAGTAGTTAAAAGTTATTCTGTGACGTACGACGCTATGCTTTAACAAGAATCTGTATGGAGAAGTTCTTCCTGCTTGGAAGTTATTTCTGTCTTGTTAAGGTGAATTTATACAAGTATGCAAGTTTAGAGCTATGTATGTGCTTGCTATTGTCTGATTTTACTGTGAACATTGTTTATTGGGTATTGAGACGGTAATGGGTCATCTACAATGATTTGTGATGAGCATAACTTAATGTGCACGGAAACCTATGCATGTTCATTAAATTGCTTATGGTATGCTTTTGGAAGGAATTATACTGGTATTGTGGAAAGGTTTTAACTATCATCATATATACAGAAGTATGATTGCATGTTATCTGTTTTTTTTTTTAAATATTTTATATCATATTTATTTTGCTGTACTGAAGCTATGTCATGAACATTGCATGATGACAGTAGCTGTTATATTCATTTCTGTTATATTCAATTTAATATAAAGTATTTAACTACCAGTCAGTTTCTTAAAAACTTCAGTAATAATATAAGTACTGGAATATGAGATCGCAGATATGGTTTTTACTTTGGGATCATATTAGTGATTAGTATGTTTCTTAATCAATCAACATGTTTTGTGTAGTTGTGTTGTTACCTCCAGAGAAGTCCTTGGTGGCCTTAGCCTGCATCTCCCTGGTGAAGCCCAGACCGTGGAGGATGTTGGCAGCGCGCGCCTCCGCCGTGTCCGCGCTCAGGTCGTCCAGCCTGTCGTACACGTCCATCAGCTGTTCCTGCGACTCTGAAATTGAGATTATACAACTATTAGATGATTTGTTGTGCATGATATTATATTATTATTGTTTCAAATGTCTCTGTGATCAATGATGTAGACTTTTTCTAACTGTAGCTTTTGTAAATGTGTGAATGCAGCAAAAGAAAGAATGAATCATTTCTCATGGGTTTTGCTGAAAGCTATGTATCTAGCTTTGTCAGATTAGAAAGTTAGCATCCTATTAAAAAAAATTGTTCACCATGTGGTGTTTGCGATTCTTTCTTTGTTCACCATAGTAAGTAATCATTATTCCTAATACACACATTGTATTACCTTAGGATACAATATTACATAAGAGGTGACAATCCAGTACTTTCAGGCTAGCATTTTAATGGACTAAGTATGTTTTTTTATTGTTACATATATTTGATTCCCAATTGGCTAGATTACTGTTCTTTTTCCAGGATAAACTAAGTTAGCCGAATCTTCTAGTATAACATAATATGATGTTTATAAAGCCCTTACCATCATCTTCGCACTGCGCAAGCTCTTCGGCGAGCTTCTCAAGCTGTATACGTTCCTCGTCGACCTCCATGACGCACTCCAGGGCCGTCTTGTCGGAGGCCGGCATCTCGCGGGTCAGGTGGAAGATGTCGATGTGCGCCGGGATCGGCACCTCGCGTCGACCCAGAGCTGACAGTAATGACGACTTGCCTGCAAATATATTCATATTTTAAAAACTTGTGAGCTAAAGTACATTGTGATATAATCTTTTTATTTAACGTATGGTAACTTTGTGTGTTAGATTATAGTCGCCAGCCATAAGAAAATAGAATAAATGTGAGGTTTAGAAGAAGATTAACGTGGCAGGTGAGGGAATGCATGAAAAGCGTGTGCTATCGTTAATAAAAACACTGGAATCGCGAAGTTATTTTGACGTTTTCATTCATAAACATGTCTCTTATGGACATTGGAACATCAACAAATATTAGTATTAGTAACAGTAGTTTTTTGATAATTGTCTGTCAAATTATTAAAGTTTGTAAACTTATGTCCTTTCATCAGCCTTAATTTTATAGCATTCGTGTTTTAGCAGTGTTTCTTGTCATGTTACCGCAAAGCATACACCAGCGAGTTAGTCTTGTTAAAATTCGCACTGGACTTAGTATCCAAATAAGCATTATAATGTAATATAAAGATCTTTTAATATTATAGCTGTACGCTTAGCAAAGGGTAACAGTCGTATTCCCTTATTAATCAATTTATCTTTATCAGTCTAATTTCATAACTCTAAGAAAATCCAACAAAAATAACTGTCTATAACATTGAATAGAAATAGGACACATTTATTTGTTCTATAAATAACTTAGTACTTGTAATTCAAACCTTATATACATATCTGTGAGTGGGATTATTCTGGAATATTCCTTAGTTATAAATAACTCAGACGGTGGAATATTCCAGTAATAGGAGAATATTGTATGTGTTGTCTAGGCAGTGTATGAACTATGATAGCTGATAAGTTACACATATTATCTCATTACGCTCAGCTAGCGTGCAGCGCTAATTGTTATCTATTTCATTCTCTAGGAAAATCTATTTTCTAATATTCCGAGAATGACTAAAGTAGAAAATTGAAGATTGTTTTATTTTTCAATGTGGGACAGATTGATACCTACATACATACATACAAACATAAAACTACACATTATACACTAAGTCACGTCTTCTCCCCATAAAGGTAGGCAGAGATCAAAGAGAGATTGATTTAGAAAGGATATCTATTCTTACTTAATTTGTGGATTGTCTAATGAATTGATTTCGCAAAATATTGATAAACATACATATAAGTCGCTGTGCAATACGGATAAGCAATGTGCTATTCAATATTAATGCTTAATTGATTTTACAGTTATTAAGTTAATGGCAATTCGCAATTTATTAAAGTTTCTGCTCTATTAACAAGGAATATTGAATAAGAATATAATATAATATTAAGATGTTTAATTGTAATTTTATTAATATGATTGATTTTCATTTTTTTTCTTTATCTTTTTAGCAATGGAAAAGATAATAACTTGAATTTTGAGCCTCAAACCTTTAATTTTAATCTAAAATCGAACTGTATCTGCAAACATTTATTGAGGGATTTCTATCTGAATCAAAATATAACAATGTGCCTACTTCAGTAATTATATCATTTACAATTCAAAACTTAAACAAAACTTTGCCTTCAAGTAATTGTGTGGAAAGTTCTGGAATAACCACTTTTATTGGCATACCCCATAGAATATTCATTGGCCGGGTGGTCAGTAGACAGACTAAATAACTATCGACCCCTTCATAATTGGTAATGTGGCGACACTGGGCTACTTAGACCAGGGATTCCCAACTTTAAGTCTGTAAAAGACCCCTACGTTAATACTACGCAGCGCTTGAGGAAGATGTGTAATAAAAACTAAATACGCGGAGGTGCTATATCATACATATTTTGAATTAATTTAAGCACATAAGATCAAAAACATTAGCCAAATCCTTTGACAGCGTGTTTCTTAAGAAAGAAAAAAAGCTGTACTTGGGACCCATTTCACGGAAACGGGAAAGAATAAAATAACTTCTGAATAAGTTATTTAAATTACTATCTAAATTACTAATTCTGAAGTTAATGATTACGTACTTGTATGTTAAGTAGTAAAAAATAATAGCGGTATACTTGTTTCAAGTACAGTGTGTCGCTGCGCTTGGGGTCTCGAGAGGGGAGTGACTTCAAAGGTTGAGAAACGCTGACTTAGCATTTCTTATTAATACTAAGTATCAACTACAACGCAACTGTCACATGTGCAATTATTTATTTATACAATCGATGTGAAATCGTTGCGGCGACATGGTAAACTTAATTTTCCTTGTCGCTAAAGTCTAGACATTTTCGAGTCATTCTGTTTGCATTGGACTACCGTATAAAGCACTATGCTTATGTTTTGGATTTTCCTTAGAGGTGTAGAATGAAAGATACTTTGGGAATTCCGTGCTGACTCATTTTGAATGCTATAATTTTGTACTATTTGGCAGCGATTAAATTCCGTAACTTAATTATATTTGTATTTTTTCTCTAATAGCAGCCTTCTGATGAATATTTACTAGACAATGTTAAGTAATGAAAAGTAAAATTCTTGTAGGCAACAATTAGTGTGGTAGATTCAAGACACTCTCTCATTCCGGGAAGAGACCATTGCCTAGCAATATGTCAGTCATGGATAAAATAAATTTATTTTTTATAGGTAAACAATTACAAATTTAATCTATACTAATATTATAAAGCTGAAGAATTTGTTTGCTTGAACGCGCTAATCTCAGGAACTACTGGTTCGATTTGAAAAAATCTTTCAATGTTAGATAGTCCATTTATCGAGGAAGGCTATATAACATCATGCTACGGCCATTAGGAATGAAGTGGCAACGAAAAGTGTTACAAAAACGGGGAAAATTAAGACCCATTCTCTCTTCGGTGACGCAAGCGAAGTTGCGCGGGTCAGCTAGTATTCTATAAAAATCGAGTTCAGTGCAAGTTGCACTCCGCAGTAAGTAAACAATCAGTAAAGAGTCTTTAGAATTCCTAGTCCATAAAAGTCTAACTAGCATAATACCTACTTGGCTTTAAAGTCAACGTATTTGGCAAGGAACATAGATCACGATATCGTCATGTCAAGTCGCTTTACAAAACATTTGACCTCTACGATGGCGTATAGGGAAAATGAAAATACAAAAGTACGATGCTTTAGAAAGATAACACAGATCGTATCAGTGATGATTTTAAAAAAGGTCAGATATAATCGGTCATATGTATGACAATATGTATGAATGTGAATGAAGCAAAAATTTGCAAGATCTACTGACGTTTTGATTTTAGCATACCTTCTTGGCAATAAGGCGTGATTTTATGAATGTAATGCATCGTATAATCGAGCTAGCATGACGCATTTCAAGAATTTGTAAACCGATTCGCACTGCATCGATGCAAGTTTTGCCTTGAGAACTCTTAAGAGCCAGTTTCACGGGTAATGGGTAAGTGACGGATAACGTATACGGTAGATAAAGTGACAGCAAAATTCCAGCTGATAAGCTAATCAATATATTCTACAATGGAACCAGGCACGGATTTGGGACGTGTAGGAAATCGCGTCTTAGTGATTGTCGCGTTTTTCTACGTTGCTTATTCACAGCGATTCACCGGTGTTACGTTTGAAGTCGTAAATAAAATCATGTCATCATTTAAAACCATACTCGGTACAATATCAAGTTCATATAAATTTTCCGCTATTGTTTATCACCTATTGTTGCAAAGTAAACTTTAACTACATAAGATAAGGCACACATTACAATACTAAATCAATTCAGTACACAAGTTTGTTTAACAAATTCAATTATTCCGTTTGTAACATGATATCGGTATTCTTTCCTTTTAAGAAAACAGCGGCACCCGCATTAAGTCAGGGACTTTTCAAAGGAATAAATATCAGGTATAGTGTACTTTACTTCATTTATTTTGGTGGTTTATAAATCGACCTGGTGTCGATGCTGTTTTATTGTAATATAGGAAACAAGAGGCGAAAAATAGTTCGAAGATCAATTGAGAATGTCATTATGAGAAACCTGGATATCCGGGGGTGTTCAAGCTGCCAGACGAATTGTCATTGGTGAATTACTGTCGTTTTGTTAGAATATGGGGTTATTCAAAGGAGTAAATAGGTTTGAAAAGGACCAGCAGCGGGCGTGTAATGAACAATGGTGTTGCAGACGTGGTTAAGCCTCGGTAACCGCTTACCATCAGGCGCATCGTATGCTTGATAACCACCAGAGTGATATAAAAATGGGAAGATATTTTATGCTCCCCGAAGTAATACTCAGTTAAAATATCATGTATGTCGTGGCTCCTTATTACTATTTAAGCTTGGCATCAAGTCGTCACACTAGCTGCATTAGTTAATATCCTTCATAGTAGTTTACGGACCGGTGAACGCAACTGGCTATGAGCAGTTTTAAACAGCTGTTGTTAGCACATGTTACGCGTGGGTCCCGAAGATAGGGCACCCGGTGCAACAGCCTTGGGCCATATTGCAAACCTGCTTGCCACAGCGTTATCGCTGGCACGGATCCAAATAGTATTTATAAAATGTTACTTAGTGCACTTTCTTCCTTTAAGGAAAGTCTTCGAAAATCTATATAAATATAGATTTTCGAAGACTTTATAAATTTATAAGAGCTTTAGGGCTAGTTTCTAAGGTTACTTTTAAGTGATAGATAACCTGCCCGGTTGATGTGTCAGCAAATGTATGAAAATAAAAGTGGTGGAATGTGAAATCGGGACCGAAACCATTGCGTTCTCTTGAATCCATTTTCTTAACTGAGACACGTAGTTCTTTACGAAAATCTTAAGTACGATTCTTATCTTGTTCTAGTTCATTTAAGTTTTCCAGATTAAATGGCCTTATCACCTAAACAATGACTATCCGCTGGTCTACAAAAATAACCCTTACCTTTCTCACAGAATTTATCATCTAACTATCAGGGGAGCAATAAGACTTAGGGGCATATAAAATCGTGCTTCAGTGCTTCAGCTTCCAGTGGCCTGTTTTTTTCCAGCAAGGATATGACTCGGTTTAAAGTCGATCGGTCGCGATATTTTAGGTCAACTATTCTATGAATTACTGGCATCCGCTCACATGATTGCCCGACTATTGTTTATGACCGTTTGACTTACATTCTCTACACCCAGGAGAACGTACTGCTATTCTTTGTTTTCTATACGCATATTGTCGTTCTTATGAAGAAAAATAAAAGGGTCTAGAATTTTAATTGAGTTTGTATTGAAATAAAGTTACTTGTCCCTATCTCCAAACGATGAGGGGAGAAGCTAAGTTACGAAGATTGACAAAGTTGCAGCATGTATCCTAGAATGATGAAGCGAATTGGAGGAAGTATAAGAAAGGTGTATTTCGGTCCATGTCCATTGTAAGACGAAATACTTAAAACTCGACGTGAAAAGTCAGCATAAGAAATATGAACACACTTTTACATGTTTTGCGTCAAAATGTGATTGAATAATTGTTATATTTGATTCCGACGCTGACCGTTCAAGCAAAAAAATCTGACTTTAATCTTTAGTCTCTAATTACGTGTGTTAATTGTTCCCATTGTTCATTCTTATTTGTACAGATTGTTCTTAATACCCAATTCCTTTAATTCGGAATGCAATTCACGATCAAATAATATAATCACATGGGTCAATATATTTGACTTCACTCATTGTCAAAATGAGATTCAATCAATTGCATACAGAAAAAGTGTTTGTTTTTTTGTAAGTAAATTTTGTTTATAATCTTTAAAGTCTTGTATAACAAGATTTATGGATGTGAATGAAGCAAAAGAAATTTATAAGGATCGTATCAAGTGGCGTTCTATGATCTATGCCTTCCTCTATGGGAAAAATGAGTAATTTTATGTATGTATACTTTAAGACTAAGGTAGGTACACGCTAAACACATCTGCCGAACTACAAAAAAACAGGCGTAATGTTATAAAAACACTACATTAAGTTTTTTGCTCTGTACAACTTAGTATAGCTACGGCGATTAGCCATCAACCAAAAGGAGCATATAACATAACAGCTGATTGGTAACTAAGTATATATACATCGTATACATATGAATGTATTATGTTCGTAGCTATATGTATGCGTGAAGGTCGCACGCCACTTAGTATTACACGTGTGGCTGGCCATTTTACAGGTTATTATTACTAGAAAACTGTTCGGAGGTAGTTTATTGTGATTACTGAGGCATATAGGTTCAGAATTCGGCTTTGTACGTACATAATATCACACCTGTTATGCCACAAGGTGTAGGCAAAGGTGTATGAAATATATCCATGTTTTGGCACAATGATAATCGCATAGACTAGGTCGCAAATCTATAGCATTTTACCGGGTAGCTTCTAACTAAGGTTTGTATTCGTTTGACAAAAGACAAAAGTGTTAGTTCGTTTGTTTAGTCTTCAAAGGCAAGCCAAGTGCCATATAATAGGGGGTAAGCCTTTAACTGGCCAGTATAGGTCTGTTTTCGGTTGAAAAAGAAAAAGAGACTTGGATTTGTTTGTTTAGTTGTCAAAGGCAAGCCAGAAATTTAGTTTTTGGTGTATATTTTATTGGGAGTGCAGACCGCTTTGGTGACAATAGAAGAACAATAGGCGACTTTTCAAAAACTAGCTGGGAACAACTATTTTTCTTGCTGTTCCGGTAGTTTAGATCCTGTATGTCATAGCGTGGAGTTACACAGCAGAAAGCTCCTTTTAAAATATAAATGCGTTATGTATGTAACATATTATTTTTTCATATCCAATACGATATAAGCGACTTCAAATGAACAAAGAAAGTGAATTCTTTCCTTGGATTACATGACGTAAATAGGTTTCAGTTTTCTACATTTTCAATTTATCAGATCTCATTTAAATAGCTTTGCAACCCTAGAATCTTTCCTCGGCTTCATTCGTAATTAGGTCAGCATCCAATAAGCTGCGGATAAGTAATAGTTTCCCGAGGGCCGACTGTCATCAAAGCTCAGCCAAGCGAGGAGATAAGATTTCTTATTAAAAGATTTGTAGCACTTTTAAATAAGAATCAGTTAGGTTAACAAATGGAATTAAGTCTAATTTTTGCACTTAAGTGCTTGCACTTTATCTAGGCGATAGTTTAACTGACACTAATACGTCAGCCGTAAAATAACATAAACAAATAAAATCACGCTTTTTTCCCGTAGGAGTAGGCAGAGATCAAAGAACGACACTTGTTTGTTATGACCTATACAAAGTACCCTGTAAAATTGGCGCCTTTATAAAATGAATTCTCATTGATAAGGTACCATTTACACGATTTAATTACCAAAATGTTGACTCACTGATTCGATTTGATAAAATTTAGAGAAGGTTTCATATGGCTATGTTTTGATGACGTCATTCCCAACGTCATATGGACCGAGAACAATGCGCTCAACAATAGTATGACGTCATCACACGGGAGTCGAGATTTCGCTTATAAACAACCAGCCGAATACCTTTGGGGACATTAAGATAATGGACGTTTTATAACTAATCTTAATTAAGACATGAATATGTTAGGATAAAGGGATTTTAGTCAATTTTAGACAATCTTCTAATTTCGGGTTTTGAGAATATAGAATTTGTTGACAATTCCACCATTGCACTAAGTACCCTTTTTTAATAATACTTTTTACCTTTACATGTTTCAACTGCTGAATCAGTTTTAGTATGATTGCATGTCAGTCTTTTGACAACTTTTCTTTAATAGTTAACTTAAACAAGTGACTTTAACAGGATATAAAAAAAATCAGAAAGAAATATTTTTACAAAACATAAAAAGGAGCAAATCAAATTTCTTAGTAGTGGCCATTGGATTGAATGTAAAATAAACAAAACTAATACAAAACGCATGGCAGTGTAATTTTTTTATTTTGATGTATGATATCGATTCAGTCTAGATACCATAATGTAATTATTGCCTAACAGCAGCTTTCTTTTTTGCCATGGCAAGAAGTAATTGTTAATCTGGCTGTTTGTTAGGAATAAACTTAAAAGCCACTGAATACTACATCCATGTGGTTTCTACTCCTGCATGGTATAATTGACAGAAGCAAGATTTTAGTGAATGGATTTATTTGATTCTGAACCTTGGTTATGTAGTTTGGCTTCACAAGTTAGAAATGAAAACTCAAAAGCAATAAATGTGGAAGAGGCATAAAAGAAAAACAAGAGTTTCAGTCTTTTGAACTCCGCACAGCATAAAAAAGTAGTACGTACCACATCCATTAAGGCCAACCAGGCCATATCGTCTGCCACAATTGAGCTCAAGCAAAGTGTCCTGTAGAAGCTCACTGCCATAGAATGTGATGGAGAAGTTGGCTATCTTGATGTCCCTGGACCGAGGGTGGACTGCCAGAGAACCGGTGCACGATCTGGCCTCCGAGTTCATCTTGGCTTCTTCTTCCAGCTTCAGACATAGTGCCTCTGTGGAAAAAGTGATTGTTTAGATATTTGAATGAGTTGATCAAAAATACGGATAGCATAAATATTGAGATCCCTATGCTGAATTTGTGTCAAATAGGATTCTTTACATGAAAATAGGTCCCATAAGAAATCATATCAATGCAACTGTGTTTATTGTACAACAAATGTACTATATGAGTAATCTTGGGCTAAAAAACAATATATGTCTAGATGGTGTAGCAAGTTAGACTTCATATAAAGGGGCAACCTGATCCAAAATTTTGCTCCCCAGCACATTTTTAAAGTAAAATTCAAATGATATTTGTATCAATTAATCTCAACAGGAAAGTATTTTTAATTAAATCTAACTATTGTTATAAAACCAGACTTGTTAAAGTAAAGCAATCTTTGAAGTTGACAAAGCCTAAACAGTAACGGAACATCTAGTACAAGAGTGAAAGCTTGACTAATACTCTGATGTAACATTTTTTACCAATCATCTGCATTGTGCAGCAGAATCAGTGGACTGTGAAATGTTAGGAGCTTGAGGTGATTGACACTTCTGTGCAACACGACTAAAAAGTCTTTCAACATTAGAATGTAATTCAATTTAATTATTGACGTAAAGCCATATCATTAGTCATAAACTAGATACTAATAGTAATTTTGCGACAAAATTTTCTTGGACATCATATACCTATCCCAGGTTATAAAATATCTACATACTAAATTTCAACAAGTTGTCATCAGTAGTTTTGAAGCGACTGAGTAACAAGCTAACGTTTAAAGTAATATGAGTATGAATATCAGTATTATATTCTGTAAAGAATTGAAAGTACGATGCGTGCGTTATTATTGTATTGTTAAGTGTAATGAAATTGATATCGCTTACAGTTTGAAGTAATTGTAATTGAGACCGTATGGAAAAGCAGTTAATAAGGCTCTGTTTGACTTTAACATAAGAATATAAAACATATTCTGTATTAGAATATTATGTTTTTAAGGAGAACGGGATAAGGTACAGAAAAGCTTTAAGGTTTAAGTTCTCGCATTACATTGTGCAGTACTTTTTACTGTATTATGGCACCATTATTATTTTATTAAATGTAAACGATAAACGAAAACCTCAAAAACAAATGTAAGAACTACATACGCTGAGAGGGCTCGATATTTTGTTTTAATAACACAATTGTAACAAAGAACTATTGTATCGCACACCCGTCTCTAAGTGAGCATTTTCAATCAGATGATTGCTGATTCATATCCATAAAACATGAAGGTATGAATGCAATTTACTGTTTTAACACAGCAAAATAAGCCCGTCTTGACAAAGTATTGTACTCAGTACAAAGACAAAGGACTTGGATCATATTTCATTCATAATTTTTTAAATACAGGCTCTTTTTTTAAATGTTTAGTCCAAGAGGTTAGTAAAACACATTCTTAGCGAACAGATGATACTAAAGGCACTACTGAGTGTAATAATCTCAATACAGGAAATAATTTTCCTCCTTATCAGTATCAATTCAAAACAATGTACTCATAGACCAAGTGAGCGCAACGATCGCTAAACGTTTCAGTGCATAGATTAGCGCACCATGTGTTTAATCCAATCATTGCCTTGACTACCGGATATTTAGTTCTACGAAAAATCCCACGGCTCGCAGATAGGGAGACAATGTTCTTATAAAATACGCTGTGTTCGCAAACTAGTCGTGCGTTCGGAATATAATTGAAGATCAAATTTCACAGTGGTATTTACCTTCTGCGGTAAGCTCGCGGTCCTCTTTGGAGTTGCCGTTAGTCGCCGAGCCATTCTCCTCCGTAGTCACTCTCGCCACTGGCTTCTTATTCCTGCTACTTGCTTGCTCTTTTTTCTTCTGTTGTGCCCTTTTCTTAGCATCGGACGGCATTTTGGCTACCTGATCAACACCAAATGAATATTACACGAACACAAAAAATGCAGCAACTTTGAGGTACTATAACTCACACCTAACTCAAGTCTAAAATACACAAATCGAATATTATTAGCTCCGGAATTAACACTTTTCTTTGTTAACGTATATTTAGTGGAATATTTAATATTACCTAAATTACTTTTATGGGATGATAATCAAGTCGTCCGCGTCTACACGTGCTGAATTAAAAAGAAAGACATTTGAAAATTCACAGACTACGAATTTCCACCACAGATAATATCTACTCGTAAAGGTGTGGTTTCATTATAGAAAATAATGATGCTTGGTTTGCCCTGTTAAAAAATAGAATCTTGTGAATTTATTTTGAAATATCTTCGAACTATTACGTTTTTTGAAACGAATACTTTGCTTTGTAGGGAAATAAAAGATCTGAAAGGGTTTTGCACACAGGCAGGTCAATGGTGGTCACAAGTTTTAATTTTAAGCATGCTAGTGCGAGAAACACAAGGAGGACAAGAGAAACATTTCAAATGCTTATAATTACTTTTTACTGCAACATATCTTCTAATAGAATAATTATAAATTAAATTTATCATGACAAGGAGATCAGTTAAAGACAGGTTGGCTTGGAAGTATTTTTTGTTCCTCCGCTGTAAGTATATAATCTACACTTTGATCGACTTTATTGCATTCTGGAGACCAAATGACGCTGAGTTAGTATCCAATGGAAAAAGACGTAATTTTATGAATTTTGATATTCTGCCCGCTGCAAAGCCAGCAAACTTAAACTGTTTCATCTCACCGTTACGCGTTGGCCTTGCTGATGGGTACGGTTCTCCTAACCGAACACACCAAGAGTCTGTAGTCCTCCCTTGACAACTTGAAGATATTGTCATCACCGGGTCTACACCATTGCAAGTGATCCATTTTTTATTTCTATTATACCATAAAATCCTTTTGCTGCGTTTGAACTACTACGACACCCATTAGTAAGGGACCAAAATGCTCTTAATCTGGACTAAGACTGACTGACTATATATCTATTATATATTTCAGTTCACTATTTTATTAATCAAGCTATCAGACACGATCTCATCGTTACTAGCAACTCCAAATAGATACAAAGGTAGGTGACAAATTTCATTTTGTGAACGCAGTCTTAAAAGAATGAATCATAACAATAGTCAACTATATCATTGTCATTATGACTGATATATTTAAATATGGGATTCCCGCGTAAAAGGAAAATATTAGGAAAATGTAAATGAAAAACATAACTTGTTTATAATTAGTTTATTCAGGTAAATATCAATCAACAGCCAATACTTTATTGAAACATTTCAACAAAATATTATTTTTTACACAGTAGTTACATAGAATGAGTAAAATACTTGAGAATAAGGCATTAAGTATAGACGTAAATAGACAATATTGCATTCGTACTTTATCTATTATTAACAAGTAATTAATAATATAAAGAACAATGTAGACATTGAGTCAACCTCACATTTCGTTTTTTCTAGCGTCTGTATCTAATTTTACAAAGCTATTGTCTTCAATTTTTTGCTGTCACAGTTGTTTCATAATGTTATATAAAGCCCGCCAAGAAATAGTTTCATTTCTTCTTACGTCGCTTCAAAATTTAATTGGAAATATGTGTATTGTGAACAGGGGCGCTACAGGCGCCTTTTCACGTGTTATAACAACATTGCTATTATTATATTTGTAGTGGTCTGTTACGTAACATTATAAAACAAATGTGTTCGGGAGCACCAATAATTTGTATGTAATTTGAATTAACTATTGTATTATTTAATATTAATTGATCATACTATTGTGATGGCCTCGGATTATTGCATAAGTTATTCACCTACATACTAAATTTCAATTCGCAGCTGTATCTTTGCATAACGTGTGGTGCTTTCTCACCATACATACCATCATTTATAACAAAGATCAACATTAGAAACAATGTGTTACTAGCAAACTACTTAGAAGCATGATAGTAAATTTGTTACTACCTACCTAACATGACGATTACAACTAGTTTACATTCAAAAATTTTTCCTTTAATATTCAGTGCACCTACAAATCGTCTGATATTGCTTTTTATTGCACTTCTAATATAAAATAAAAATAACTCTGTACTTACATAGCTAACATTCATTCTCTCGGTTTCAATATTACAATATTAAGACACAATGTTATTAGTAAAATAAATATTTCTCATCTGTCCCTTAAATGGGTGGTGTAAATATTATAACTCTGGCGTTTCCAGTGGGCTAAGAGTGATTACACACTTCAGTATTTAGGTGTAACATGCTCATACTAGATACTACTCATCTAGATAGAGACTACTCATCTAGATCGGTACAACATCTACTAGAGCATTTAGCTTTATGCTTGGATTGCTGTACAGACCCAGAACAAGAAAGTTTGTATGAGTATGTAGCTGCAAAATACAGCCAGTGTGTAAACACTCTAAAGCTGATTGTATAGTAATCCTTGACAGTACGTGTGGCAAGCGATAGTACAGGAAATCATGAAATCCTAGCGTACTACGTGTTTAAGTAGTGTGCAGAGAAAGTTTCAGATTTTGAGCAAAGTCGACCACCCGCAAAGTCAATCAGCCTTACTATAATATCAGCCATTGTGTATATTTAGACCCAGTTTCACTACTCCTGGATATGTATCAGATAACTTATCAGAATGAATGTTGACAGTAGTTTACATTTGCTGTCTTTTTATCTATCAGATAGGTTATCTCATACTTATTCATGAGCAATGTAACCAGCCCTTTCAGTAGAAATATATCAGACAATTCGAAAGTACTACTACGACTACATTATTGCAGGTTGAAGAGTAAACTTGTATTGTTAGACTAATGTAGAATGCATTATTCACAAGAACAGCAGAAAGTGCGGCAGAATAAGAGATTGAAGCTTGTCACATACACAAGCTGGGTACTTGACTACAAGTGAGTGCAATGTACCATTTATAATCAGATACATTACATGCCAACATCCGTACCAAGCTAAATATAACAATATTTGCTTACGATGGCAGTTTCGTTCTCATAAATTTATCGTGTGTGTGTGAATTGAGTGAGCACCCTAAATAAAATTCAATAATATATACTAGTCATTTAGTAAAAGGTGTGAAACAATTGTAAAAACAATCTTACAATTTGTAAAAATATAAAACATGAGATATATCAGTTAATGAATGCTCACTCAGTTCGCACATACGACCACCCTGAATCTCAGAACGTATGAAGAATTCATGTAAGATTTATGTACTACTCTTTAGTAAAACCTTTATAAAGTTGTCGTTTTAGATATCAATCGCCAAGGGCCGTATAAAAAAAATTACAAATACTTTCATATGCTCACTCAATTCACACACTTTGAAAGGACCCGATTTCTTATGAACAAACCATAATTTCATTTTGTTATAAATCTTGTTTTATTAAAAGGTATACACGTGATTTTGTAAAATACAAAGCGAACCATAAATGTAGCACGTTTTGTAATAGTTAATTAATATAAGTGCTCACTCAATCCACACAATTCTGAAAAGTTATAAACGTTAATATCTTTGAATTTATAAGGATTAGAAAGCTATAAATTGTGCTAGTTTTAGTAAAGAAAAGTTACTAAAGATTTGCCATTTTACATTTAGTACTCTCAGTTTACTCTAAAAGATATTCAACTGTTTGTGTTTCAATGAAAATCTGCCATACTGTAGGGTTGTCACGGTATTTCCGAACGCAGCCTTATCCATATTTTGTTAATTTTACTAAACTACCCTCATAATAATATGCACCTAGTTTCGGATTATTCAATCCTGTTTGTTTGTTAAGTTTGTCATTTAACATTAATCGTATTATTGTGTGGCATACGTAGTACAGTGCAATAATGTACCTATTATCAATGTTATTGTTTTTCCTGGTGACTATAACGTAAGTATATTTAGCTAATAAATAACAATATTTTGTTCTTTTTTTATTTGTTCAATGCAATTTTTACGGTTCCGTAATACGTACTACTATAAAAATTAACTATTGCATTACAGAGTAATAATTGGAAGAGGTCGAAAACCTCTGATAAGTTTCGAAAATCAGAAAAAAATATTTCTAAAACATGCTGAATACTTACAAGCTCCCAACATTAAATATAACGACCCAATATTTTCTAAGATGTCTGAAGAACTTGAGAATAAAATGTCCCCGATGGCATTATACATATCACTGAATCGTCATAGAAGCCGTATATGTACTCTGAACGACGAAACTTCGAACGCAACAATTTCAAATGAGGTGCCAATATCCGATTCAGGCTGTGCGACTCCACTATTACAGTCGTCATCGTCGGAAAAAGAGAACAGCAGTGTTGTTGTGAGTGATGATGAATGCCAAACATTTTCTTTCTATCTCGATATTTACGATTGGAAAAAAATTATGCCTATAAGTGCCTCTAGGAGAAGAAGCAGTACTTTGAGTTTCTTTAATTATAAAACGCTGCCAAAGTTTAAGTGGAGCAGTTTAATCAAGGAAAAAATATGGATTCACACAAAACTACCGTGCACTTGGACTATTAAAAAACACAAAATTAGTGATTTAATTTCTTTTATCGGTAAATGTTCCCAGTGCAAAGCTGAAATTCGTATATCAAGTTCTAAAAGAACTGAAAAAATCATGGAATTCATCTGTAAGGTATATAATTTTGATAAGACGTTTGAACACAATCCTAAAAAAAAATCGAAGCTTACCCCGTACCGAAGAAAACAAATAGCTAAAGACCTAAGCTATAAGTCTGCTATTAAAGTACACGATACGGTACGATTGTTAACCCAAAAATCTAAATTTGTAATTTTTTTAATTAAACTACATTATGTAAATAAATGGTTTCAATCAAATTCGTGTATCATTGACCTTACTGTAACATCCCATGTTAGGTCCTACTGCTGACCTCGTAGATAAAGGTCATTATAAAATAAATAAAATTTTAGTTCAGCAAAAATGTCCAGCGTGACAACCCTACAGTATGGCAGATTTTCATTGAAACACAAACAGTAGAATATCTTTTAGAGTAAACTGAGAGTACTAAATGTAAAATGGCAAATCTTTAGTAACTTTTCTTTACTAAAACTAGCGCAATTTATAGCTTTCTAATCCTTATAAATTCAAAGATATTAACGTTTATAACTTTTCAGAATTGTGTGGATTGAGTGAGCACTTATATTAATTAACTATTACAAAACGTGCTACATTTATGGTTCGCTTTGTATTTTACAAAATCACGTGTATACCTTTTAATAAAACAAGATTTATAACAAAATGAAATTATGGTTTGTTCATAAGAAATCGGGTCCTTTCAAAGTGTGTGAATTGAGTGAGCATATGAAAGTATTTGTAATTTTTTTTTATACGGCCCTTGGCGATTGATATCTAAAACGACAACTTTATAAAGGTTTTACTAAAGAGTAGTACATAAATCTTACATGAATTCTTCATACGTTCTGAGATTCAGGGTGGTCGTATGTGCGAACTGAGTGAGCATTCATTAACTGATATATCTCATGTTTTATATTTTTACAAATTGTAAGATTGTTTTTACAATTGTTTCACACCTTTTACTAAATGACTAGTATATATTATTGAATTTTATTTAGGGTGCTCACTCAATTCACACACACACAATTTATCTAAATATAATAATTTGAAAATTCTACCTAACACTCATTAAGAAGAGAGAAAAATTACTATCATTTACTACATACCTATAGGGATAAACATTTAGAAAGGCAATAGATCATTTTAAAGCCTACCTATCTATATCTAATTAATTTAACTATCAGAGGCAATAAACGTTAATATTTGTTATTATGTATATGCATAGAGTTGAATGATAAACATGTAAATCAACATTTGGAAGCAGTTGAGGTACTTATATTACAAGTCTTAAAACATTAGGCTTATTTAAACAATACTCGATAAGCATACGATTGCAACATGCTAGTATATGCGGGAGTGTGCGAACACTGCATGGAGGAAGATTATTCATAATACAACAACACAGTATATTTATTTATCCTATGAAATAGCACACACATTGAGGTTAGAGAGCTTACTACTTTATATACTGAATAAATAATAACATTCTACTATAATGGGCAATCATTGAGCTAGAAAATATAGCATTATGCTACTAAATGTACTCTGGTGTTCCTTAGTGTTTTATTCATCCCTATAATTGCTTTTACACAAGTTACATTCGGCCTATACCTTACTTCAAAGGTACCATAATTGATTCCGACCATTTTGCTTATATTAATCACAGCTCGTTCCTTACCTCATGTAATGCACAGCTGCTGACGACCAATCGACACATCTTACAACCTTCTCACCCATTTGGATTTGATTTCAACTCAAAATTACTAGAAGTCTCACTACCCTACATTTGATGTAGGACAGGAAGAAATCTTTCTTGCGCTCTTTCAAATTAGATACGACACGCAACGAGATGGACTTATACTTAGATGGACGGTCTAATCCAAGAGAGCGTGTAAGGTGAACTTAAATTAAAAATAAAAAGAGAAATAAATTAAAAAATTACATAATTTATTGTAATCACAGATGAGGACCGACCGCGTAGCGACGGTATGTCATTTACTCGATAACCACCTCGATAATTTCCAACAAATGCAACCAATGCTGTCTAAACACAATTACAAGCTTAATAGATTACAACGTGAACCGAATGGTGAACGTTTTTAAAGTAATATTGGAATATGTCACATACATAGAATAAATAAGACTTAACATGCACAAGAGGTATGTACAAGGAAATGCAATTTGCTAATATGCTTAAATTAGAATGTGATGTGAGGTGGAGTGGTGCCGAGCGATGGCGGGCGTGTGGCGGCGCGGGGCCGCGAGTCTGGAGCCGCGGGCGCCGGCCGCGATCACGTCATGTTGACGCCGAGCGACCGGCTGGCGTACTCGTACACCACGTACGAGATGGACACCGCCGGGATCACCTTGATGAAGTTCGGCGTGATGCCGCGGTACAAGCCCCGCAGACCCTCGCGTTGGACTATCTCGCGAAAGGTACCGCGCATCGTGCCCTCCGCGCCCTTGGCAGCTTTTTCTGGAAACACAGAATAATACATGTTAATATCAATTGCTACAAGAATGAGATGACAATGAATTATGATCTTGTAAATCAAAACTATTGGTTTCTATTTTCATGAGTAAGATTACATGAGAGCCGTCTCATAACATAAGTTAAGCAGTCTAAATTAAGGGCTCTTGGGGAAGCAGCTATGTGGCCAATGAATTCTGATAATATTGATTAATGCAAAACTCCTCTATTTCTATAAGCAAGATTAAATTACAGCCGTCTCCTAACAATATTTAAACTAGTCTTAACAAAGAGCTGGGTAAATCAATAATGAGGCCACGAGGCTCCCTAGAGCAGAGATAACCCCATCACGTTTTCATAGACAGTTGCTCTCTATTACAGAGCCTATACATAAACACAGTTACTCATCCTTCCAGAAATAAGCATGATTCGCAAATATGTTAGTGCCGAGGTGACACTAATTATAAGAATCTTTATAAAAGTAATAATGACCCCAGTTATCAGTATTTAACACCTTTTGATAAGTTACTCAGGTGGTTGAAACACAAGTTATTGTGTTAACCAGACACTGTTTACTTGCTACATACTTTGTTTTTTTATTAACCCAATATATCTATATTTCTTTGAAAGCGAAAATGCTTATATAACGTTACAATTCTGAATTTTATGGCAATTAACTGAATTGTGTTAAATGCTTTCATGCTCACTAGGTAAAAAAATATATGCATACATTTTTCCGCAAATCAACATACATCAGGCAAATATAAGTATACACTAGCTGACCCGCGCAACTTCGCTTGTGTCACATTAGAGAGAATGGCTCATAATTAACCCGTTTTTGTAACATTTTTTACTGGTACTCTGCTCCTATTGGTCGTAGCGTGGGATATATAGCCTATAAGCCTTCCTCGATAAATGGGCTATCTAACAGTAAAAGTTTTTTTCAAATCGGACCAGAAGTTCCTGAGATTAGAGCGCTCAAACAAACAAACTCTTCAGCTTTATAATATTAGTATAGACTTATTCCGCCAATCATCCTTAGTACACCACGCAAGTCATCATGATTTTAAATAACAAGTTGTCTAAACACCAGTAATATCAATCTAGAATGATCTATTACGAATAATTAATTAGCATATTTCATAACATTCCGCGTCTTATAATTAACGGCTATAATTTACTGAGTTCAAAATTTAGATAAGATTCACACATGTGACGACTGAACATCACATTGTGATAAGGCTTATCACTAAAGATAATGTTATATGGACGGCTATATTTCTATGGACAAGGAAATACCTAGAGCTGTTATCAGAAGACAGACTATTGATAGAGCTATCAGACCTAAAGGGTTAACCCACAGTTTCTGAGGTATATTTAGCGGTAGTTTATCTATTCAATAGCGTTTAAACTTATTCAAAAAACGCTACTGAATAGATAAACTACCGCTAAATGTACTCAGAAATCGGGGGTTAGTGATTAATATTGAACCTGTGATATAAGTGACAATTTTTCGAACTGTTAGACAATATTTTTGTACGTGAACTATGTATGATAGATTATCGATAAGATACTACTGTTTGAACAAACCATTGTTACGAATATATCGTATTTGGGTTTGAATAGCTGTTCGATGTCAATGTAATTGTTGCTACCTACTGCAAAAGTTTTGTACAAAGACTCTATTGCTGAATGATTTTATGATATAGGATAGAAATGAATGGAAAATTAAGTAGCCTTCTATACTCGGGCCAAAACATGCGAAGAAAGTCATGTAATTTTATCGAAGTCTCTTGTTCGCAATTCTATGATTTCTTTGATTATGACGTAGATCGCACGTTTGTAAAGGCTCAAATATAGATGGCTACCATTTTTTCCCTTTTTCTTTTCTTGTATAAAAAAACATAAAAATACTGTTTACCTTGTGCTTGTAATCGTGTCCGGATGAGCGCTAGAGGGTACGAGCAGACCTGTCCGAGCGTGCAGGAGGTGCTCCCGCACGCCAGCAGCAGCAGCATGCCGGGCTGTTCGTTGTGCGCCTGGTACGTGCTGATGTACTTCTTTTTCAGCGTCTCGTACACCGCCAGGTCGATCCCCGCATAAGGCACGATCCCCAGAATATTCGGAATGTAACCCTTGTAGAAACATCTCAAGCCTTCCCTCGCGTATATCTTCTTCGCGGCATCCACTATCCCACTGTACTGACCAGTCTTCCTTAACGCTAACCTCGTCTTCAATACCTCCAGTGGGTAAATCACAGTTTGACTTATTGCACCCGCTGTCGCACCGGCGACGAAACGTTCGTGTATCTCCAACGGCGTGTTTTTTGTCTTTTCCCCTTTTATTAGTCTTTTAACTTGTTCGTATGCGGCAAATTTGAGCGCGGACTCTGGTGCTATTTTGATCACGTTTATTCCGTTGCCTCTCCACATTCCGCTAATACCACCTTCACTTATCATTTTAGCTAAACACTTGCCCATGTTCTCCCTCGTAGGGTTCACCTGAAAATCACAGAAGAAAGTAATTAGTCAAAATCTTCGCATTACAAGTTATTTATCTGACACATCTACAGTGTACTTTCAAAAGATAATCGTTTCCTTAGACAGTGTAAAGAAGCATAGTAACGTTTTTTTATTGGAAAAGTGCAGTGACGTCATCCAACTACAAATTATAAATAACATCAGTTTCAAAGAAATGTCATGAAGATCAGAGATGTTTGCAATCTTGATGTCTGTAAAGCGTAACGGTATTTATTTGGCAAGTGACAAGGGCGAGCAAACAGAGCGCGGCGAAGGTCTACACTTTTTACAAAACAATTATAGATCTCGCTTCTGTCCGACTCATTATCAGTGATGAAATATTTCCTTCGCTTCCATCTTCCGGGTATAAAAACTAACTATATTAATTAATAATTAATTGTCTTTCTTCTAGAAAATTATTTCTATAATCTGTTTAGTATGTCCTAGATTATATTCCAAAAGGCTAATTTTACTAATTTATCGACCAATTTATATAAATCTTCACACTTGAAATAAACTTTACCGTGATGACATCTTTACGTGAAATAGCCGTGATCCTTTAGTACAGGTATTAATCGCTAGATGGCGCGGTCAGGTGTGTTTAAGAGTTTATTTGACTCTTAACATTAGTATCTCCTGATTTGTGATTTATTCTAGTTCCCACAGATCATTGTATTTGTAACATGTATTAGAAATTTAGCGAAGAACATTTTTAACGCTTTTTAGAAACTGATGTATACTAGCAAAAATTTTACTTATGATATCTTCTTTCGGACTACCCTACGCCCTTGTAGACGTAGTAGTGGGACTTTAGGGTCTATTGTTGATTAATACTTGAAAAATTATATTATGTATTAGATATTTACCTGTAAAAACACTTTTAATCTATCGAGGGGAGCTGTGCAAGTCCGACTGACGGCGCCGGCGATACCTCCAGCTAATAAGTGTCTCCACCACTTGCCAGTTTGTAGCTCGCTCTGGGTGAAGTCATCAGGTACGTTCATATCCTCGCCAATGTCCAGGTACTGCAAGAAAAACAATATATTGTTAGAAATATTTAGTACAATTTTTTTAAGAGTTTTTAGGAAAATCAGACGCGATAGTAGATAAAGTCTTCCATATGAATCTTTTGTGGGGCTAAAATTGGAGTATATTTTGCGATAAAAATATGGCGAATAATACGTTTTTTAATACATAATATTTTATAGCGTTGTTGTTAATAATAATCTTTTTATGTTTTGTACAATATAAATATAGACATGCAATTTTAAGTATTATTTTTATAACGAACGAGTAATGTCTGGGTACAAAAAACTAATACGGTATTAGGAGTCGTACGGCAAGATGCGGGTATTTAGAGTTTTAGTAAATCACTTTAATTTTATCCACGGTCTAAGCTATTATTTTGCATATTCTTGGAATGATAATACAACAATTTTCATTCTAATTCTCATCTTCAATAATTACCTATTAAGCTTTAAGTAAGATATAGATTTCTCTTAATTAATCGTGTTGCTAATTGCAACAACTCACGCACCAACGGGCCATAAATTATTATTATTATAGTAATCTTCTACTTATATTGTCAAAGAAAATACATTCATCTTTATTTTAATTCAATCTTATCGCATGGTTACTAGGTTAAACTAGTGACAAAGATTTTCAAGCCACCTGAAAAGTCTTTTACAAGGCTCCTAAACTGTTATCTTAATTGACAACAAACGGGACCATAGCTTAACATGCTTTCTGAAGCACGGAGACGCTCAGATCAAATACCATTATACGGTCACCTCGCTAAGAAATGACCGCGCCAAAGGTTGCTTACTCACAAATCGTTTAGGCTTGTTATACACATATTCGGTAGACGATGGCACAAGCAGAAGAAGTGAGTCGAGTTTCATTGTTCGATAAATATGATAGAACCGAATGTATGTATATGTAGCAAGCCGACTAGTGAGCGCAACTGGGTATTAGTGTCAAATAATCTAAATAATCGCCTAAATAACAACACAAACGTTTTTAATTACAAAAACAGTTCCTTGTACTACAGTTATACATTGTATGCTAATACAAAATGTTCTTAACTTTTCTACATCTACTTTCATAACTCCCACTTTTAATCTAAAACTGATTAATATTTTACTTCCTAGTGATTGCGAAACTAATTGAAAAGAAACATTAATTATTTATTATTTTATAGTTCTTGATTGCAAAGGTCGTGTGATTTATTGGGCATTTAATATCTTGCAATAGAAACTGTTTTTCTGACCAATTACTAGCCCTTACCTACTAAAAGGTGAATGATGCAGAAGGTGGAAAGATTTTTGAGTATACTTTTGATTAAAAATAGGAATAATAAACTGTTCTAAATATTTGTTTAATGTCATGTTACTCTTGTTAATTCAGTCGCATTGGTATACACTAAAAGATGATTTCAATCGATACTACAGTCGCTGTTCAAAATACGATGCTTGTTCTAAATGAGCTACGAAATACTTCATACTTTACCAACGGGTAATGTATAGTAAAATATACGAAAATCACATAATAATCACGTTATTACACTGTTATCGGATCTTCTTCGTTCTCCGCTAAGGATTTTGATAGTTTTTTGCTCTTCCATATTTTTTTTAATTTTATCTGTTCTTCCTGGCATGAGAACGTATTATATTAGTACAAAAATTATATTACGATTATTATACCCTAAGGGGAAAGCAGAAGTGTATGAAATACACCTCGCCGTTAGCGATATTAGTCCCATGCAATAGGGGCGAGTCTATTGCTATATTATTATACTGGGCACGTTACTAAACTCCAGACTACAATAGGGAACAGGATTTTAATTAGAAAAATACTTTTAGCACTTTTTCCGGCCTGGGATTTAAACCTGGGACAGCGTAGTCAGCTGGCGGATACACAACCAATCGAGAGGTATTTATAATATTAGTATATGAACTATATGAATGGCTACAAACACCTACAGTCTTATAATTATAGAATCGATACGATAAAATTAATAATATATTAATAGAAGGAGTCTCTTTATATTAATAGCTGATATTAAATAGGGCAGTTGAAAGGATAGCTATTATGATAGCCTAGAATAGGTCACTGGCCACTGCGGTATTATAACACTTATAAAGACTGAGAAATGGATACATATCACTTTGGAAACTGTCATAGGGATACAAATACTACAGTTATATTGAAAGGAGGAATAGAATCACGATGAAAACATTGTTGAAATGTAAATTGATGAAACAAAAGTAAGTTATGTTTCGAAAGTTCTTTGGTAACTTAAATGTTATATAAAATAAGTATTGTGATCATTACCGCAGCATCTTTGAGGTAGCACACCATCGCATCGTTCCAGTTAATAAAAAACATTATTAATGCCGTATAAAATTTCAAGTACATAGTTTTTAATATGTCTGGTAAAACGCAGAATTTCACCATCAACCCCCGAGACATGGTTAGTAGTCATGTGTGGTGCACTTAAGTCGTTTTTAAAATAAAATAACGCCCCATTTGTTGTTTAGCAGTTTTTGTTGATTTTTAACGCACCGATTTTTGCTATGACAGTCTACTGACTGTAACAATCTGTTTGGCATTGATTGTTATATTTTTTTTTATATGTAATGGCAATCTTAATCATGTTATTTGTAAGGTTTTATGATTCACTTTTCACAGATTATAAAATCAAGCACGACGCCTTAAAGTATACCTACACATTCCCAAATCGTCATAAATTTTGACGGTCATTACATTAGTTAAGATTCTGCCAGCCATTTTTTTTAAATATCAATTTAGTAAAATTCGTTAGAGGAGGCCTATTTCCAGCCGTGGACATCTACAGGCTGATATAATGATGATGATGAGTGAATAAAGTGCGGTTGAAAGTATGGAGAAAAATTTACGTTAAGACATTTTCAGAAAAACATTCTACAGGAATACTATGGCGAAATCGCAAGTGAATCTCATAGAAAATAATAGTACGGCAATAAATCAATGGCTCCAGCGTATATTTATAGAAGATAGTCCAGTGATTGCTATGTTATTAGATCAATTCAAGTAAGTGATTGGTCACTTTGCCGCACGTTTACCCTCACGTTATAAGTCACATGTTATAACCGCAAATGTATTATCTCGTGCAATGGAGTTTGCATATCGTAAAGAAAATATTGATGTTGTCTGCAATTTCATTTTATGCGCGGTTTTTTCGCGAGATAAAAAAATTAAAGGCTAAAAAAGTAGTCTAAGTTCTCCCGATTTAACTATTCAGTGCCAAAAGTGAAATTATGAGTTTTGATGTATTATATTACTCCATTGTAAATTATATTATTATCCCCGGTTTCTGCTCACCCCTATGAAACGGTGTGATTTTATGTATGTATGTGAATCATACAGAAGTTATCTAATAATCCTAGGCACCTTTTTAGCAAAGCTCAAAGGTTTGTTAAAAGTAAATCATTATGCTACCTAATAGGTAATATTTCCGTATACAGGGTGTCCCGAAACTCAACGATAATCCGTAACAGGATGAAAGGCCAAGTCATACCGGTTCTAGGAAAAATTAAAAAAAAAATCCATATCACTTAGTTCAGCAATAATAGACACTTTTCAAAAAAGTTAAAATTCCACACCCTTGGTCGCATTTTCAAGTCCTGTGATCACCAATGTCACAATTTCGCTGTGTTTTTTTGAATTTCGTGATCTTCATTAAATATGCTATTAATCGTAAAACAAATTAATGCACAAAACATTGTAAATTTAATAAAAAAAGTTAAGTTTTAGTGAGTCATGGTTCACAAAAATATCGTTAGTTAACTTTGACGCTTCATATTGAAAAAAAAATGTACTACACTACCCTTGGCAAGTTATTTCAAAAGTTGGCGCATTTAATCAAGATTTCAAAACGGTGCAACACTTGCCACTTTTCTTGCCATTAAAAATGTTATTTTTATTTGAACGACGGGTATCCTCGAAAATGGATCGAACGCAGTGGTACAATTGTATGACGTCCTCGTTCCCGCGATCTAAATCCAGTAGATATTTTTTACTGGGAATGCGTAAAAGAAAAAGTCTATTCGAAATCAATACAAAATCTATTAAAACTTCGCCAGAAAATTGACACAGCGTCAGAGGTAATAAATGCGAGGAATTTTGCTTGACTGGTGCAAAGGTCTTTTGTAAGGCGTTGCAGAGCCTGTATTCGTGCCAGAGGAAAACAATCCGGAATTACTTTAGTTTAAGGAGAATAATTAAATAAGAACGATAGTTCGTTCATTCTTTTTTTTTATTATCATTACCTATTATGTTTATTACATTAAATATTGGTTATGGACTGACTCAATTACATCTTTACTAAAAATAATTGCTTTCCTCTGGCACGAATACAGGCTCTGCAACGGCGTACAAAAGATCTTTGCACCAGTCAAGCAAAATTCCTCGCATTTATTACCTCTGACGCTGTGTCAATTTTCTGGCGAAGTTTTAATAGATTTTGTATTGATTTCGAATAGACTTTTTCTTTTACGCATTCCCAGTAAAAAATATCTACTGGATTTAGATCGCGGGAACGAGGACGTCATACAATTGTACCACTGCGTTCGATCCATTTTCGAGGATACCCGTCGTTCAAATAAAAATAACATTTTTAATGGCAAGAAAAGTGGCAAGTGTTGCACCGTTTTGAAATCTTGATTAAATCCGCCAACTTTTGAAATAACTTGCCAAGGGTAGTGTAGTACATTTTTTTTTCAATATGAAGCGTCAAAGTTAACTAACGATATTTTTGTGAACCATGACTCACTAAAACTTAACTTTTTTTATTAAATTTACAATGTTTTGTGCATTAATTTGTTTTACGATTAATAGCATATTTAATGAAGATCACGAAATTCAAAAAAACACAGCGAAATTGTGACATTGGTGATCACAGGACTTGAAAATGCGACCAAGGGTGTGGAATTTTAACTTTTTTGAAAAGTGTCTATTATTGCTGAACTAAGTGATATGGATTTTTTTTTTAATTTTTCCTAGAACCGGTATGACTTGGCCTTTCATCCTGTCTCGGATTATCGTTGAGTTATGGGACACCCTGTATAATATATATAATTTTCCTATCTCTGCGTAACTACACAATGCCTGATACAAGCGGATACACCACTACAATGTGTGTGAATATTTCTGTCTACTATAAAAAAGTATAAAAGTTGCTTAATATACCTATATTTTTTATAAAACAATCGATCACACGCGTTAAGGTAAAGGAACTTTTCGCGTCTCAATGCCGTAACTTTCAACGACTAGTATTAAGCCTCAGGTTTGCCTTGAAAACCGTGTCAGTATCCGGATGCGGGCCCAATATGGCTTGCTTAAGCGCATGACGTGTTTCATAGAAAGTCGAAACCTTTCTAGTTTTAGGGTAAAAATGCTTAGTAATTGAGTTTTCTAGGCTTTAAATTGGCCGCTTGTAGGAGTTATTGCTTCGCTCGCTTGGGAAATCAATGCAAGCTTAATTATAGTTTTATACTTGTTTGATTTCGCTGTGCTATTATTTGCAGAAAATAAATTACATACTGTAGATTGAAAAGCAAGTTTTCAATTCAATAGTTTATAGGTACGTATTCCTTTGAGAAACTCAAATTCTCGTAAGTTTTAGAATTCATCGCTCACACATGAGTTCTGTAATTTGATGTATAAATGCACTTCTAAATTATATCTTTTAAAAATGACTTAGATCAATTTTATGGTGGTAAGTATGTACCTCAGGAAAGTTTTTTTTTCGTCTACGCAATACAATAGATACGTAAATCAGAATTTTCGTACTACGCACTAAAAGATAACATATCGAATCGATACAGGTATTATCCGGCTAAATATCACGTCTAAATAGTTACACCATATTGATAATGATTCAAGAGCAAACGCCTAACGCCTACTGACCTACTACGATATTAAAATATTTGGAGTGCCCTTTTGTTAATCGATAACTCGTTTTGACGAAATCTAACGAATAATTAAATAGGACAGTTATTTCGTTGCCCTTTGTTTTATGAACGTGGTGAACTTTTGTTCTGAGTGTGTGGTAAGTAATTAGTTGTATTGCCATTTGATAGAGCTATAGCCATAGAGCTATGATTGACTTTTAAGTAAAGTTATTCGATACTGCTTTTTCAAAGTACAGTTAATTTAAATTTTAATATAATCTTACGCTAGCATCTGCAGTTTCATTTGATTGATCAATAATTGTATTTAATTGTAGACTCTATACTGTGATAACCAGACAACCGATCTATTAATGAATATTATATTCTCTTTACATTCTAAAACCTTCTGTTGGAGTATTTTTTATTAGTTTTCGGTATAAATCTATCACATATTGATTTAAAATTGACACCGTTTGACGGATATAATGTCCAAAGTTTGTTCTAATATATGTATGTCAGGGTTAATAGACGGTTCGCATTCCACTTATTGCCTAACGCAAGCAAGGTTAATGATCTACCTATTGGATACTGCACCGAATTCTTAGCGAACGCACATGTATAGACAATACTCTGTCTTTAGTCTCTCGTATAAGTTGTTAGCACTACTAGTTGCTACCAACTTCTGCCTGCGACTTAGTGCGCGTATAAAGATTTTCTATGAATTAATCTAGGTTAAAAACTATCCATATATCAAGCTTTAAACGCCGTTAAGTAGTTGTAGTGTGATTGACACAAATTTGCAATTTATATTATTATTAGGATTTTCTTAAAATTTAGTTCAACATTACTCGGACTTCAAACAACGGGTGCATTATTTTTATTAACATTCATCAATGTACTTATTATGGGAAAAAGTACAAACCATTAAAATAGTTTCCTTATTACGTTAGGAAAATGTATCTAATATGCGTACGGCTTTTGTAAGTTATTATTAAATTACCGTACCTTCAGCAATTCAGGCTGTATGCAAATTTTCATAGGCATTATTCACGGCACATTACCTACATAAGAAGCTTAGCAACTAAAGCTAATTGCATAAGCCGAAAATGCACGCTTTTAGTACTGCATAGATTTAAATATGCATACGGAATTTTGGCAACTATTTTCTTTGGAAATTCTCCAGTTTGTTTTAAAACGTAAAACTATAGTATACAGCTGTAAACTATTTTCCTTCTATATGTAGGAAGGAGGAAAGTTTTGTTCATAATAAAATATATTTCTTGTCCTTATTTACAACGAAATACGAAACGAGGAAACGCTTTTTAAAATAACAATTAAATTTACTTCTTTTTTATCACCTCAGAATAAGTATCGGATAGTTAAAATAAAATGTCGATAAATCTTTGCACTATAGTTTCTTCTAAAATACTCTAGTAGATCTATACATACATACATACATAATGTCACGCCTTTTTCCCATAGGAGTAGACAGCGATAAATAAATGTCACTTGTGGAACCACTATTTTTTATTTTACAAGTTTTAAGAAACCAGTTTGTATATTTCGTGCTGCTGGTACTTTATCTACTGGATAGTTGTAAGTATAACCGGTACTTAACCAACAATTGAACACGTTCTCAGCCTTAGCAGTGGCCTTTCGTGGATATTGGGTAACTCGGTCAAAGCCAAACTATCGCTTGATGGTCTAAGTGTCGAAGGCAATTAAGTCATGATCTAATAGTAATATTAATAGTATATGAGAGAAGCAGTGATCGCCGAGTGGTTTAAGTTGCCAGTTTTGCCACCTCCCACACAAGTGTTTGCAGGTTCGAACCCGAGGCAACACACCAACGACTTTTCGAAGTTATGTGTGGTTTAGAAGTAACTATCACTTGCTCTAACGGTGAATGAAAACATCGTGAGGAAACCTTGCATGTCTAAAATTTGTTTAACTCATTTACTGAGGGCATGCAAAGTCCCCAACCAGCATTTGGCCAGCGTGGTGGACTCGAGGCTTAACCCCTCCTCGTTTGGGAGGAGATCCTTGCCCTGCAGTGGGAAAGTCATGGGTTAAAAAAATATTGAACTGCATTTGTATGTGTTCCTTGTTTTCTAGTCTCTACCTACACAAAAAGTATGTGTATAGAAGTGTGTGTGTATAGAAGTTCTTACAAAAAGTAATTTGATTTCCATTCACGAAAGTAATCGTGATCTTGAGGGGCTTTAATACCCAAAATTAATAAAGTGCTTTCAATTTAGAAATTGCTATTGAAGGCTTTTTGTTTCTTACTAAGAAACGCTTATTTTATTTATACTTTTTATTCATTACTTATTCATGTAGGTATTGTGTATCACAAATTTTGTTGGGCTAAATATTGCTACTTTATTTAGTGAAAACATATCATTTTCTTTAACGATAATCTAGATTATAACTTAATACCGTGGCTTCTCCTTTGTTGCACGTATTTACATCTAACTTTTAGCAACATTTCAAGATTGATTCAATTCGCGTGAATAAGGAAACATGTTTCTCCAATAAGAATATTGAACTGGCAAGACATATTTTTAAAAGTCATACAGTCGCATATACTTGTAAAGGTTAAAAGTAACTGTATTTTAAGAAATAAGAAGAACTGTTCAATGTCCAAGGACAGTGCTTGAAAGGCGAGCCTCCAGTCGGCCAAGTTTCATCAACACTTTTAGAATGTCTCATTACATAAGTGAGCGATGAAAAAGTGACGTGCATTTGTAGCATAGATATAAAACACGTGATGAAGGGGACTCTAGCCACTCTAGGATGGGTGCTAATTGGTAATATCCTTTGAAAAAGAGACGCAGTGTTCGCAATCGAGGCAATTTATGCAGATACTAGGGAGACCTGAAAGTCCTAGGCGACATGGCCAGATTACTTAAGAATGACCGACAAATCCACTCATAAGGCCAGCCTGAAGGATTTAAGGATGTCATTGCTCTCACATTCAAGAAAAGACCCTGAACAGGAAATGCAGTATCTTTTTATCAATTAAGGAAAACGATATGATTTTTGTATTTAAAGATTTTTGTATCGTTAAAAACCCGTATGGCTGTAGAAATAAAAACTTGTCACATAAATGTTAATTTTCGAAATAAAATGTCGTAAAAATCGACTCGGATGACTAAAGGTTGCCAGTTAGCAACCAAGTGACCTTGACAACCGGCCACAGGGTACGTTGACTAGGAACCTGTTGTGGCCGTCTGGCATTTACTAGAGCGAGCGAAGACGGGTGAATTATATATGTCCTTATTCGAGCTATTAAGAAAAGGTCATTGAATTGCTGTACCGCCATTTTATTTCGATTTTGTGTTCATTGTTTTTTTAATTGGTTTAAAAGATCTATATGAATAAAATCATGCCTTGTTCCCGATAAGGATGGCAATCATTTACTGTCTGTATCTGGTCTTCGCAAACTGATTTTCTTCATATACTGTCAATAGTCGAGATCATCGTAAAATCTGGTACCGCTCTGCACCAATTGAAAGACTTACAGAAGGTTCCTTCCTCATTTTTTTATTTTAAATAGTTTTTTATTCGGGACCTTTCCAAAAAATGTGGAATTCGCGGGTACAGCGTTGTTTATTTTGAATAAGAGATATTTCCCGATATTTAAACAGTTACTACATAAATAGAAGCAAGCGTTTAGTTATAAAATCAACGTATTTACCGCAAAATTCAGGGAAAACCAAAAACTAATTAGCGATATGGTTTACTGTTAATAATAAGTATTATCCCGGAAAAGAATACTTGCATAACACATTTCATACTACTTCTTTGCCAAAGAATTAAGAAACCAAGTTTTATACCACGATGAGTGGTCATACGGAAAAATAAATGTGAAGAATTCGGAAGCAAGGCATAGGCAGGGAAAGCCTGAACTCAGCAGTGGATAGAAAATGGCTGTCAAGAAAAGTCTTTTAATTCCCTCCCAAATTAAATAGCAAAATAAACAAATGTTTTCATGTCAAGGAATTCTCACTAAGGTCAGAATAAATAAAACAATTTAGCTAAATATTCGGTAACTCACGTGATAATCACGGCAGACATTCATGATGCAAATAGATCAGGTAGTCTAAGGTCGACCAACTTTAGCATGAATTATCACATGCGAATTGAAAGACAAATATTTAAAAAGTATGTTAATATGTGTGTACGAAAGTTTATTTCCGCGTTTTAACTTTCCAATTACAATATATTAATTTTTTGATAGCCTTCTACATAATTTAACAGACATTTAAGGAACGAAGGTACTTATAAAAGGTTGGCATGGAAATTTAAATGTACTGTGGGTTTTTCTCGCCTGGATACGTAGGCTAATGATTTCAGTGATTCTTTAGACTAAAGATGTTAACAATTGTGTTTATTCATAAAATTATCAGGTAAAATTAAGACACAATAACTTTTATCATTTAAATTTATAGATTACATTAAAATTACGTCGCAGCGCCACATACTAAGATGTGTTTGATATATTTAACTGTAAAACAACGCAATTTCAGGCACGTGTAGAATAACGATGAAACGATTATTTTGATATTATAATAGATTTCCATTTGATATATTTATGATTCATCTTATCTTTCCAAATAATTAATTGAGTATTCTATAAATAAGTGTCATTTACAATCGTTTGAATCATTATTGCATTGTTTTATGTTTAAAACATATCCGATTACGATTTCTAAGAACAGTTAATCGATTAGTAATCGTTAGCTGAAATCGTTACGAGTCCCACAAACATGGGTGTCGATATCGATTCATCAACATCGATAAATCGGCGCCTAGCTAATGACAGAGTTAAATTACATCGTCATATCAGAGTTGTTTACAAATTTCATTCTTTACCTACATGATCGGAGTCTGGGATAAATTGCGTCTTCAAAAAGTTTTATGTATTTCAGTCGTTATTTTCAGCTCGTTTTGTCCCATATTTCTACGATTATCAACAAATATTTTAAGACCGAGCCGGCAGCCTAGACCTTGGACTTTGTGAAAATAGCACAAACAGAAAAATAATTGTTTGATATCTGAAGTGTTTCAAACTGAAACTTGGTAGCAGGAAAGCGTATGAATCAGAGATAAGGATGTGTGTCCTACAAATATATTAATAGGATTTCCCCGACGTATGTAGCGATCGTGGCGGTGCGAAGAGCGCGTGTGCATGACGCAATCGGCGCGGGCGCCGCGTCATCGCTTCGCCGCGCGCATGCGTCGAACGAATTAAATCTTGACATTAGAATATCCTTGACGTTTCGCGTCACAATTTAGGTGTGTACAATGGCCGTCAATTTTCACCGATGAACGATTATGCCCACACGTTTCTGATTTAAAACGTGTTTTAATTAACAAGAAGGTCGATTGATATGACAATACATCACTCAGTAAAATAAATTTCTTGAATTTTTGTCTCTCATATAAAAAACTATTGGCACGATTTTTTTCGCCCACGTCCGTCAGTTTTTTGTTGCTATATAAACTGAATACCGGAGTGTAGACGGTAGTACTCGCATATTAATTGGCTCGCTTTCATTTGTCCTAGAATACGTTGACGAATTCTATAGACGTATTCATTCACGGTTCGCAAATTTTCACTACTACGTGCTAATTATGTAACGCTTTAGATAACCGAGTTGCGGAACATTTTATAGTCTGACCACTTTTTAGAGAGCCTTGGGATGCATGATTTTGAAGCATAATTAAAATTTAAGAGTTGCGATCAGGTAGCTATTCGCTGACTAAGTATGAGGGTTAATATCGCTCTAAATCTTAAGCGTTCTTGCATACAAGACTCTCCACTAAGTTGCCGTACTATAGATTAGTGATTTAAGTCCTCATGACGTCCAGTCCTTAAAGAAGTTCTCGTATCTCTCTGGCTTTGACCAGTTCATACTGGGGTTGGGAACTACCGGGAAGGCGAAGCAAACTACGTGATGATGATTTGTTATTGTTATATAATTGTTAACTTTGTTATATATCCAGAAGTCTATTAAAAGGGGATAATCTTGATAGCTGAATTTTCAATAGTCAAGCTAAAGCTATAGTAGGTAATTATAAGAATATCAGCGAAATCTTTATTGGTTAACGTTTTTTTCTCTCGTCTTTGCCTACCCTCATGAGAAAAAGGCGTGATTTTATGTATTTATGTATGTATGTCTCTTTACTGTTTGTATACTTTAATTTTAACTTATAGAAAGATAGGTTAAGCAAAAGCAATAAAAGATTATCTTAAACAATTTATGTAAACATAATTCAGCCAAAAACACTTAAAAATGTTATTTAAATTCCATTGTTATAATCTTTTTATAACCATGTAGGTTACATAAGTTAAGCGGAAATTGGTATTTCTATTAAGATTAGTTTTATTCATACAATATAGCTTTTTCTTGACATTTTGAAAGTTAAGTAATAGTCACTAATAATAGTCTTTAGTTAACTAGTGTCTTCTTTTTTATTATTATCCTATTAATATTATAATTGCGAAAGAGAGAATAGATGTATAAATGTTACTTACTCTTTTACGCAAAAACTACGCAGCTGGTTTTTGTTGAAAATTGATACACAGACAATTTATAACTTAGATTAACACAGAATACTTTTAACACCGAGAAATATTTTTGGAGACGAAATCGCAAGCAGAATCTACTTTTCACACTATTGAGTTAAAAAATGGCTATTTCATACAAAAATACATATTGTTGTTAATTTAATAATTAGTTAATATGATGTAACTTTTAGTTTTAAACGTTGATGTGTGGTACAGTCAATAATATAACAGCTGATAACAGTTCGCAAGTTCAGAGTTACAGTGAGATAATTTTTTATGTATTTACCCACTGGAATTTACAGAATATTGTTTGTATGACTGTAAATTTTTTAAATAAAATAGCAGTGGAAATACGCGTGTACTGAAATAGAATATAAATAAATTGTACTGTTTCACATTGTGTTTATGAAGAAGGCATGATTTTATTTGTTTCTAATTAGTCTTTTATTCGTAAAATCATGTTTTTTAAACGTTATATGGTGCTTTGTAATTGTACTATGCACATAACATAAATATGCATTTATAATAACACCTTGTATTTCCAGGATCAAGTAATCTCATTAAACGTTAGTCGCTGATGTTTAAATTCTGAATTTAAAACACCTCCGCCAACGCAAACTTTGCACAAGGTTCTCTGCTAAGTTATTGTACTATACCTACTAGAAAATATAATCACTAATAATACAACTAACCTAATTATCAGAAATCATACTTTGCAGTATTCGTCCCCATTCCATAGATACGCGTTCACATCCTAATGATGTCACAATCGATAAGTAACGATTTCTATTCGCTCGTCTCGCATAATCAATCGATATATCGTAACCGACTGTTTCCAATTTCAAATAGCGAATAAGAGAACATCACTACGATTTTGTCGTTAATTTAAACTTTCAATTTATGATTTACTAGACTTCAATTTCGAATACAATTTCTATCCGTCGATAAAATATGGATGGGTGACCGCTTAGTGGTATTTGAGCCGGAAATTTCCATACTTCGGAGGGCATGTAAAATGTCTTTCCCGGCTGTTGTCTACTACGATAACAGTCGTTAAGTCATGTCAAAGGCTTTCCGGTCTTGAACAACTTTGACACTAGGTTGACCACTAACCATACGATAAAATAAATAAAAAAGTTAACTATATATGTATATAGAACTGTATATATAGTAATCCCGCTACAAGAGACTTTAAAATTCTTTCATCTGTGCTATTTGAATACCAAATTTCATCTAAACAACATGTATTCATACACCTGCTGGTCAATCACTTGCGAAGTCTAACTTCCGTTACATACATTTATATTATAAAATACGGCATATAAAATAGGGTAGATATCTACCAGCCAAATCAACTTCTCTTTACGGAATGTCAAAAATAAATTATAGTATAAGAATATGACATAGTGACGTCACAGTTTCGTATTTTCGTTGGTATCAAATGAATGCCTAATAAAATGTTTCAGTCTATAGTAATCACAATTTCAACACTATTTACCAGCAAAATTACATAGCCTGGGCATTTGATATGAACCTTTTAGGAACACAAGTTTAATATTTTTCGTTAACATACTCAACTATCCAATGTGGGCTTGGTATATAAAAACATTATCAGTATTGGTTCAATATCACATTGTTAGGCTTTCACAGTCAGTTTTTGGTATACTTAACCTAAATAAACATTATCAGTTGTCTGGTTACCTGTATGTAGGGCACACGTTATGACTGGCACATACGAAAGTATAGAATTCGCTATAGCAAATATTGTAGAAGTATTTTTAGCATATAGTTTGATGATACTGTTAAAATTCCATCATTGAGATGTGTCTAAGTAATTTTTGAATTTTATTTAATGCTATTCAGAAGGTATGCAGTCTCCAACTTGCATTTGGTTTGCGGTGGACTCAAAGCCTAATATAAGCCATTCCTCATATTCAGAAAAAAACCCTTGCTAAGCAATGGGACGGTAATGAGTTATAAAAAATAGTAATTAGTATTTCATTTGCACGCATTAAAAAATGTAAACTTAAATTTTGAAAGTTTACACATTACTTCATAGTATGTATTCATATTTTTACTGTATTAAGAACAACTCAAACTGTTAATTATTTTCTTACTAATAGACTAACAATATAAATTTCTCTTTGATTATGTATCTACGTGAGTTATATAGGTCAATGATCTTCACACAATATGTCATTTTAACTCACATGTAAATCACGATTTGTATGTATGCAAAAGCCTTAGTAACAGAAGTTTTATTACTGTGGATTAGTAATGTAACATATAATCTTGTCTTTTAAAATCTCAAAGTAAATATTTAAACATACCTACTTATTAAATAGTGCATACTAATATTATAAATGCGAAAGTTTGTAAGTATGATTGTATGTTTGTGACTCTTCCACGCAAGAATTACTTAACAGATTTCCATGAAATTCGGTACACATATAGCTTGTAAAGTAGATTAACACATAGGATACTTTTTACCCCAGGAAACCCATTCACTAGAAGCTAGTTCATTATATTTGTATGGAATGAGGAAAATTTCTATCAAAGGGTCAAGGTAGTACCGCTTCAATGACGTCATTCATTGACAATTACACTCATTGTATAATTATTCAAAGGTACACTTATACAATTGTATATAATATAATACATATACATCCGTGGTTAATGTAAATAGTTAACTTGCATAGTTTTCTGAAGAGTGACTAAAGTTAAACTAGGTTAGATA
The DNA here is from genome assembly GCF_050436995.1 of Anticarsia gemmatalis. Lineage (NCBI taxonomy): Eukaryota > Metazoa > Arthropoda > Insecta > Lepidoptera > Erebidae > Anticarsia > Anticarsia gemmatalis. Next base: position 20,838,109 of record NC_134776.1, on the reverse strand, counting down.
ATTGAAGTTTGAAAGTAGTGTATTCATCAAACTATCAATGAGGTAAGCAACCTTTTACGCGGCTAGACAATGGGTGGTCGTCAATATCGTATTAACTGTAGAGTATACAAAAGTAGGACAATAAAGTTGAAGGTCCCAATAACTTTGTTTGTCGACAAATATGAAGCTAAGAAGATGCTTACGTCATTGACTGACAATTGGATTAGTATACAAGAACCTAAAATAATGAATCATCAAGGAAAAAGAATGCAAAAAAATATGAGACTACCTGCGACCAATACTTAGAATTACAAAAAAGTTTAAACAAGATTCGCAAAGCATGTGACTTGATCGCTCAGCAAGGGAAATATAATACAAGAGAGATGTATGAGGAAAATTATAGAAAGCCAAGTAATAATTGTAGAATACTTCAAAGATAATTTGTGAATTGTTCGACGTTCGCACTCAAGTGCTATCTTTACGTCAAGTTTATGAAAGTGATAAACTAATACCTACTGATGATGAAAGAGGCGAAATAAAACACAGTGATTATAATATGAGAAGTGAAAGTGATAGTGAAGAAAGTTCATCAAAATTCGCGAATTCGCATAACGATGACGCACAGCATGGAATGTAGGCGAGGTTACGGTAAATCTTTATATTCAGGTAGTCTCAATACGCTCATTATAAAATCTTATGTCGGTGTTGTAATATTTTAATATAGGTTTCTAAAATTCCACATGTTTAAGTTTAAAGTCATGACGCATGCCCTTCGTCGCCTAGGCAACCAAACTTAGAACTCAAGGCTAATTGAACCGAACATCATTTTGTGACGCCCACATGATGACCTATTAAAGAAGCTGCAAAAGTTAGTCATTCAATCAGTTTTCAGAGAAAAATCCCTAATTGCTCCGATAACCAAACTCCACACGCGTAACACGTGTTTCCTGCTATATGCCGTTATTGGATATTCCCTGACACGACTGACACGCCGGCCGCGAGCGACAGAGATAGCGCATACTTGCTAATAGCGGGAAAAAAAATTTCAACAATTTATTTCGGAACTTTTGAGAACGTTCCAAATACATAATTACATAAAATGATAATGAACGAACAAAGTACCTTCAGTATCCATTCTATAGCATCACCGCACGACTCCATATCCATTTTTGACGTTTGAAAGTCAAAAGTTTAAAGAACAAACTATGGACCCGGTCCCACCAAAATGTATTGAATCACTGGCACCGAGTCGACTGGCCGTCCTAGCTAACCCGAATTTAGAATGCATTTACCTTTGCCAAACATCGACGGAAGACAATCAGGAAATCCTCGAAGACATCGCCGGTGGTAACAGTCAGCTCTTCCATTTCTAACGACATTTTATCTAGTTTACAGCGGCGCAAATAAGATAAATTATATATTTAACTATTATAATTAAGATCACAGACTTTTACTTCTTTGGAACTATCAGATCGTATAAATAAATTTCGAGTGTGCGTATGGCTGGCGCGATAACGAACGCGCGTCTAAGTCGGCCAACGGACAGGCTCACACTGAGCGACGGCGCGTCAGCGAGCATTCGCGATACCGTGTCGTCACTGACGGGGCACAGAACCGCGTGCCACCGGTTCAGTGTGGCCGGCGGACGCTGTGAACACCGAGCCCCCGATACCAAGGAACGTTTCGCACGCCTACCATATCGTCGGCGGTGCTTCGTTCGAGCCGCGAGCGGTGGGATCGCGTGTATCGTGGTATCGGTTGTAAGCAGCTGATAATAAAGGTGTTCAGGTCGAAATACAAGTTCATTGGGGGCTCGCCGCATACGTATTGCGTTGTGCGATAGGACAGGGTACACTGTACAAGTATACGTTCTGTATAACCGGCGCTTAGCAACGATTCGTCGCCGGTGTTCCACAGAACTGCACGGAGGTGAAACTGTCTTGATAGTGGGGCTAATTAAAAGTCTAGACGGAAAGGTGTTATTCATTATTGTTTCTCAAGTCATTCGATTAAGGATTTTAAAAGAAGTAGAGACATTTCTCATAGCCTAGTGACCTTAATTGTTTTTACTTCCTTACTTGCTGGAAACAAAATGTAGCCGAATACTTTATATCATACAAGTATATCAGGTGAATTAACGCAACTAACAAGTTTTTCTAATGAAGATACTGGCTTTTATCAATTAAGAAGAAAATACTAGCTTTTATTAATTTAAGTACGATTCGTTACCGGTAGAAGAAGAATCCATCCACCAATTTTTTACGGGAACCAAGTACCACAATTAACAGAAGTTATATTTTTCCAACAAGAAAACTTGCACATATACAACTAAGGTTTTAAATTCAAAAGAAAATTACTGATAATAGTAAAAAACGTGTCTATTGTAACAACACATTGTTGTCGACACCTGTTAGTTAGACATTCTAGTAATATGTCAGTCGTCTGAGGCACGTGTGAAGATTGTGACGTGCACATATTTATTTACAAACACATTAGTATACTGCTGCTAATGTTCTACGTTCTGATAAATATTGTCTGCGTTAGATAACAACAATGATCAGTACCTCGATTCTCTACCACTATCGACTACCGACAACCGGCTAGCTATCGAAATTTTGACATTTAGAATGTACTGCCAAAATGTTTCCTACGACACCCGTCAGAGGCGCTGATCAGATTTTCATACAAAATGTCTCGATGACAGGTCGGTTGTCGGTAGTCGATAGTAATAGAGAATCGAGCCACAGAATCGCGCTACAGTGCCTCGATTCTCTACTACTATCGACTACTCTCATCGCTCGCTTATCACGTATCTCAGTTGATAGCTAGTATACGTCAAATTGATGGTCACTATTCAGTACATTGCTGCTTTGACGTAACGTACTAATCACTATAATCTAAGGGAGAAAACAATGGACAGCATAGTGGCTTTCAAGTAAATGTCAGTTGAGATACGTGATAAATATTTTGGCAGTACCTACATTCTGAATGTCAAAATTTCGATAGCTCGTTGTCGGTAGTCGATAGTGGTAGAGAATCGAGGTACTGAAGTTTAATCTGATCGAGTAAAAAATGTATTATACATATTTTCTGTATTAAAAGTAGTTTGAATCGAGTACGATTTCAATATAAGTCTAATGTCAAAAATCTACAAAAAAGAAATGAAAATAGAGCTGACTGGAAAATGTAATCTAGCTTGCAATAAAAGAAAATCATAATTTTATTTACAGTAAGAGGATTACTGCTTAGTTCAGCTTGGACAACGTAACTTCAAGATAAGTACTAGTTAACTTATCAAGCAAAATTTTGACAGACTTTTTTATACATCAATGTCTTCTGCTGAATAGCGCACATATAAATTGAAACAGATTAATTGCCTATTTCTTTCTATGATACGATAAATAAATTTAAACCATTACTGTCCCAATTCTGGGCAAGGGTCTTCTCCCGTAATGAGGGAGGGATTAGGCCTTGAGTACTATCATAAGATACTTTTATAAAATACTATAGTTTCAGATGCAGCTTATAAAAAAACTACTAAAATATATAAAAATATTACTTTATCCATTTTTTGTCCGTCAGTTTTTATCTTTTGTTTCACATTATGCAATCACGTGGTTTTCTCTTCACGGTTACGATGGAGAATTGAAAATAATCATGATCACACGATTTATATTTTGCTAGTTTCTAACTGTAGTTTTGCTTGCTATTTTGAGATTATTATTTAGGTAAGAAGTAGCGTAGTTGCGACAAGTTTTTAACTGCTACATTGGCGAATATTTTCTGTCTACTATTTAGGATAAAAGTAAGTAGATACTAATGAGGAATAATGTAACTTTTTGATAGAGACTAAATAAGAGTCGGATCTTTATTAATTATTATTATACATAAATAAGACTTGGACCTCAAATACAAATCAAAATACAGGCTACTTTTCTCTTTAGACAAAAACATAAGTACGAACTATTTTCTCTGTACAATATTAAGAATAGTCATAAATTACGAAAGTGAGGAAAGATATTGTTTAAATTTACTTTATTGCAATATATTTTTATCCGAGTACAGCTTCATGTATCGTCCGGTCTCGGCTATAAATAATTCACCCTTTGACTTTACCTAGTTATTTTTACATTTCATGTTGCTAAACTTAGTATATTAATATGTTGCTATAATTAAACGTATTAACAAGACTATATCGACGATAACATACTCATGTTATTAATATGAAAGTTACACAGTCTGTCTGTTTGTTTGTCACGCTTTCACGACGAAACTGCCCATCAGATTTAGAAGAATTTTGACATGATGATAATCGTATCTAAGATAAGAACATAGGTGACTTTCCTAAAACATAAATACTTTATACAAAGAGGGTCCCAGGTAAATAGTAGGAAAGTAATAATTAAATCGTATTTGCTCTGAATAAATCTGAAACTGAATACATAAAAGAGCAAACTTGTTCAGCTGAAAAATTAATTCAGTCAAGTCGAACTGACTGGCAATAATCGCCTTATTTTATATTGGAAAAAGCTAATCAACTGCGGAGATGCTATAGAAATGATATGAAAAGAAATCATAGCCGAAGACCTAGTAGTAAATTGAGAAAATTGGGTTCAATGACCTGATCAAGGTTAGAGAAAGACGAATATGGAGAATATTAGCCAACAACAACAAAATGGCTCATGTCCAGCGAACTTATCATGTGTCTCAGTTGACAACTATACTCAGGCTGTTACAAACGTCTGATCTACGTCATAATCAAAAGAATCATAAGAATGTGACAATGTGTGAGTGAGAGCGAGAGAGCGATAAAATGACATGACTTAGTTCGCATGTTTGAAATGGCCCGATTGTAGTGTACTGTGTACGTCAAATTGATGGTCACTTAATCACATTGCTGCTTTGGCATAACGTGTTAATTGATACAATCTAAGGGAGGAAACAATGTACAGCAAAGTGGCTTTCAAATAGTTGTCAACTGAGATACGTGATAGCCTCTGAGTTTGTCCAGTGCTGTTTTTCAAAAGCCAAACCAGTAATGCATTACAGAACATATTGTTCTTGTGATTATGGAAATCAATGTCAGCGAGCTAGGAATAGAAAGATCGATACAAAACAAATACGTACACAAATCTGCATTACTGCATTATTGATAGACGTTTGTTACAAGATTTTAAATTGAATCGACTTATATGTGGCTAGAAAATTGGTCGAACAGCTTGGCTCCACACGCAGGTAAATCCACAAGCAAGTAACATATAAATGTAGGCTCTGGGCTTTTAACTATCTTATTGCTAAATTTCATCAAGATCCAGCTGCAGTTCAGCAGTTTTAGCCCCAAAAGAGCAGATGACAGACTTTCGCTTTCATAATCATTGAATCATTATTTTTACAGCATCAATACTTTCAACACCTTTATCATCATTGACCTGATCGCCTATTGCAAATGATTCGAGACAGGGATAAGAAATTAAGGTATAAGAATATTCTAAAAAAAATACCAACATGTCTTTCCAATCAAATGATTAGATAATAGCGTGGGACTGTCTAGTACAATAATACCTCCGTCTCCTAGTTACCCGTGACTAAGTGGAGCGAAAGATACAGGAACCGAATACTTGGCACGGTCACAACATGCCGCAAGGTTGACGTGTATCGTAACTTTGACGTCATTATAACAGTTTTACACATCATTCAGTAGTTTTGTTTACGTTCCGATATGGTATAAAAAATGGGCTTTGTGATTGCCATTTGTGATGAGATTCAGTTGTATGTGTTGGATGATAAGCTATCAATAAGTTAGAAAAGGTGTGCTGTCTTTTAAGGTAAGTCCCTGCTAGATTTAGGTACGGTTCACATCTGACGGAAGATGCGTACGCGACGCATGTTCCGCCAGATATAAACCTTCCTTTAGTCTCGAGTAACAAGGATTTTTGAAAACATATAAATACCGGACTTAAAGAACAACCGACCCAAAACGGCTAAATGTAGATCGTACAAATATTTGTATCGTGTGGAAAAAGAACCAGAAACAGTTGTAATAGCATTTCGGCCACCTTAACCATTGCATCTCGGAGGCCGTCAACACGACTGATTGCAGAAATCTCATCCAATTTTCCACTAGAAAGTATATTTTTATTCAGATTACACTGATATACTTTAGAACGAGAATCTTCTGTGTCAGGATAAGAGCAATCAATCAATTCAGCCAATATTTAGCTGACACTCGTAGCCTTGAATTTAAATATATGTTACTGTAAAAGCCCGAACGGTGGTAAATCCTAAGATTTTCCGGTATAACCTAAGATTTACCAACTCGCAATGGTAAAAGTCCGAACAATTCTTTTATTTCGAACTTTTACCTATATTCACTTGATGATGTCGAGATGTCGCCGGAGCCCCGCTTCGCGGGGCTCCTCCTTCTGGGTGGTTAAAAAAAAATAACCACGAAGGCTAAGGTGGGAGCTTCGCTTCGCTCGCTCCCACCTTAGCCTTCTAACCTAACCTACCCATGTCGCTTTGCCCAAAACTCCTTCTTTATAACTATGTCACAGTATATAATTATACCGTGAAATAGTTATAAACATAGTTATGAAGGAGGATTTTTTTATATATCGTAACATAGATTTTAAACTCTGGCTTGTTCGGACTTTTACGATTGAGAGTTGGTAAATCTTAGGTTTTACCGGAAAATCTTAGGATTTACCACAGTTCGGGCTTTTACAGTAACATATACAATACATGGACACAATCGCGAACTTTCTATACTATCTCAAGTATTTGACTTTTGAACTTGATTTTAGAAACTACATTCCTTTGTATCAATAGACACTGATCTCAATAACTATTAATAGTATAAATGCGAAAGTCTGTCTGTCTGTCTGCTTTTTGGGCTATCACTGATAAACCGCTGAACGGATTTGATGAAACTTATCGTGGAGTTTTTTAAAGACTTAGGCAAAATATATTTCGTAAATGAAACCTTTAGCCGTTAAAATAAGGATTACATTTCTATACGATGCTATATGCTAAATACTATATTTATTTAAGTGAAGTAGAACTCGATTGCAAAGAAAGTGACAGTGGTTATAGATACTTGGACATGATGATTGCAGTTGGTTGTTCGTTAAAACTGTGTTACAACTATGACAAATATTCGTCAATATTTTGCAATTGACCAATAACAATTTGTTTGATGCAGCATTCACAGTTTTAAGCCTATGCTGAAGTATTCGACAATGAATTAAAAGTTACGAATTTGTAACGAATCAGATTCATTATACCCAAATATTATAATAATAATTATAGTTCAGAAAATAGTTAATTTATGTTGCGGTGGATGAATTAAATTATTAAATTATATCCAAATATTTGCAGATTCAATTTATCACATTTTTTTACAAATTTTCGGCGACCGTTAGCTAGCTAGCAATAAAGTGTTGAATATAATTGACGTTACCAATAAGTCACAAAAACCAAATTCAGAGAAAGAATATTTGAAAATTACTCAATGTAAAAAATACATTGGTTCTGCTTTCATTACGTAGTTATAAAGTTATAGCCGTGAGTATAATAACTGTATAACCCTAAGCAACAGTATCTGAAGTCATAAAAGCCATACTATATTGTTTACTAGCTGACCCGCGTAACTTCGCTTGCGTCACATAAGAGAGAATGGGTCAAAATTTTCCCCGTTTTTGTAACATTTTTACTGGTATTCTGCTCCTATTGGTCGTAGCGTGATGATATATAGCCTATAGCCTTCCTCGATAAATGGGCTATCTAACACTGAAATAATTTTTCAAATCGGACCAGTAGTTCCTGAGATTAGCGCGTTCAAACAAACAAACAAACCAAACTCTTCAGCTTTATAATATTAGTATAGATACTAATGACGATTGTCGGCAGTTCATATCAATGGTTTCTTTGAATACTGTCATATTGTTACTTAGAAGTGCACTCGGTATTGTATGTTTGTAATAATGGTCTAATTCACACTGACGCTTTTGTTTCAAACAATGTATAGTGTTATTATGGTTTATTGCTTACTTGCGGAATAGGGAAATAATTTGTGTTAGTTATTTCTTTTTCGTAATGCAGTCTGCTATCTATAACACTTTTTAATATATTTTATTTTAGCATAAATTCTCAAATCTTTACTTAATTATTTGTTTTGAATAGGATACCTGGGATCAGTTTTGTCCCACTGGTAGATGGCGGATAGCTATACTTTTGCATACAAAGGTAGAAAATGTAGAAAAATGACTGTCTAAAACCGCTGCTACGAAACTTACTGACTTAGGACCACGGCCACTGTCCTCTGTGACGGAACCTCAAGCATCTACAAGTAAAAATGTAATCGAATTGATTCCCGTCCAATTTACTAGATGGTTTCCAGTTGTGCCAAGTTACATATCACAAACTACCTACAATTTGATAGAAAAAAACATTTAAACACGTTTTTATCCTGCAGCTACATATATAAATATGTTTAATGTAAATAATAGTTGAGGCATTGCAGTATCTGATCCGCCTTTAGTTTCCACCTGAACGCCTATTCACTCAACAGCTTCGAGATAAAGTATAGAGAGCCTAAGCCGCTTCTCTTCACGAGCCTTTCAGTGCCGCTATTGTGAATAAATCTTCAAGAATTTTCTGAATAAAACTTGAATAAGAAATGCTAAACTAGGTCTATTCTTTTTGCTTTCTTTGTGCCTAAACCCCTATAGAGGAACAGTTGGCATAATACTGGGAAAATATCCCACGTGTCACACCGGGAGCAAAGCTAAAAGGGACTACTAGAAATACGTGAGATACAATATTCACCTACAAGAAATATTGTTTACCTATTTACAAGAAATAATGTTTACCTATTTACAAGAAATAATGTTTACCTATTTACAAGAATATTGTTTACCTATTTACAAAAAGTAATGTTTACCTATTTACAAGAAATATTTTGTCCCACTGCTGTCTAGGCAGGGCTACCTTGAATCTACCAGGCTGGCCAACTACGGGTTGGTTACCCTCAATAAATGTATTAAAATTTTTTTTAATACTTTGACTATTTTATGGTGTAATAGCACTTACTTCATAGTTAAAGGCACGTGTGCACTTGTGATTAAGCCGTGCAAAGCTGATGTAATGTTACCGTGATTGCTTATGTACTAGGGATGAAAATGGCGAAAGATACTCATTTGTTTTTTTCGCAACTTTGAAACTTTCCAGTAAAATACATGTAACTTTGGAATAATACAAATATAGGGCTGTTTGAAAAGAAAAAGAAAACAAACAATGATAATGACACTGTTTATTACAATTACTAACGTTATTTATTATTAGAAAAGAAAACTATCCGGAATCAATAAATTAATGCTTGATAACAAGTAACAACTATCAGAGTGCATCGGTTGGTAGGTACTAGTAAGTGAATGAATCAGACTCAATAGCTAACTAACTACTGCAACATAACATAGATTACACGAATCCAGAAGAAAATAAATTACTACTACCCACTTAGTATAGAATAATTAGTAAAGTTGGTTATTCATTGTCGTTATAATATCAGTCAGTGCCACATTTTGTCGTGCTCGTTAAAATAATAAAAATAATGTATTATCGTGCAAGTAGTATTTGTTGGGGTTTATTTGTGAACAAGACAACAACCAATTGAATGATTTTTAATTATATGTAAAAGAGGATGCTGATTAATGCTGATTTAACCATAAAGTTATTTTATCATTATTAGTCCTAAAATACAGTAAAATATATGTAAAATACATGTAAAAAACGGAAAGTTTCGAAAGATACATCGTAAGACCTCTTTGAAAGTTTCTGTTTTTTATTGAAAAATACAAAGCCCGATTGAAAAATACATGTATTTTACTTGTGATTTTCAACCCTATTATGTACTACAACGTGATAACATATTAGTTTTCTGAAGAGTTATTACATATAGTTTTAATAACACGTTAGTAGTATCATTAAAAGTAATATTTGTATCTATTCTAATGTATTAAAGTATCAAATGCGAATGATTTTGTACGTTTTGTACTTTATGTTTTTTACCAGCTTCAAAAGTCACATTCTCTATCGTAATTATTTGTGTGAAAATATCAATTTCAATACAGCTATTTATCTTCAACCGAATTATGTCAAAAATTATGTCAATGCATTTTAGTTCTGTATGTTATTTAATAAACTGGAAATCCCCGATGCGGTTTTGTTTGACACAATCAACTTGGTTACGTATTTATACAGTTTGGGTTTAAACGAGGAAAAGAGAGGTAGCGATAACGTTTACCGCTTGGGAACTGGATATAATTATTATATTAATAAGTAGATAGAATACTAGGACTGATTAGTCGTATACAACTATACAACTCAATTACTTGCAAAAATGTGTGTGTGTGGTGAATTGTGGTGCAGTAAAATTCTCAATGGTCATCAATCACTATTGAAGTAAATTTCGGCGGTCAAATTATTTTTGATGGCAAAATTATGCGTGTCAATTTCTACCAGTTACAAATAATAATTTATTTAAGTAGTTATAGTAAAACTAATTACATATGTGTTTGCCTGAAATATGAGATACTTATGTTTTTTGGTGTAAATAATTTCACCAATAACATTCAGGAATAAATATGAATTTTCTAGGACCTATATTATTTATAAGTTAAGTTTTAAATCAATTCCTTTTGTGCTCATGTCACATGTCCTACTTAACATCGAACAATCTAGACTAATGCAATTCCACTAAACCACTAAAAAGGATGCACCTTTGATCAAATGCATTGTAATCTGCATAAACGGAGATTCAAACCTGCTGTAGCCGAATACCTAGCGATGTGATCCGGTTAGCACTTGACCATAAGTCCATTCTAATTGGGCTGACTCACGCTTGGACTCTGAACGAAACTAATCTGTATTGTACTGCTTAAATTATTAGCGAAACTTCTAGAATGTTATTTAGCAGATGAATGGTACTATTGTATTGTTAAAGGTATAATATGTTTAATATGTTATCCGTCTACCGGATTTCAGTCGTGTATTTAATGGTCTAAGATCCCGCTATATTAAGACCGAGTGTAAATAAAAATAAAAAGAATAGATTATTTTCCCATTCGCAATATATTTCTTGACATTTATTTGATAAAAATAACTTTCATTCATTATCCAGAACGGTGATTGCATTGCGGGATCCTAAACTATAAGTGATAAAAATTGCGAGAAGGATATAAAACTACATAAGACAATTGTTAAAAAAAATTGAAGCTATATTTTAGATTTAAAAATAGCTTGCCGAACAGGCTGTGCTGTTCAAAATAAATGTTATGTAGCGGAATCACGAATTGCAATCTTGAAAATTGTGAAGTGCTGTGGAACATGGTATTTCAAGTGGTTATAGCACCTCATACTTTGACACTCAATTACACTACAGGCACGATAGGTATAGTAGCCATTTATTTTGTCATCCAGGGACTTTTTACAAACATACAAACAACGAACACAGATTGCAGAGTGCAAAACAACTATTTGTTGATAGCACAAATAGTTGTCCCATATGGGAATCGGTCACACGAAATTCGCATGAACGCACTCGTTTTAAAAGTCTGCATGGGAGCCCAAGTAAATACCAATTCAGTCGTTTACCATTCAGCAAATAAATAGTAAAAAAAATATGATTTTAAATACCTAATCGTATCTTAAATTACTCTGTGGCGCTCTTGGTAGTGACGTCCTTTTGGTCTTTTCTAATTTTCTCAATAATATCCCTTGATAACATGACCTGTAAACCTAAAGAGAACACTTGGTAAATAGCAAAAGACTCGCCCCTATTACATATATCGGCTTAAAATTGTTGATAGCGAAATGTGGGCGCCTTCGAGTATAGAAGGCGTGATAATATCTATGCAAGTATCCACATTGTGTCCCCGTTAAACCGCTATTTCACTAGTTAATAAACTTTCACATAACATACAACTATCTGAGTGGTGCATCGGGAACTAATAACCGAACTAGTCAGAACTTCCAAGTGCTTTACCAAGGCGCTAGTTATTACATTGCAGGTACAACTATCGAGTAGTTACACAGTTATTGCTAATGTTAGATACTTGCTTACTTCAAGCAGTTGAGCTATGTTTAACTTGGTAGGAACTTAAATTGTTATGGAATATTCTGGACTAAGTTGTTGCGTGGGATTTAGCAAGTAATATCGGTGGGTGTAGAGAATATTATGGATAAAAGAATGTAATAAAGAATATGTGGTTACGTGAAGAAACCGCACATAAGGCAACATTATGCTCTGACTTTAATATAATACTTTAATTGACAATACATTGCTGTGAGTGCAATTATTGTTGGAAATCTGGTAGCTACCTTGAAATAGATAGATCGGTTTTAATTTTAAGGTTAAAGAGGATAACAAAAATACACACTGACTGTTGACTGTTTGATGCCAAAGGGATGAGGATGTGGAATAAATCCATCACGTCGGTTAATAGTAGAAAATATATGTTACGTACCTTTACAATAACTAAGAGAGGTGAGTTTCCTTTTGCCAGATGGGTTTGAGGTCCAATTAGCATTTGAAAAAGTAAAACTGTTTATAAGTTAAACAAATAGCTAGTCGTTTGCTAAGACTTATAGGACTTTGATCAGAATGACTGTGCAATTTATAAGTATTGATGACAAATACACTGATAACCTTTGTAATATTAAATGAAGCTATATTTTATACTTATGTTGAGGAATTGTATTTTTTCTTTGTTTTTTCAGATGAAGGTCTCTGAAGTAATTTTAAAGTCTTTGTGTCGACAGTAACTGCGTGTTGTCATGAGTAATTATAAAATAACCCGTATTAGAAAAGCACAGTTACGTTTCGTTTGCAACTTAAACACAATATTATTTAAATAAGATTTTTTACCGAAAGACAGAATTATTAATATGGAAAGTTTATTAAAATTATACCTATTATTATTTTGTGTAGCTTAGATAAAATACAAAAAGGAATCTTTTCCACTTAAAACAAAACCAGCCTTAAGGAAGTATATTTCAGGTTAAGACAGAACAAAGTTTAAATCGCTAGTAGCACATAAGAACATCTAATGATAATTATATGGTAGTACAATAGCAATCAGCGCTAGAATATGCTGGAAAACTAAATCAGGTTTTATTTTTTATTTCCAAAAACCACACGCGACCTCACAGCTTTAAAATTACATAACCAGTTTTTAAAATCTATTCTGGTGATATAGGTGTGTGTTATCTGAAGACAATTGGCATTTATTTCGATATTGAAAGGTCACTTGTTGAGTATAGTGACTGATACCACGACAGTCGATTATCTAAGTGTCAAGGTAGTTACAGACACGCCTTTGTATGAATGTTCAAGAATGTTGAGATTTTTAGGGAGTATGGGTGAGTGCTGGGTAGTTTATCTAACGGTTCATTTTTCTGTAGCTGTTTAAAAAAGTTCAGAATAAGTATAGGTGGCATTTTGAACAGGTTTTTTTCATTCGGTTGCTGTAATTTTATCTCTAAGATATGTTAACTGTCAACTATCTATAACCCGTGAAACTGGTACTAAATCTCTCCTTTTAGTTACCCAATTTGTGTGTGAGCACACACCAACAGTGTTTTGAAGTAATTACGTATTTAGAAATAAATTATCAAGTGCGTAATGGTGACAGGAAATTTTAAAATATCATGTATAAATATTTTTTAAATATTAATTTCCAAAGAGACATAGATTTGTAGATATACTCTTTTAACATCTACAGTAGTCTAGCGACCAGGACCAGGCATGTCTATTCGTACGAGAGTAATAGATTCAAGCTAACTGCCAACTCACAGCAATCATTTTTACCTCCAACAAATCATTTCAAAATAAATAGGGGATCGTTTTAAAATACATTAAAGTAAAACAAGAGGCGCACTTTAAAACCACTTGAATAGGTAATGTCGGCTGATACGAGACTAATGTAGGTATAATGATATCAATTGTAGATAACGTGTCACGGAGAGAGGCTCGCGTCTGCTGTTGCGTAGATGTCGATTAACTTTAAAATATGACTTTTTATGAAACCATCTGTTAAAACATTTTTTTTTGCCAAAACTTTTTTTAATGTTTCTAACAAATGCGTATAAAGAGAAACCTTAATTTTGGAAACATAACAGTCATAAGTACTTAAATATGCCTAAGGGCTTATTAATAGATACGGTTGATATTAGGTCGGGGGAAAAGTCTTTTCGCATTATAGTATGTATGTAATTGTAATAAAATCTCTTTGGCTTCAAGAATGACAAATGAGTACATGGTTGGTTTCTTTCAGTGAGCTCGTGAGGTACCCAAATATCGAGCTTTTTGAGAGAAGAGATTTTATTACAAGTTCATACATACTATAATGCGAAAAGACTTTTTTCCCGACCTAATATAAACTTATGGCAGATGTTCTGTGGGGCGATCTCATTGGCGGCGCCCCCAACATAGTTTATAATTTCGATATTTTGACTGTAGAAATTAGCGGTGCAGATTATTATTACTTTTTATAATATGGTATTCCTCTAACAGTAACACGGACTTTGTGCAATGGTTTTTTTTTTCATAGTATACGCTATATGATTTCTTTCATGCTCATTAAACATTTGTATGCTGTATGTAATATATTATAACATTTTACACGACACGTGTAGAGTTTAATTTACCGCGATAAAATAAGTATGAAAATGTATGATTTATTGATACATAAAGAAAATTCTATACATACATTTATTATCACGTCGAACTTATTGTAAAAGAGTGACAATTCTATAATATTTAGGTGCTGTGGTTTAATAGAAAACGTAGTCGGGGGAAACCGCAAAAAAGTAGTGTAGTTGGTAAAATCTGAACCCGCACCACACTACAAACAAACAACCATCAAAATCTGTCCACACAGTAAAAACATATGAGGTAACATACATTAAATAGAATACAGTCGTCTGGAGAACCTCAGAAGCAGATTTTTCGCCTTTAGAAGCTGGTTAAAAGTAAGCTACAATACAGCGTTGACAACCAATAACTTGGTATAAATGTAATTATCATTAAATATAGAGATAGTTCACGTTTGATTCAAACAGCTGTCGGTATCACTACAGGTAAACGCATACACATCTGGCTGCAAAGAAAAAAAAAGCCGACTCCCGCCGAAGACGCAGGTGGAAGCGACAGCTGCTCGCGCCCGTGACTTGATAAGTATTGTACAGTCTCAAGGCTTTTGAATGTGAGATGATATGATTGTTATTTCTTCGGGTTAGAAATTTGTTAGAATGGGGTCGATAAGTCACAGTGGGCTAGCCAAACAGTGAAGTTGTAAATTAAGAATTTGTAAGTTAAATCTGGCCTAATGTGCGCTTATTGGTACCGTTAATCTGGATGACTAGGAAAAAATAAGTTAAATTGAAACAGAAATAAGTTAATAACTAGCATAAAATCGTTCGATCACTATGAATAAAAGGGTAAAATCGATCGCAATTATACCTATTCCTTTCAATTTTAAAGTAACTTCTGAATTTGCAAGATAATTCTATCTAAATTCTCTCTCTCTCTCTCTCTCTCTCTCTCTCTGATCGACGATCCCGAATGAGGGAGTTACGCCTAGAGTCTACTAGATTTTATAATTAAAGAATTAACTCTTATCCAATACAAAAATGTGCTTCAAAATTTAATTACATTATATAACATAATGTTCGCTCAGTATGTAGTATGCAATAGAAACGTGCAATAAACTTTATCTGATAGACCGGTGTTTGTACTACACAATATGCTTTGTACTGATTACGTAATCATGTCTAATGTCCCGTCTGACAGCTATAAAGACTCGTTAAACATAAATATAATTGAGAGCTAGCTTGTGAATAAGTGTCGGTTAAGTTATTAGGCAGAATTTTTAGACTCGGTTTGCTAAATTAAGTGCCGAATAACATATCCGATGGATAAAGCTATTGTTTTTTATACATATGGAATATCGGAAAGATTAAGTATTGGGTGGTTATGCCAATGGATAATGATTTTTGTTAGCCATAAAACTACCCCTTAATTATTATCTGTCACATGGTTAGCTGACGACTTAGTGTCAAAGCTATTCAAGCCGCCCGAAGGCATTGGCTTAACAAATCTTAATAGACAAGAACCGGGACTGACTTTTTACATGCCTTTGGAACTCCGGAGACACTGTCAAATATCATTAGACCACCCATCGATGGATGGTCTGCACTAAAGGTTGCTTAACTCAACGTTTACTGACTGGTCAGCGCAACTATTTATGCGCTCGTATTAAATAACACAAGTAAATATTTACTAACAATAATACTAATGAATTCGCTTAATTACGCGGAAAATTACATGCGGATCAGTGGAGAAACACTGGGAATTTTGCTGCTTGTTTTTTATAGATAAGCTAATAGTGTTTATGAGATTTGCGAAATTATATGCCGTAATGGTTTTAAATATTATTTTGGTGCATTACTGTCACATTATTAGTTAATTTCAATTACTCTGCGTTTTTAGGGGTTTCGTAACCAGAACATAAAGGCGGAACCCTATTACCGTGACTTCGCTGTTTGTCGGTGGTAAAAATGATACGGTTCCCATTATGCACGAGAGCAACTCGCACTTGGTCGGTTTTTTTAATAGGTACTTTGTAGGTTTTCCACTTGTCGTCATATAAGTAATTTAATTCTGAAGCCAAAATTACGCCTGCAAATGTATAGAGACGACTAATATAAATTCCATTCTGAAGCCTGAATGAAGCCTTATATAGGCTTTGCCAAAATTTGCTTGTTCTAGAAGACAATAACATAGTAAAAAAGTAGTTTATACGCAGTAGCCACAGTAGACTAAACTCATCAGAGGGTGGCAATTTTACAAAAATGGTTGTCATTTTTAAACTACACGAGATAGATTTTTTTAAATTATTTTTTGAGAGCCAACACAACTCGGCCTAGCTCAGGTTTTCGTTTTGACGTTGAGTTTTGGGACACGTTGTATAACCTAATAGTTGACTGGTAGAGAATGCCTTGATGCATTAACCTCCGGTTTTTGAGTACAGTTAGCGGTAGTTCATCTATTCAATTACGTTTTTTTATATGAGGTTTAACGCTATTGAATAGATAAACTACCGATAAATGTACCTCAGAAACCGGGGCTAAGTCTGCCTATGTACCACTACTGCACATGAAGTTGAAACAAATAAATAATTTAAATGATATAATCCGTCTTTAAATGAAGTCTATGAAGGTCATTAATGAGTGTAATACAAAGAACGTAAGAATGAATCAGCAGATATTTATGGAAATCACTTATTAGACATGCGTAACTATAGCCGAGATAAACTCAACTATGACTTAATCATGGTGTACTATCAACCGGTTTCTTTATTACATCTTCAGTTAGAGATAGATCAATCCTTAGGTATAACCAAATAATCTTTATTGTATAGATATAGCGGATTAGCCCGACTTCGTCCGGGTATAGTGCAATTTAATTCCGTTGATTCCATTCTAATCATCCTGTCGAGTCCATTTAAACTTTGTGTCGACAGTTACAAACATAAAAAGTACCCCATTTGGTTTAGTTGTGCAAAACTTAGCGTGTACCTACATACATACATATCAGTGATTCTTTTTATAGATTACTAGCTGATCCTGCAAAGGTTGTTTTGCCATATAAATTAAAAAAAGTGTTACTTAGGGGTATGAAAAATAGATGTTGGCCGATTCTCAGACCTAATCAATATGCTCACAAAATTTCATGAGAATCGGTCAAGCTGTTTCGGAGGAGTATGGCAACGAAAACTGTGACGCGAGAATTTTATATATTAGATTTATTGAAACTTGTTATCAAAGACAGTTGCAGCCAGCTACAAAATGTTATACCAGTCACTCCAAAACGACATTTATCGCCAAGGAAAAACACCTCACCGTAGAATTTCTACATAACGATCATATGTCTATAATAGTTAACTGGGACGTGTGACGTAGGCAGTGTAGTGTGAAAACAATTGACGGAACTTCTTCTAGCGCCCGCGCCGCCATGCTGTGACGTCACCACCAATATGCCAACACAACCGGTTCGAACCGGCTCACCATTAATTATACATTTCGGCGCATGAATGGATTGATATTACTTCAATGGTGTTCACGTGATTAGTGAAAGCTAATTTGATAGGTTTGACGCGGAAAGATCTGTGTTACACTTATATACACTTTTGTATGACGATCACTGAAGTTCGGTTGCCAAGACAATGTTATTTAATTGCAGATAGTTGGTTACCATAGAATATACATACAAACATAAAAACACAATTTCTTCTGTAGGCAGGGAACAGAGAATATAAAGACTTAATTTGTTAAAACAAAGGCCATAATCCACTAATTTTGTGGAAAGCCTGAAACACAAAAATATTGCATAGAGTATGGAATATAAGCAGGATGTAATTATAGGAAAAATTTGTACTAAAAAGAGAGTGGTTTTATGAGCTCATGAATCTTATAGGAACTTATCAGTACAGTACCTATATATGTGTATGTTCCATTTTCATTTGAATGGTAGAAAGGGCCATAATCATGATATTGTGGACACTAACTGGACAGTATGGATATGGGCTATAACTATGGAAATGTGGACATCAGTCAAACTAGTACGAAATTGAGACAGTACGTAAGTGTTTGATAACCAAATTACTTCTAAATTTACGACCTAGATTACTATCAGAACTTCCTGCCAAAGATTGTACCACTAATTTATTTAGTTCGTTATTTTGTATTAGCATTTAGCAAGTTTCTAAGCACGCAGAAGAATTTAGTGAAAGTGGTTCGACTACTCCTTTCCGAATCTGTCTTTGTTTTTGTACTATTTGAATAACTGGCTTTTGAGAGCAGCTTCGAAGTATCCTACTAATGTTATATATGCGAAAGTTTGTAAGGATGTTTGCGTCTTTTAATGCAAAGACTATTGAATCATCATCATCGCTTACAGCAGCGAGCAACGACTGCCTATCTGACCTTCACAACCCAGTTACCTGGGATATAACCCGATACCCTTCGGTGAGACTGGTTGTCAGACTTTTAAGCTTCTGACTACTGTTAACGACTGCCAAAGATCTTCGAAATTGACAGCCGGGACCAAAAAAAAATTGTATGTTTAGTCTATTCTTTAAATTATCAGTATTTGATCATAATTTCAATCAATAACTTTCGTTCGGTTAGTTAAGAGATTGGACCAAATCAGTTCTTATCATTTCAAGAGACATATTTAATGTGATGACATGTTCTAAGCGCGTTTGTCATTACTAATGACGTATAATAATTGATTTTAATAGATTTCCTGTATCATTAATGAAGATACAATTATACGACAATTTAGAATATTGCTATAACAATAAAGAAATATGTTTACTAAAAACATTTGTTTCGTAAACAAAATAGTAATTATGACGATGGTTTGAACCACACATTGTTGTACATGTACTAGGGTTGACAATGATGTTTCAGAAATAGTTACGACCAGTACCTCGATTCACTACCACTATCGACTACCGACAACCGGCTAGCTATCGAATTTTGACATTTAGAATGTACTGCCAAAATATTTCCTACGACACCCGTCAGAGGCGCTGATCAGATTTTCATACAAAAATTCTCGATGACAGGTCGGTTGTCGGTAGTCGATACTAGTAGAGAATCGAGGCACAGTATTCCTAGTCCAAGCATAGATAATATAATTTTATAGGCAACACAAAGAGCATAAACTGTAGAAATATCTTAGTGTTTCCATATAATATGCTGTAAGAGAATGAGTAGTGTACTTTTTACGTTTTTAGGAGAATGGCAACGGGGTGGAAACAGGGTTCATACGATAATTGAATAATTAACTCCAAAAAGGTAGAATTAGGGGTTCAAAATCGCTTTTGCCTTGTTTTTTCGTAATGTAGAATCTGTTTCTATATCTATACTTTTAGGCTGAGCTTGTTGATTACATAAATATAGTATGTATATGTACCGTTGTTTCGTAGGCTTGCTTTCAATAGAAATAGTAGTATCGTAGCTTAGTATATACAGTTGGCAACCCTATTGAACTCCTAAAACGAGTTCAACGTCAACCGCAATAACTACATGACTTGTCTCAATTAAATTGTGTGGAAAGTTCTAGACAATCAAATTAACTAGTAGAGGCACTTGACGTCACACGTGAAAGTATTTCATTGTACTGGCATGAGCATTTTGTTTATACTGAGCATTAAAATCTAAGATCGTGAAGTAAAATATAGGAAAAAAAGGATTAAGCATTAAAATCTGTGTTTGAGAATTGAAATATACAAAAATGAGGCTGATTTATGATTGTATCGTATAGTTTCATATGTAATTAATGTTTTTTGTTTAACTTAAGTTTTAAATGTAATACTGTTCGATGAGTCTGGTAAGGGCTGGATCGTTTTGTAAAGTAGGCAGTAAGACTGGCCACTAAGGATTAGTGAAAATTTAAATATTGAAGACTACTTGATCGCTACGTCTACCCAAAAGGAATCTAACAAAAACTGAATAATTATAATTCAAAAAGTTTTTTTAATTATATATATACTCACATAATTTTTATTTATATCCGTATCTACTAAAATGAAACCTAACGACAGCTAAAAGTAAATCTATCTTTTTGTGTGTCACAAATGTCAATTTTATCAGTGTCTCCATATTTATGCTGGTAAGTATACGTGTGGGTAGGAAGCCATGTTGTGACGTCAAAGGCTGTATTCACCACACCTTTTAAAATAGGAACCTTGAACGTAACCTTGCGTAGTAAGGGGACATGACGTGATGGCCAAAGCTTTGAAATATTAGCCCCCAAAAATAACTTACGGTTTTTAGGTTTAAAGCTAATTTTAGAAGGAAAGGCTAGCTTTCTGAGTGAGCCGTGAATAAATTAGGACGTCACTCTTTTATTACGTTAATGACATAGAAAGATCTATTTATAAAGACACTGGCCTGATTTCGATGCTATATAATGTAAGGAAAATAGTGCAGAGAGGTAATAAACAAAATGACATATTGACCAAGTGTCTGGACTCGAGAGAGAATATTCTTAACATTTTACGAAGTATTCATAATTTTTCAATTTTGATCTCAATCTTTAAGGAAAAAAACTTGCCTCTTTTTGGCTTTAGTATCGTTTTCTATTCAGGTTTAAACTAAAAAAAAAATGGTGACAAGTTCTAAGTTCTTGATTATTTTCTTTATTTCTTTTTCGTCTTAACAGCATTTGATCCAGAAGTAAGCTTAATGAAGCGTTTGATGCAAGTGTGTAAATGCTCAATGGTCTGCAAAGAGTATTTCTACGTATGTCAGCGTCTTATCACAGTAGGCCTGCTCCAATCAGGTCAAGGTAGGTATAGCAATTTGTCTACTTTCCCTCACAATCGGCCTACAAAGCGGTCTTAAAGAAAACTGATGTTTTCTGTTACTCTCAACTGTTTTACTGACTATGAGGGGCCCTAACACGGTCCCCAATGACTTAGTATGACAGATGTAAAGTCAAGACATATTCGTAAACTTTTATGAAGACTATTTAAACTGTCTTTAATTGCAGTAGGCACCAGAAACCACTTTTTTTTTGATGTCTCAATTTGCCTCAGTAGGGCCATACTGAGAACACTTTTTTAGTTTTTATATGAATTCCTTTTTCTGATACGTAGGGAATGAAAGACCACCCTTTGGCCATGAAGTACAAAAGATTTTCACATACCTAAAAGATTTCACTTGGTTCTTTCTTAACCAATTAAATGCAAAGTTATGAGAGTGTCTTAAAATATGATTATAGATGCGTCTGCTATTCAAAAAGTCGTCTTAACCATTGCATTCACAGGGTAATCACCTAACAATTAACATGACTATGTCAAAATATCTTAAGTAAAAGTGGAAACCTTGGGTGGGTTAGCAACCGCATGTAATGTGCAAAACAGCTGTTTAAATGTCATGTGACGTGCGTGTGGCGTCACGAGGTTTATACCACCATCTTATATTGAACTGTGATGCTCACTTGTTTTATAGAGTTGTTTCTTTTTTATAGTTTTTTATGGCGTTTTGTGCAGGGATTATTTTTTATGTAAACAGTTATATTATGGTGTGTGGTTTTCTACAACCTATTGTTATAGACAAATCACGTTAGCTTTTTTTAACTAAAGAAATATTGATTATTTTATTTTGTAGACCAATTACTTTTACTGAAAAGGCATCTGATAAGATATTACAGCTACAAATAGTAAATCAGCCTATCCTTTCTTCCATCCATGTTGGATTCGGCTTGCAGTCTCACCGGATGCAGCTGAATACCATTATTGGTGCAGATAGTAAGTAGTGGTTAACAATATAAATCAAGTATCTTGAGTTAGTTGGAAATTAATAAAAAAAAAACTTTATATATTATTGTATTCCTTATATAACTAGTTTTTTAATTACTAATAAATAATGGTTTTATTCGAGGTCGTAATTACTAATAAGAGGTCAAAGTAAAATGGTGTTAAGTTTATTGCGTTCGTGAGGAAACCTCGTGATTATTATTGATTAATGTCTTATCATTACTGTATAAGTATGAATTATTTTAATAATAAAATAAATTTAACCCATTACTGTTCCTCTGCTATGCCAGGGATCCCAATTGCGGGTTCGGGACTTCGCATACTTTTAAGAACTTTTTGTAATAATATATTGCTAATATTATTGTGATAGTCACCGAGACAGTAAGTTTTTTGCTAGCTGAAAACTAGCATTTTTTAATATTCGCAAGACAAAACTAAGAAGATTGCTGAAATACGTAAATATCTATAAATATATACTCAGATGATGTAAAATGTGAAAATCTTTGTTACAGGACAGTGATAAGTGATATATTACGAAATGTACGAATAATCCATATCAACTGATTGTGATGTAAATTTTCACGACACTTTCGTATATTTAAAGAATTTGTTTATCTTATAATAAGTTCAATGCTTTTGTAGGACGGTACATTGATATTTTATAATATATAATAAAACAATACAACACTATAATTTGACTGCCTCCGTGGCGCAGTGGTTTAGGTCACCACGCCGATACCACTGCAATGGGAGGTCGTGGGTTCGATTCCCACACGGAACAATTATTTGTGCGATCCACAATTAATTGTTTCGGGTCTGGTTGTGCTTTGTGTCCGTTGTTTGTATGTTTGTAAAAGTCCCCGCGACACAAGAGCAATTCTTAGTGCGGGAGTAGTCAAAAAAAAAAAAAAATGTTTAACGGCCTCTGAGGCCCAGTGGTTAAGTTGGACGCCATGCTACCAGTGCGTCAGGAGGTCTTGGGTTCGATTCCCTTACAGAAGAAATATTTGTGGATCGCACAAATACTTAGTTGTTTGGAGTCTGGTAGTACTTTGTGTCTGTTGTTTGTATGTTTGTTAAAGTCCCCGCGATGCAGATCAATTCTTAGTGCGGGAGTTCTTTTAAACAAAGGGAAAGTAGAGGGAAAAAATAAATGCTACTTTTTCGCCCGTAAGTCTTATGAATCATATTATTTTCATAATATAATTATTATTCAACATTCCGCAATATTATATTGCGTCACTCATGTCATAATTAATGCCTTCCCACATCAAATAATAGCAGAAGAGACAAGGACAATAGTTTTATTTATAAAAAGTATGTAATTTTTATTATGAAATATTTGATGTAATAGCTTTTGTATAATGTAATGACTAAAATGACGAGTCATTTGTAAAAATTATTCGTGATAATAAACGTCGTATAATCAATGTTTTTTTTGCAACTACCTTTAATTTTACGAGTTTCTTTTTAATAAATACAGTAATGAG
Organism: Anticarsia gemmatalis; assembly: GCF_050436995.1. Lineage (NCBI taxonomy): Eukaryota > Metazoa > Arthropoda > Insecta > Lepidoptera > Erebidae > Anticarsia > Anticarsia gemmatalis. Next base: position 20,814,249 of record NC_134776.1, on the reverse strand, counting down.
AGGTGTGAAAACACATTTTGTTGGCATATTTTGACCGTTTTTCATATTTACTCTTTTCTATATAATACTGCTAACCATCGTTGTGTGTATTAACTACAATCAATTTTATTCAATAGTACACGAAAACTTATTAATACTTCTTCTAAGAGACCTTAATTTGTCTTACAAAATTTTACTAACTAAGCGTGTCATATTAAAATAAAACCCGTTTGAGAAGTTTTGCATGAAAGAATAACAAACACACATACAAATTTGAAGACTTTTGCTTTTCCTATTTAAATATGATTGTTTAATTAACGTAGCCAAACATTCAGATTTTTTTTCAGAAATGCAATAACCTGTATTTTACAGGTTAAACCATATTTTTGAACAAAAAGAAGTTGTTTAAGATTTCTACCGTATCATCTAGTTTTTAAGAAGAAATCATATAATTTTCCTTTAAAAAAATGATATAGTCTGATTTCAACCACCGCGAACTTTCCTCATTCATATTTAGCCCCTAAATATCGTCTATATCCAAACCCCGGGGCTGAATTACGTAAAACTGGGTTTCATACGATCGGGGGTAGAGAACATGACCATCAAACGTGAATTAAACCAAAAGAATCCCGATTGGCTCTGAAATACAACTGGCATTGTATCGACATAATTTGATTTGTTAACGTCATTTCATCTGTCACTAGCCAAGTGCCATCGTTTCACATATCGTTTTATTTATAGCATGCACTAGCTGACCCGCGCAACTTCGCTTGCGACAAATAAGAGAGAATGGGTCAAATTTTTCCCCGTTTTTGTAACATTTTTCACTGGTACTCCGCTCCTATTGGTAGTAGCGTGATGATATATAGCCTATAACCTTCCTCGATGAATGGACTATCTAACACTGAAATAATTTTTCAAATCGGACCAGTAGTTCCTGAGATTAGCGCGTTCAAACAAACAAACAAACTCTTCAGCTTTATAATATTAGTATAGATAGTAGAGATACGTCACATGTTGCTATGCAACTCACATTTCGTGCAGGTAAGCGGGAATGTGCCGGTCGAAGTCCATCGTCCATTGAGTAAGCGCCAAGTGATTGTCGTTATAACACTGGCCATTTTTGGGCAAACGAGACGAAAAAAATGAGAGCACATTTTTTAAGAACGGGTTTGAAGTTTTAATCTTTGTAGGTTCGTTTCTTGTAAAGGCTATTTTAGAACTGTGGGGTATACAAATATAGTGTCCAAATATTTCAGTTTCAAGGATTAAGACCCGTTGCATTATAATATTATGAGTAGTTTAGTTTAGTTGTCAAGTTGCAATTTCGATATAGTGAGGTTTGCGTCCCACCCGTCGAACTTGGGGAATTTCGCAAACACACTAGTATTGTTTTAATACGTTTATAGTACAAATAAAGAACATACATGAACGAAGCCAAACTCTAAACGATTTCATATATATTTTCATACGTTACATTATCGTTTTCCATTCTGAACGAAGCCAAAAGAATACACAATAATATACACTGAAGAAGAATTTCTATAGAACTTATAAGTTTCTTGTTATACCTCAACTAATGTCATACTTCTCAATATAGCCTTTCAGCGGGCTTTACTCGTATCTCAGTTGACAACTAGTCTACGTTAAATTGATGGCCACTATTTAGTGCATTGCAGCTTTAAAGTAACGTGTTGATCACTATAACCTAGGGGAGAAAGCAATGTACAGCATAGTGGCTTTTAAATAGTTGTCAACTGAGATACGTGATAGCCCACCCGGCTTGAGTATACTATGCTGGCCAAGTGCTGTTTGAGGATGCATTCTTCAATAATTTTTATTAAAGGACTCTCAGATATGCCTGTTTTCTTCTAACATATTGCAGATTGTAATAAACCGGCCCATATTGTTGTATCACTTGAGTATGAATAGCTGAAGCGTTTAGTAAATATTCCAGCACATTATTGGTACTTCACACTAATTGAGACTGAAATGTTTGATTTAGATTATAGCTAATCCTATTACAATCATTGGCTGTGTTATTATACATTAACTTGCTTATATGATTGTTTTGACCATTACAGGGTTCCGTGGAATAATATAAAAGAGTGCATTGTAGTGTATCACACTACAATGCAAAATTTAGAAGATGCAATTAAGGGTTTCAATAAAGGCCTTATTTGAGAGCGTTTGGGTAGGTAAATTCTAAGTCTAAAAAACCTCCAGCACTAACTCGAAATGTCGAAGAAACAGTTATCTAACAACAAAGATTATTATCTACAGAAACACAAGAATTTTATCGCATACTTAATGTATCAAATAAACATTGTTACAAATGAACTGCAGTGGTTAACATGGTTACCTCGCCGCAATAACTATAGCGCCGCTTGTAGTGAGTTCGAATCTTACCCTAGACAAATATTTGTGTGATAAGGACGAGTATCTTTTCTGAGCCTGGTTGTTAATTAATCAATATAAGTATGTTTTTAGAAGTATGTGTGTATGTTTATCAGTTATTTGATCACTGTAGTACAAGATCTGCTTGGTTTACAATCAAATGACCGTGTGTGAGATATCCAAAATATTTATTATTTAATAGTTATACGAAAATATAAAGAAGTGGAGGAGAAAGACCATGAAGGCTGACCCACTACCATATGGGATTTATAGCATGCACGGGAGAGAGAGAGAGATAGAGTTATACGAAAATTATAAAAAATGTTTTTGATAGAATGTTGCCATTCTATTATTTTCTTCTATTTAATCAAATTGAATTAAATGGTGCAATATATCAAACAAGTTTCTCCATGCAAAGATATTATAGGCATATATTACGTATTGGACTTCGTAACGTTAGATAAAGATCGTGACTTGCTTAGGGTATAAGTAAATCACAGTAAACAGATATACTTTGTAATAATGAATCAGCTTTTCACTAACAAGACCCCAGTGACTTGGAAAAAGTCTAGAACTGATAATAGTGATAAACATAATATAGACGAGTATTCGGTGAACAAATACGCAATTTTGAAAAGGCATATCTTGCGTTAGAAACATGGGACTTATGTCCTTTTGGAATTACATCCTACATCATGCTCCTATTAGGATTATCAACTAGTTACTCCATTCGACTACGCTTGAAATTAGTTTTAGGAAAAAAAGTATTCTTTACTTGATCGCGAGTTTTTAAATATTTTTTAAGCTTAATCAATACCCGCGGTTCCTTTGTTCGAAGATTAAAAGATAGATTTTCATTGAAAGACAGATAAGTTTGTTTGCAAGGATTGATGTTTAGTATGTATCACTGTTCAAAATGCATGTATAAAACATCTTTTTATCTATTTTTACATGTACTGTACTCTGGAAAATGTTCTCTCGAAATCGGGCGTAGAAGCTAGTATACAATTACAATGTTTATTTTACAGAAACTGCTATGTTTTTGTTATTGATTGCGTCTGGGAATATAACAGCTGTTGGATACATTATATTTGAATATTATGTAGAACTATTGATTAATTCTCGGTTTGTTGTCCTTTTACTATGTCATCTATTCAAGTCTATTGCATCATATGTTAAGTGCAGATAAGACTTCTTAGAACAATTATTTTCTAGACATATTGACAATTATTAAGTACTTCTACTCCGTTTTAAGTTAAAGTATAAACTTGTAATTACTTATTATTGTATTAATAACATTTTGCGAAGGTCTCGAAAATTACGGATTTTTACACGGGAATCTTATCTTTTCACAATGAATATACACTTTTAAAATCACGTCTTTTACTATATTGCATTTGCTACTATAGGTAAACTAAGACAAAATCATCATAAAATCTATGCAAAAAAAATAAAAATAATTACCTTTTTTACGTAATTTAAACATGGGAATTACTCAGGTCTTAAAAACTCCCATGACCAATAAGGTCAGGTCTATCACCTTAATCTTGGGTATAAATTAGAAAATGACGGTTCGAATAGTTGTTTGTATGATTTTTAAATAATCAACGTGGGAGATCTTATTCGTAGCATTGTTCCTTCATTAATATGTCAAAGAATCATCTAAAAAGGATAACCTTTGGGGCACGGCAAATAATATTTCTATGCCATGTTAAAATAAATGCAACAGTCTGTTTACTACGCTTTTTCTGCTAAACCGCTGAACCGATTTGGATGAAATTTAGCATGGATATGCCTGAATACCTGGGCTCAAATGTAGAATATAATTTTAGGTAATATTCAGACTGCTAATCAACTTAAATAGGGGATGAAAGTTTGTAAACAAACCAGTCGCGTAACTAATAAAATGTATGTAGTTTAGTTTATAGCAGAAATTTCCACAACAAACAATTCCAACTACGTATTCCAATGATATGGGTAGGAAATATTACCGTATGATAAGTGAGTAATGAAATAATCAGTACTTATCAATGTGTCGTAGTTTTTTGTTTCAAGGACGAGTTGCATGATATCATTTGATGCGTCATCACTTACTAAATAAAAGGTATAAGAATTTTGAAATTATTGATTCATTTTTAATTTGGGCTTTTTTTATGTCAATTTTATTACGGATGAACTCCGTAATTCAGTGGTTGTTGCTCGCTATTATATGTCTACGGCTGTAGGTCGTAGGTTCGCTACCAACATGGAAAAAAAATGTTTGTGATGTCTTAATAATTGTTTATAGTCTGAATTAACTTCTCCATAGATTGCACCTTTGTGCATGTATCCGCGGCTTAAGACAATTACTAAAAGCTAGACTAGACTATACAAAAAAAGGTATGGCTAAAGTGTAAAAAAAAGTGTATCCAAAGGTGCTAAAACCTTGCCTCAAAAAGTGCAAATTAACAGAAAACTACTGTGATTTAAAATACTCAGTAAAACAAACATGAGACAATTTTATCTAGGTCATACATGGCCATCGATAGTTCCAAAGGTTTACTAGAGGTGTACAGGATTGAAATCTCTGAAAAGCACGGAAATGCACGAACTTTTTCAAGAGTTGTTTGGAAAAATCCCGGGTACGTGACAATGGGTTTTGGACCTGCTATTGAACTGAAAATATACTTGCAACTATACGAAACTACTCATGTTTGCGTACTTTTGAGTTTACATCTAGTACCGAATAATATTATGAAACACATATCCTACCATAGTAAATACGACGACAGTGATTTAATTTTGATGATTTGATTTTTCAAAAGAGACTGTTTATAGTCATATGCTATTTTCAATATTCTGTCAAGATCACTAACCTATTATACCGATAGGGATTGTTATCCATGGGTTATAGATAGATAATAATGTTTGTCATTAAGAGTATTTTTAAAGAAATCAGTGGAAAGATGGAGCGAAAGCGGCCATTAATTTACTTGTTGTAGTATATTTTTATAGCGAGGATGTCTTAAATGGTATAAAAGGAGAAGTTTGCATAAATATAGTGTGAAACAAAAGTGGGTGTGTCGTGCGCGTGCGCTTATCTGTATATGTTTCTAGAACCGCCGCGACATGCACTTGTTTGTGCGATGACGTTGCAAATATACGCGTTCATACATACTTGCTTACTAAGTATATTTCGTTGAAGAAGTAAACAATATTGGAAGTCTCGTGTCTGAGAAGTAGATAATTTCTAGATACAATTAATTTAACGCGGTTTCCATCTGCGTGTAGTTATAAAATCAAAGATAAAAGTTTTCAGTTTCTTTTATTACTATTTTTTTTATCTTTTTGTACACAGAAGTGTAAAATTACTTTTTTAAAATTGCAAATTTTATATCATTGAACATTTAATTTTAAATAATGGAGTTTTTAGTGTTTTAACTAGGGTTAACCTTCATGTCAATGACACTGACCACTGTATCAAATGTCATGAAAATATATTCAACGGATTAACCGTTCAAGCGTAGCCATGTAGTTTCAGAAGAATAAGAAGCATTCATGTTTTTTTATATTATAAAGTATTTATTACGGAATACATTTTATAAATATTTAAAAGTTTAAATACAGTATATAAAGTGTAAGAGATAATTTTCGCGAGCGGTCGCGTTAACTACATTAGGTCGGACGTAATGGCCTAATGGGTCGTACTATTCCCATAGCAACGGCTTCCTACACGACAATGTATTTATATATTTTTATTTTGAGAAACTAGTCCAACAATGTTTTAAATAAAACGTCATTATTAGGAAGAGATTGGTCGGATAAATATAAGTGGAGCAAAACTAGCTGTCCTACGCGGCATGGTCTAGAGTAATTTGCGAATAAATGGTTTGATCTTTTTAAAACAGTAGCCTGATTTGTTACAAGTATTCTGGATGTGGATTGTAGCCTGCAGTAGTTAGAGAAAAGCTTATAATGATGCTTGTGATGACGAAATTCAGTCTAATACATAAATACTATGATATGTAATGGAACGGGTCGTAAGCGCGATTGAAAATTAAAGGTTTATATACCTTAGTTGTTTACCCTACGTTTTAATCCAATTGCATCGACCGTGGTCACGGGCTGACTGTTAAAAATGTTAAAATCATAATTACATACATTTCTACATACTCTCTTTTTATATTGGTAGGAATTATAAATATCTACGTAAAGGTAACATAACTTAATCTGACTAACAGACTAACGTTTTTAACGGCTAAATTGCTAACTCGATTTGAACTAAAATTTGTGCCATGGTGGGCGTCAGGTTCCATCCGGGAATTTGTAAAAAATGTGAGCGAGCCGTTGGCAAAAGCTTGTTAAAAATGTCAAAAACAGTTCCCGTCAACGTAACGTGCGCGCCATGTTGCGGGTCTAACAATTTTAGACCTTTAATCTGTACACTCCATCAGAGCAGTCTTTATACCTACAGATATTTTTAAACAATTTCTTTTAAGTCATTATTTAGAAATCTGTGTCCACAATTTCCGTCATGATCAATTTTATTGCTACAGTAAATATTTTGAAATAAGGCTCCATACTTTCTGTCATGTTCATTTACTCTGTCAAAAATCTACCCTAAGAAAAAGCCAAGTACAAAGTCAGCATGGAAAGACCACTTGTTGAGATTTTTATCTTAATCAACCTTAGCTAGAGAATGAACATTATTGGTATTATGTATTTGAACCTATTTTATCTGACTGACTGTCACCATCATATCAGCCAAAAATAATTATCATCATAATAATAATTTCACCATCGTCATATTCTTTGGTCAATCAGGTGATATTGTGCTTCTATGTATGTTTCAGCCAAAAGTCGCCGATTGCTGGACATAAGACTCCCTTAAAGAATTCAAGTTACATTATAACATAGCACCCTCCACAGATACAGGTATAATAACGTTAGTAATCAAGCGATCAGCCCTCAGCCCTCAACTTACATTGCTGTATATCCACTAGCCAAAAATAACCTACTCGAACGAACAGAGAGACGGTAATGGAACTTTCTGCTTAATGGATGCTGTCAATTTGTGGGAGAGGTCATCAACGTCGATCAGCACTTTTAATAGCCATAAAGTCTAGCTTCGGATATAGCTTAACAATTTTTGTTGACGCTACTGGACGATTATTTTGAGTAACAATCAATGAAGTAGATATGGGTTTTAGATAGCGGCTATTTTTTCTATCTTTCATTTGGATTTGATTAGGAATCTAGGTAGTTCCATGGTTTGAATACATGGATTACATTTACATATTTATAATATCTTTTCAAACCCTTCCCAATGTTACATGATCATTCTCAGATTACAGGGATTAATGTTGTCTTGCAAAAGACCTTAACTATTAGTATCTTTAAACTTGGTTTCTTTTAATGTCCTATTGCTAAGCAAAAGCCTCTCTTATCTTTTTCAAATTGTCTCTATTGTCGTCTTTGTACGTTCAATTCCTATCTATACCTCACCAGTTATGAATATTTTGATAAAACCGTTTTTTGCGTTTCACCCGTAAAGCAACAGTTAGAAAACACAGAGCTCCCGCATTTTTGCAGCAGACAGCATTGCAGGAATCAAACTCGCTGTAGCGCGATCCTGTACAGTCGGTACTGTCGAGTATCTAAAGTTTGACATTTAGAATGTACTGCCAAAATAGTTCCTACAACGTCCGTCAGAGGCGCTGATCAGATTATCATACAACATTTCTCGATGACAAGCCGGTTGTCGGTAGTCGATAGTATTAGATGATCGAGCTACTGAAGCATTTCGATTTCGCGTCACCGTGACAATCAACAAGTGACGTGTTTTGAGGACAAACTGATAAGTGTTCTAACAGTTATCACGCTGTATTTACACAGGACTTCTTAAAATAAACACGTTGTTTATATTCACGTCATCTTAAGAACAAATATCGTCGGAAATACCGTGCATGGTCGTGCATGTGTAGCGGTTACCTCCTTCAAATTTAAGACTTTTTACAAAGTAATAAGGTTTATAATGCTTTGCTTTTTTATTTTAAATGACTATTGACAGTCGAAATTGTTGTTTAATTAATTAGTGATGAAAGGTGCACTTTAAGGTGACTTATAATTACATTATTTTAGCTCAAATTTTAAGTGCTCTTTAAGTATGTAACAAAACATATAATTGATGTTACAAAATGCAAGGCAAGAAGCGTAACATTTACTTTTTGAAAATGGTGAAAAACTTCGTGTAAGTATTGAAGCTATAAAGATATTCAGATTTGTGGAAATCGAACTTACGAAAACATTTGTTAAAAGGGTGAAGAAACAATCTATTTGTCACGTGCTAAGGTTCTTAATACGGGGAATATACTCGGGCTTATTAAGATATAAATAATCTAATTAAAATAAATCAGTATTATTCCATCAAGACCTCCTATGGCACACGATTCCATAATCTATAAGTAGTCAGTTCAACGGTCAGTGACCCACGACCTCTAGACCGCATGTAATCCCATTAATTAGTATCTAGTCAATTAGTAAGAGTACTTAATTAATTTCAATCACTGATACGAAAAGATTCCTCACGTTTTTGATATGGAACTTTGTATAAACAATAACATAAGAAAATAATAAACTAAAAATACTAAGGCATCATTAATATAAATGCAAGTTTATAGACTAAAACTGCGATACTATTAATATAAAATACGGATGTTTGTGAGTATGGATGTATGTTTGTTACCCTTTCACGAAAAAGCAACTTAATAATTTTTTTATTGAATGGGCACAGAGACAGTTTACATACAACATGGACATTTCTTACACCGAGAAATCTTTTCACGCGTACGAAGTTGCAGATAATTAAATAACTAGAAAACAATAAACGCGTTTTCGTCTAGAATGCTTTCGCGTCTAAACTGCTAAATTAATTAAGACAATATTTTGCAAGGAGATAATTAAAACCGAGTATAACTTATATTACTTGAAAAACAACTATGAAACCAAAGAGGAGATGAAATAGCAAGCAAAACCGCGCGATTGAACTAGTTCACGTAAAGCACTGTTGTTCATAATAATATTATCACGACTATTATAACATGCACAAATGTTACTATTCCTATTTGGTCCAATTCAAAGGTAAGCTGCGAACGTATTCAACGAAAATCCAGTTAGTTATTGAAAACATTTATACGGAAATTATAGAACCAATACATATCGCTGGACACGGAAATTAAAATAACGTCACACACACTACCACTGGCACAATCTTCTAGATTTCATTTCCGTATAGAAATTGAAAAACGCCAACTCCTAATCCCTGTACATACTTCTACATGCATTAATACATACTTCTTCTTCTTCTAATCGTACCTATGGTTAGTGGTCAACCTAGTGTCAAAGTTGTTTAAGCCGCCCGAAAGGCCTTTGACATGGCTTAACGACTGTTATCTTAGTAGACAACAACCGGGACCGACTTTTTACGTGTCCTCTGTAGCACGGAGACGCCCAGTTTAAATACCACTATGCTATCTACATACTTATAAATACATCTACTTTGTTACACGCTTGGATAAAATGCTGATCGAAAATCACACGGACCACATGGCCACTAACAAAATTTCGTCAATTTCCTTTAAATAAATTTTAAATCATCACTTTTTTCAACTTTACGTACATATTTTTCAGAGAGTAAAAAAGCCGGTCTCGATTGTTGTCAATTAAGATAACACTCGCAAAGACATGTGTTAGACATTCGAGCGGTTTGTAAAACTTTTCACACTAAGTTGACCACTAACAATAAATTAAATAATAATATACAAAGCATATTATTAATTAAATTATGGTTCATACACTTTCATACAACTTTTCCTACATAACGTACCTGGTCAATATCTTCAATCATTTTGTCACTCGCACGTCTTAGTTACTTGAGACAGTTAGTGTTCCTAGGTCTTAGGTCCTAGGTGATCCTAGACCGTTGCCATGGCAACTACACGTCATCACGAATCTACCGTTATCGCAGCACTGCGAGAGAGGTCATGTAGTAGTAGAAAATCGATCATTCGAAAGGATGTCACCGATGCCATTCGTATGAATTCTCTATGAAAATACCATGCTGTAAATTGAATTTTTAATTTTTTTGAACTATTTTTTTTTGTTTTTCTTTAAGTGTTTATGTTAAAGTCGATAGTCTATCAATGCCAAGTACTTAGACGATATGTTTACAACTTTAAAAAAACTTTTTTACAACATTTTCAGTGCTGCTCTATATTTCTCGATTGTAGATACGGAGTCTTTGTAGATACATAGTTATTAGTATGAAACGCTAAGACTGCATGTCAAGATGTTCAATTATAAGAGTCGGCGATTTCCCGCCCTAACTCGACTTTCAAAACTTAAGTTTTAAAAAAGACTTCAAATCACTGTATGCACTAAAATAAAACAAAGTGAAAGAGATTTTTGACCACGCTAATCTTTCGCTCCGGATCTTCTAGTTACGGAAGTTGACAACATTATTATTATTTAATTATATATAATTGTTATAACCACACAATAAATTTGTAACATTTAAATTAGAAAAAAAAGGAGATTTAAGTTCATAAGAAAAGACGTACTCTATCCAACATCAAAAAAACACGGAAGCACGAGTCACCTGAAAACGCAAACGTAACTCATTCTTTATGTTTACAGGCGGTATATTAAGTTATTAGACCATATCATTCACAAATATGTGTCATAATATTCTTCGAATTACAATGTGACTTGACTACTTTGGTTTATAAATTAGCGGGTCGACAATAAAGTATTGTAAGTGCTTATATAACACACTCTTCTATTTTACAGTTAATATCTTACTAATCAACGTCGTATAAGCTTTAATTTCAATAAATTTTAAAACTGTATGACTAAAAAAAAGACTGTAAACTAATTAATCATAGCTAACTATTCACGTTAATTAATTTTAAAATTTTGCATGTGTGTATTTTTTGATAAATCAGATCGGTAGAGCACCATAACATACATGCATGAAATCACGGCTTTTCCTTTAGGGGTAGGCAGAGACCAAAGATAAAACAACATAATTGGTAAGAATGATAAAATCGTCTAATCACAACAAAATGTTAACATAACTGTTTATCAAACATAATTAGCACGACAAGTAACTTATCCCGGACATAGTCACAGGTAAAACAAGTTTAAATAACAAAAGGTGTCAGTCAAAATTATCCCTTCACAATAGTTTAAGTCAAGGTTTGCGACAGGAACAACACGAATAACCAGTTACTTTTGTTCATGAAAAAACACGGAAGGGCAATGACCTCTGGCGGTCCTTAGAATTGCATACTATCTTACGATATGAAAGGGAGTCTTAGAATTTTGTTGAATATTAATAGGTTTCTTTCACATGTGAATATACAATTGTATAAAAAGGGCCGTGAGAGATTTTATTAGTAGTAATTATTTGTTTGTTAAGATAGAAAACGATGACTCAGTTGAGTTGATATGTTTATTGTTTAAAAATAATCCATAGTAAGAATTACCGTCTTGCGGAAACTTTTACAAAATTGGATACAAAGTACAACAAGACCTAGAAACTGGAACTGTTTGAGGATCAGACAAATATTTATTTCGTTTGGAATCGAAACTATGACCCCCACATGCTTTAAAAGTAGCCTGATTACCACCTTAACTTCGTACGTAACAAGAAATGCAGAGACTTTGAGAGGTACTTGGACTTATTTTTTGAAAATCCGAGTAAACTATAGTTTTCTTCAATATCTTACATTGAAAAGAGTAAAACGTCATACCAAACAACTTTAAGCGAAACGATCGCTGCATCAAAAGGTCTCTAGCGGTCAATGCTAACGAAAGTGAGTGCAAGGAGTCGGCTGACAATCATCGTGATTGTCAATAACGTACATCGGAGCACAATGCCGCCACTTGACTTTGTGTGACACCGTGAACTTGACGGGTTCGGTCTTAGAGCTGTAATATTAGAAAGTGGTATGTAGGTATACATTATGTAGTGCAAATTTTGGAAAAACTTACCTACTTCAGTTCGAATTAGATGGTAAAGTAAGTAAAGTAAATAGTAATGAAATTATTTATTTCACGTACTGTACGTCCTGATTAAACTGTACGTTATGATACCTAGAATTTGGTGTGTATGTCTGTTACCCATGGCAGTAAAGATATTTTTTTAAAGTCTATTTATGAAATAGAACGCTGTAATTTACAGCAAAGCGGAGAAGGAACAATCTAGGTACCTAATAAAATTCTATATTTATCACATTCGCAACCAAAACAAAAAAAAATGTTTTTATTTTTATTTTTTTTATCTAGCCTATTTCTGTGTCCCTCTGCTGAGCAAAGGCTTCTCCCCTAGACTTCCAGTCCCCTCGGTCACTTGTTGCTATTTTATTTTCTATAATTCAAGAGAAGCCTACAAATGCCGTGTCTAGTAAATACAGCTCTACAGTTCAACGATAAAGTCACACTCGAGTGGGCCGTCACGTTTCAGGCGCGATGCGCTACAACGCGTGACAGCGGCTGTCTTCAGGAATTAACGCGATAACACCTCGTCTGTGGGTGCTGGCAGACGTGAATATTTGATCAACGTTTAGCGTGAACATTTACCATGGGTAAAGGTTTTTAGAAATGCTTTATTATAGATTTTACGCGATGGAATGGAAAAACGCCGTCGTTTTGCGTCCCCGTCTTCTGAGAGGCGATTCCCTACTACTATCGACTATCGATAACCGGGTAGTTATCGAAAAATTTGGTATGAAAATCTGATGAGCATCTACAGCGAGCGTAGTTGGAACTATTTTTGAAGTACATTTAAAATGTCAAAATCTCGTTACTCCATAGTACCGACTATACTAAATGGCGCTAAGTACTGTAACTGTTGATTTTTGCACACCAAGTAAATTAGCGCTTATATTAATAGTCCACAATAATATGATACTCTGCATACAAATCTATATATTTGTATATTTTCACAGATTCTGATAAAGTCCTACTTGATACTACAGATTTGGATGGACCACCCGAGAGAACCGGCTGGCAAAAGTAAGGTTTATTATAATACAGTTTTTCTATTACTAGTTCATTACTACGTCATAGTTTATTTTGTATTCCTTTGCTTTTGTATATTGGTAATTCACACTTCTAAAGATCGCTACTATTATGCGAAATAGTATTTTAGACTATAATCGTTACTCATTATTTCTTCTACAAACCGTAAATTCTCTACTAATGCAATATTGTAGAACAATGAAATATGAGTGGACAAACCTAATTATCGTTATAATTTCGCAATTACGTTTAAGCAATTGCTTTACGTTTTACGAGTAGCACGTGTGTTTTAAACGTGATAGATAAACACACATTATATTAGAACAGAACATACAATATATAATATAAAAAGAAACCTCCGGTATTCTTACTTTTAGTCTCCGATTATGAGGTCTCGGCTCCGCTTGCTAAATCGGGCAATTGACAAAAAAGATGTTTATAGAGATAGTATCGAATGGTGCTCATAAGAGAAAGAGTGTGATTTTATGAATGTTCTCTTAAAATAAATACATTTTTAAGTTTATTTTCATACCTCTCCGGATATAACAAGCATGGTAGTCTAAAGGTAACATTCGGTTCTTAGCGACCGCGACGCGCGACCGCGACCCGCGACCGCGACCGGGTCGCGCGACCCACTGCTTAGTATGGATTTATATGGAGTACTAAACAAATCTAGCGACCGCGACGCGCGACCGGTGGGCGTGGCTAGAGAGCAGCGTGGCGACAGCGACTCGGTCGCATCAGAGGCAGTGCCGTCACGCGACGCAGGCGAGAAGCACATCAAAATGGCGGCATTTTCACCGAACGAGGACGAGAAGTTAATATAATTAGTTATTAAAAACCACCTTTATATGATGTAAGGCTCGCATCTTATAAATAATCCTCATTCTTTTTTCTGGAGGCATAGATAATAGCATAATAAGAATATCATCATCTTCTTCATCCTCCAATAGCTGCTGTATAACTTTTTTCCTAGCTGCGGAATAATTGTCCGACATATCGTACTGCACTAGAACACAACCCTCACCCGTTAAAACTGCGGGAAGAGTGACGATGTCGCCGTCGCTGAAATCCGAAAGCTAGGGTCGCCTCGCGACAGGCGACCATGGTCGCGGGTCGCGGTCGCGCGTCGCGGTCGCTAAGAACCGAATGCTACCTTTAAAAGGTAGCATTCGGTTCTTAGCGACCGCGACCCGCGACCGCGACCGGGTCGCGCGACCCACTCTGCTCTCTAGCCGCGCCCACCGGTCGCGCGTCGCGGTCGCTAGATTTGTTTAGTACTCCATATAAATCCATACTAAGCAGTGGGTCGCGCGACCCGGTCGCGGTCGCGGGTCGCGGTCGCGCGTCGCGGTCGCTAAGAACCGAATGTTACCTTTTAGACAAGATAACAACAGAGGGTGCTCTTATCTTCGTATGTAAGTCGGTAGGCTAGTAAGCATATTGTAGACTAGCGGATTATAACAGAGAGGACGCAATTTCCCGTCTCAACGCTATCTACTTACTAATTTAAGGGTTTATACACACGGCCCAACGGCGTTCGGCGGTTGACGTGTATATGCGTTCACTTTGACCAGCGCAGTCTGTCTAATTCTTCTTATTTCTTAAAAGACAACAATGGATTGAAGAAGTCTAGACTCTACTCTTATATCGCAGGGACTATACCAAACATACAAACTACCGACACAAAGCACAACTACAGCCGAAACAAAAAAAATATCGTTTGAAATTTAAACCCAACGCACTCATAGTAGAGTAGGTAATGTCCATTTTAAAAACTGCGTCACGCACGTAACTGATCTAAATCCCGTATAAAAAAAACTAGTATTAACAAGTAAAAAATAGGTTCTTAATATCATACTTTCAAGTCGAAACTTTTATATCACAAAATTACAGAGAACGCAGAACTCAGACCGCTAGACCGCGTTTAGTGTCATTACCTTACGAGCTTAATACAGTGCAGAATAATAGCATCAAGCAATCCTTTGAGCATAGATTAATGTTGATTGTAGTCGGACACCGGCGACCAATCATTAATCTACAGCCGTAGTTGTGAAGCGCGATACTATTGTCACTCGTGTAATAGATATTTGTATTAATAGTTTAAGCTTTAATGGGTAGACTGGTATGACAGACAAATTGGTTTTTGTATATTGGATCATTAGGATGGATAGATAGTCTATCTATTTCGTCCGAAAGAAGAAAGAAAAACAGTGTATATCTGTACCGCGATTCTCTACCACTATCGACTAGTAACAACCGGCTAGCTATCGAAAATGTTTGTTTGATAATCTGTTTCAGCTGTTCTTGATCAGCGCCTCTAGCGAGCATTGAAGAAACTATTTTTGTAGTGTTTTTAGTACATTTTAAATGTCAAACTCTCAATACTCGATCGTTCCAACTGTGTTAATCGTGCTACTGTTCTAACTACGGATTTAAAAGGACTATGTTTTTGGTTCGTTTAACACTTGCCAAATTTATTCAATACCAATAAAAATAAAACATATTTTTCGAGGTTCCCTTACAATTGTTATCAGTTACAACCACTGGATCTGTCATCAGTTAAACTATAATACTCAATTTTAATTAAATTGAAAAGTACAGGCACAAATTTTCACCACGGTACGATGAACAGTTAATTATAAATGTGGTACATTTCACCGCTAAGAACAAACTTTTCTTATAATTACGTATTCTCTACCGTTTTTAGAAATCTCCCATCACGTCTAAATAAAGAATGCTTCAGTTTGTTTACAGAGCATCACGTGTACAGCGCCGTGCTTTACTCTATTGGTGCCAAAATATCACAATATGAGTATTACGCGGCATTCTTATAAACAAAACCGAAAGCTATTGAAATAATTCATTGTGTTTTTTGAAAGATAGCAGCTGTTTTTACAATGTTTGGGTGGAAAGGATTATTAATACGAGCTTATTATAACTTGCTTTTTGCTGCGACTTTGTCCACGTGAATGTAATCCTTCCAAATTGTGTCCCATATAACCCAAGTACTAAAATATTTGTAAAAAGGAAAAGGAAAAGAAATAAGTAAATGGCAAAATTTCATTAAAATCAGTTAATTAGATTTAGCGTCGAAAGAACCAACAATCTAATAAATTATTTCTTTATTCCTTCCTCTCAAGCTTTTGCATTCATAAAATATAAATAGGCTAGGAAACTGTTGCAATTTTCCATTCTCCAGCTGCATAAGGGTTTTCTATGAGTGCCTCATTATAAGGCATTTGCCCGTCTTATGGAAACTGCGCTTCTCGTAATGAGCAATCTTGAGAGAATACCATTTCAAAGAAACATTTTTTAATATCTCAAGAGACTTTAAAATATTTCTTTTTATACAATGAATAGTCGAAGTAGGTATTTATTCTTAATGAGCAATTAGTGGTTATTCAAACAATTGTAAAGTCTCGCATTACCGCAAATATTGGAGGTATTTAAATAGGCGTACTTCGAATGTCAAGGATATTTGCCACGTGTAATATGTTACTAAGCTGACATTTGGAGATCATTATCATGGGACGCGAAACGAATAGATCTTTTTAAAGCCAAGTAATATTGTGACTTTTGGCGTCACTTTTTATTGAGTACAATATAAATATATAAATATTTTTGGACAACTCACACATGGTATCAAATCACTCAAGTATCCATGATATGTTTTAAGAACTTGTAAAAAATGACACTATAAAAACTAGATGATGTCCCACAGCAGGGCACGGGTCTCCTATCGGAATAAAGGAAAGGCTAAGACTTCACAGCGTTAGCCAGACGAACTGGCTAAATGCGAGATAGAGACTACGCATCCCTTAATGAACGGTACGAAAGATCTCGTAACGATCTTCTTCTAAAATTATTTGAGGAAGTATTCATTTCTTTTGGCCTATATAGGCCAGTAACTTTGAAAATCCATAAACATGTTAGAAACAGTCATCTATTCAGCTACTAAATAGAAAAAAGGGGTCCATCAGACTTTATAATACGTCATGGCTGTTTCATACACGGGTAAGCACTTATATTACAACGTGCGGTGCAATCTGCACATAGTCAATAACACGTTCAATACAGATTTATGCAATGAGCGGGATCGTACGACGGAAGGAGGGTGAGCTGAGCGAATCATCTGTTTTCATATTCAACTGTTTGTTGCAGGGCTGGATTGTAAAGTATTGTTTTAGTGGTAAATTATATTTTTCTTTGTGGGCCAGGGCATCTTTCTGAGATAAGAGAGATGTCTTAAGTTTGTCTACCAATGTCCTGTTTCAATGATCTCTCAGCTTCGTGAAGTTTCAATACAAATATATAAAATAGTTATAGGGTTCAAGAGCTACCATCTTGAAACTGCAACTATCATAGTTTAACTATGATATGATTGATGAAATGCCTAGTAATTATGCCTGTAACATACCCAAAATTATAAGACTTTGGTTATTTTAAGTTTGCGGTTGCAAAACAAACAGGCTATTTTTGTAGCGCAATTTTCTACAATCAGTAGAGTATCGAGAGTTTTGCAATTAAAATTTATTGCCAAAATAGTTCTTACGAAGCCCACTAGAGGGGCTGATCAGATTTTTGTTCTTTCTCGACAGCTATCTGGTTGTCGGTAGTCGATAGTAATAGAGAATTGAGCTACTGAACTTAGTACGCATTTCCTCTAATAATAAAATCCTTGAAAGTCACATGTCACTTTGTCAAATAACAGTTGAATGCAGCCCTGAACACACGTATGTGGTACAAGGCGATAATTTTCTAGTGACGACGTTTTCCATCGCAATAGGGCTGTTACGAATACTCTTTATTTAGTAAATACGCTCTTTTTAAGAGAAAGAAAACTATATTATAATATTGACAATTTGAGTATATTCTTTCACTAATGGCGGAACGTTAACGTTCGTCAAATATAAGTAACTTTTGAGGTTAGAGCTCTTTTGTCGAATACTGAATTTCAATTTTAAGTTACGCCTAAGTCTCTTGGTGTCGCTATTACTTTAAGGTGTGTAGTAGCGATAAATCATGAATGTCTTACTTTAGAATCATTAATATTGAGTGACTTTTGAGATTCTTTACCATAATATATTTTTAGCATCGCCTACAATTTAATTGTTTCTGATTTTAGCTGTAAATAACAGTCACTATTGAAAATACTATAAGTAACAGAAGTACATATATTTTATAATAATCCTATTTGCAACGGTTTTTACCCACAAACTATATAAAATACAATTTTGTAGATCCAACAAATATGTTGTTTATTGCGGGAATCCCACGGTACTCGGCCACAATAATGATAATATACCGACTAACATTGAACAAGTGACTATGTACAAATATTGTGCAATAATGTCGGTCTATGTTTTATGTATTATATATTTGATGCATAGTTCATTACCCTCGTGATTTGATGACAGAAATTGGTAACGTTTTTCGTTAAATCTCTTTATGTTATATGTAGGAAATGACAACTTGCATGCATGGTCAATGTAATCTACTCCGTTTATTACTCTCATGATGAAATCATTGAAATTGATAATCCTTTTCGTTTTATAATATAGTGTCTAGGTGTCGTCTGTCAGCTTGTAAATTTGGTATCATTATAAAGCGACCAAAAGTCATCGAGACGAAAGAAAAACGTATTCAATCCCTTTTATATCCGTTAAGATTAAAAATGTAAAAAACTCATAGTTTGTTTGAAGTATTAACTACTGTTCACGTCCAAACAGCAGAATAAACTTGCTTAAAATATAGCATGGCTATAGGTTAAGGTTACACATTAAGAAAAAAAATAGACTAAGTACATATTTCCGTAAAAAATCACGCGTTAAGCCCTCGGCCATAAGCTAGCATTACATTACAATCATATTATGTAGCAAAAGTTTCAGTTACTTTAGTAGTATTTTAGCCGATATATTAATAAACATATTTGTTAGTTTATTACTATTTAAATGTAGCACTATCAGCCCTGTACAAACACCATCTGCGTCAGTAACTCAGTAATAGTGATCAATCACGACTGTGGGCTCGACTACTGATCCTGCAAGCACGTCATCATAGCTGGATTATTCTGGATGATAACACGCATCGTATGACCTAGATATAAGAGACGATTTTGCACTGGTTCTGTCGCACTAAAAAGTAAAAAGTTGGTGGCAGGAAAATCCGAGTCTTGGTGATTAGGAGGAAAGCTTTACAACAGTTTTGAGGGACTATTTTTGTTCCATTTTCTTCGTAAATATTTTAAGAATAACGATAGATACAAAAGCAAATGATTGGAGAGATTTTTGCTGGTTTAGCGAAACGATACTTATTTAGAGGTAGTGAAGCAAGTAGTGAAAATGTTACGTGCGTATTGGTTACCTCAATAAATAAAAATATTTTCGACTATCTATTTCACAGTAGTGATTCTCAGTAGCATGTAAGATCACAGATTCATAAATACTAATGTTACGTAGTTTGATATATGGCAATAGTTTCATGTCCTATTGCACAGGACATACTTAAATGCAAAGTGAAAACACAACAAATACACTTCCATCATACATCCATACTAATATTATAAATTCGAAAGTAACTCTGTCTGTCTGTCTGTCTGTCTGTCTGTCTGTCTGTCTGTCTGTCTGTCTGTCTGTCTGTCTGTCTGTCTGTCTGTCTGTCTGTCTGTCTGTCTGCCTGTCTGCTACTCAATCACGCCTAAAGTACTGAACCAATTTCCATGTTTGGTATGGAGATATTTTGATACCCGAGAAAGGACATAGGCTACTTTTTACCCCGTGAAAATGACGCATTTCCCGGGAAAATTCAAGTGAAGTCAAGAAGTCGCGAATAATCAATATTATAATGACATTGAAATAACAAAAATCCGTTGTCATGGCAACTGTTTTAATGGCGGATATGCCTTAGCGCGACTTCGTTATATTAAGAAATATAAATAATTTTGAGAATATTTTTCGTGAAAAAAAGCATATTTTGTTGTTAAGGAATAATTAAGCTTTGTATTAGTAAAAAAAACGTGAAATAATTCAGTAGTTTTAGAGAAAACACGCGGACGTATCATACAAAGTTTTTATTAACTTAAATGCAACATTCTTTAACGAGCTGTGTTAAACAACTGTCGGACATGTCATTCCTTATGATTGATTCTTCCAAACTACCTTCACACAAGAACTATTGAAAAACTTTGATGAAATTTGGTAGACAGATCCTACTAATATTATAAAACCAGACACAAAACAATTATTTGTGGATCGCACAAATAATCTATACTTATCTATACTAATATTATAAAGCTGAAGAGTTTGTTTGTTTGTTTGAACGCGCTAATCTCAGGAACTACTGGTCCGATTTGAAAAATTCTTAAAAAGTGTTAGATAGCCAATTTATCGAGGAAGGTTATAGGCTATATATCATCACGCTACGGCCAATAGGAGCAGAGTACCAGTAAAAAATGTTACAAAAACGGGGAAAATTTTGACCCATTCTCTCTTATGTGACGCAAGCGAAGTTGCGCGGGTCAGCTAGTTGAGTTATAAAACAGAAAAGTAAGATTATTCAATGAATTCTATGTACATAAATCAAACCCAACGGTCATGTGACGAGCATGCATAAATGCAGAAGTGAAATATATACAGTGCATACATATTATGTAGATGGTAGTTATGTAGTCTTTACGCACAGGAAGAAAACGTGACTTTTTGTATGCAGGAGACTGTTCGCGAAACATTGATAATGTAAGGTATATAGCAGACCGGCAAACACATTGATATGTAAGGACGATTGTTTGTGGAGTGATGGACCTTCATGTTAAAGATTTTCTTTGATAATAGAGGAAGGAAAATGTCTTAAAGGAAGTATCAGGAAATTTCATAAATGTTCTGGAAGTTATCACCACAAGTTCTCCATACACCACCACCATAGCAAATAAAAATTCTGAACGTTTCAGTCCACATCCCGCGCTTAGGCTGCTTAGTGGGCTCAAAGCCTAGCCTGTCCTTTATCAGGGAGGAGACCCTTGCTCAGCAGAGGGACGGTAAAAAACAAACACAGGTTTCAGGTGGGCGATTTTCACTGTTGAGGCAGTATTGGCGTTTAAAAGGAATTATGAATGTTCGATGGTTTTGAAGATGATCTAAGATTAGAAAAGTAAAGTATTGTTAGGTATTTTGTGCTTCTCATTTTAAGTTTTTTGCAAATTCAGGAAACTGTGTTCTGTACATTCATCGAATGATAATTCTAATCTTCCACCGAATTGTTCATTCATGTTGATAAGATAAGTGGTTGAACGATTGTGATGACTTGTAAGATGAATGAGCGGTCATTATTGTTAAGTGAACTATTTAGCTTTTAAATGCTTTGCTAATGTTTCCAAGCACGTTATATCCTCGTGCCGAAGACACAACACCATTACTTGTAGGAAATCATAGTAACAGACTACAATATAGAGCAGGTGTGAACTGAACTGATGCTAACCAATAGACTGAACCAAGGATCTACGGTTGGTGACACCAGCTAACGAGCTTTTGACGTTTCTTATCTATTTTTCTATAATAAGCCTTTGACGTCTTTAGATATCTTTCTATAATATTATATTTAAAAAAAAATGGAGTACTGAAATGTATGTGCGCGTATAAATTTTGAACAACTTAACTAAATTGGGTAGTTCTTTCATAAATATGTTTGTAACTGTCGGGACCAGGTTTGTATGTGATCAATGAGATCGAAATTCCCACGGCAATGGAATCAATGGGATCAAATTGGATACACAGATGAAATCGGACCACTGCGCTGGTTACTTATAAAAAGAATCCTACAAAAATAGTGAGAAGTTTTCTATAGAGATTGGAATCCCCTACTATTTTCTTGCACTCTGGCACTTTTTCAATACAATTAGCTAATTGGTAATTAATTCAAAAGATGTCGAGCTTAATAATTGAACTTACGAATATTAATAAGTGCAATACAATTGCTTCTTATCAAAAACATTATTTTTAATAAAATCTGATTGAAATAATGACAATAAGTGGCTTTAACCTTCGCGTACTAGTGTTAATGGCCGGCTTGTTATGTAAATAGTATAATATTGAAATGATAACTGCTTAGTAACCCGAATTGTAGAGAAACTGTAATCAATTTTACAGAACCCATTAACATCGTGGGAATTTACAAACATACAAATCGTAATCATCAGTCCTTTCTTCAAAATATCTTGG
This sequence comes from Anticarsia gemmatalis, assembly GCF_050436995.1. NCBI lineage: Eukaryota > Metazoa > Arthropoda > Insecta > Lepidoptera > Erebidae > Anticarsia > Anticarsia gemmatalis. Next base: position 20,791,597 of record NC_134776.1, on the reverse strand, counting down.
AGTCGGCTCCCAGTCTCACCAAATGCAGCTGCATACCAGTATGTTACATGGAGCGACTGCCTATCGAACCTCCACTACCCAAGTTATTTGGGTTATAACACGATATTCCTCGGTAAGACTGGTTGTCAGACTTTCAAGCTTCTGACTACTGGTAACGTATTAAAGATTTTTGAAAGTAATAGCCGAGACCCACAATTTAACGTGCCTTCCGAAGCATGGAGGAACTCTGTACTCTTTAAAATGTCTATATAGAAGTCAAAACCGGCTACTGTTCGTTTATTATTTTAGGATTTTTACAAAAAAACTGTGAAGAATTAACCTAATCTATCCATACGATCAACAGATACTCTGAACTATCAAAGCGTCTTAATCATTCATATATTTAATAGTCATGCTAAAAACGAGTCACACATATCATTTTTTATCTGGATGATTGGCGTTTCTGTATATATGGCCAGAAACAAAGAATAATTAAATTAAGGGTTTAATCCACAAGGTAAAAGGAGAGCTATTTGCTTCTGCTAACAGAGACACACTTAGAAACGTACTAAATTCTGCTATTCACATAAAGATGCTGTCTACTAGATACATAAAAAAGAAATCATCAATTTACGAAACCATTCATTTGCCAATTCCTGTTTGAATTACCGAAGATAAATACATACAACTGTAGCTCGACTACCGGCAAACGGCTAGGTATCGAAAAAAATATTAAAAAATAATAATATAAATATTGTTTGACAATCGGTTCAGCGCCTCTAGTGGGCATGATATAAATTATTTTGGCAGTAGATTTTAAACGTCAAACTCTCGATACTCGACAGTACCGACAGTAGAGAATTGCACTACTGCTAGTCAAAACTAGATTTCCTGTTACAACAAAGAACGAAAAGCTACATATTCCTATTAAGGTAATAAAAAACTTCAGACATAAGCCCGAACTACTCAAAGTTACTATCAGGGCTTGCAACTATCTCGATTTGTTTATTATTGTGGAAAAATCCAGTGCATCAATAATACGGACTTATAATCACTGGTCACGTGTAACACACGCTGTAAACAACATTTTGAATTCACAGATACATCGGGAGAAATGAAATTCAAATGAGTTAATAAGAACTCGTTTCAGGGCTTTTAGGTCTTAAGAGGTTTCGGCTGGGACGCGGAGTATCCGATTGGAGGTACCGCGTCCTAGCTACGTTATGGTGACCGTGGAAGGAACACCGTCAGGTTTTAGTCGATATGCCCAGCCGGAACGCCTAGCCGGCGGGAGAGCCCGAGAGAACCCCGCTTTCTTCCCTGGGGCGGGACACGCAGTAATGCAATTTCCGGACGCAAAAAAAAGATCTTAAGATGTTTATTATTTCATAAAAAATGGCGTATTGAGAGGGGGGGGGGGACCTTTGCTCAATTGTGGGTAGAAGTGGCTTAAATAGATAGATAACATAAATTTCTTAATCATAAGTCAATCAAGATCATCTTTGGAACGGATTTTTAACAGTCGAAGAATTTTTTAAAAATATATCATTTTTTAGCATTTAGTAACTGGTTCTTGTTCTCTCTAATGTTTATTTTGCATTTCCAGATTTGGAGACCTAATTTTCTTAAAAGGAAAAGAAAAGACAACTATCTAATTCAGATGTGACGGGGATGCTGCCTGCCAACTATTTTTACCAAAAAAGTTGCGTCTTACTAAAGTTTTCTTTCCTCAACAGGTAATAACAATAATAAACAAACGATACTAACACTATCTTGATAAACTTCGACCTCCATACAATACAAGCAACAGTGACGTCACTATGACGACAATCCCAGTAAAAATATTTTGTTTTATTTATAGCATTTATTTATAACGCATTTACATAAAAAATAGTTATTGGATAAGAATAGCTTAAGATTTAGATAAGTGACGCATGTTTGTCGCAATGTATGTAGGAATCGTTATTGTATGTCTATATTAGGAATAACTTAGAATAGATGGGTCTATCTATTCTGTCATCAGAATTTTTGTTTGAATCTTTCCTTTATATTTTGTAGGGGATAGGTATTATAAATACAGTTAACTCCAAAAGTCGCTGAGCGACTTACAATTATCAAAACCCCTTTAACAATATTATAATCCATCGGGTCATAAATGTGATTGAAAATTAGAATCAAAAACAAATCATTTATTAATTTAGGTCAAATATTGACACTTATGATAGTCGTTACAATTACTGAATCTACCACTAGCTCGCGGGGTACACAATTAAAGAAAGAGGAAAGGTTAGGATACCTTATTTGTTTACCCGACGTTCGCTACGTAACGATCCTTTCACTACGAAATTTTAATAAATACCTGAACAAAATCAGGTATAAAGAAGAAGATTTCAATCAATTTAAGATGGTTTTTCGGTGAAATAAGATTTATGCTTCGAAATGTAGGGTAACGGAAGATATAATTTGGTCAGAGACTTATGGAAATGTGGCTGTATGTTCAACACTTGTATAGTAAAACGAATAAGTCAAAACATTTCATACATCGTCAGATCTTTGAGAAAACCTTATTTCGTCCGCCACAGTAAACTTCAGTAAGGTCAATGGTCATGAAACTGTGTACCTTGTTTACTTATTATTTTACAATATACAAATGTGATAAGATGTAAATACGCATATATTTAATTATATTTTATCTATTGTAGGTAATTACTTCGACGAAAAACTCCAACTTAAATCACGTATATATTTTATACCTAGTAACGCCATCTATGATTAGACTATGGTACTAGTAAGAAACTTTGAATGAGTTGATTTAACTATTTGAAATTATGTTTTGAAAAAAATGTATATGTACTCTGAATTAAATAATAATACAATTAGAACTGACTTTTAACTTACTAACACACTGAAATTATTTAACAATTGTTAAATATTTTGTTCTAAAGTGCTCGAAAAGCGCAAAATCTTTATTTGTGCTCCGATTCAATCTACTGTAAGTCAATAACCGTAAACCCTATCAAACATGCAAAATTTAATCCAAAACAGCTTAATCATTTAGCAGCTTAATGCTAAAAAAGAGTTCCATTCGTATTCTTAAACACAGTAGAAACGTCAATCTTCAAAGATAAACAAATAACATTGACATTGGCCGTTGCTTTTATTAGGTCATATTTTTACATAACCTGACATATCTCTATATTGTCAATATTTCGTAACATTGATGCATTGATGTATGACAATAATCGTACGATTTCTCATGATAATCATGATTTTTAAAGCTATTTCGATAACAACAGTGATGGATTACATATCAATATTATCAAGAAAGTGTGAAAGAATGTTCTAGAGAATTTTGTAGTTCATATGAAACCAACACAATTGATAAAAGTTTAAAAACTAAAATGAATCTTTATTAATTGTGTTGGTTTCATATTAAAAACTAGTTCAAATTCCCACGTTCAATGTTACCCAAATGATTCAAAATTACCCAAGTTGACTGTACTAAAACAATCACACTATGGTTATTATTAGAACATGTAATTTAACTCTGTGATTGAAAGGTTTTAAATATTTGCCATATTACACAAGGCTATAGGCGATTTTTGCAGTCGTTGCAACTATCCAACGAGTGCCGCTGTCAAGCGGGCAAAGGTAAAATGCATGTTGCGCGACAGTAATCTCAATTTGATAGCCATACAACGTAAAATAGTAAAGCTACAAGTTCGATTCCCGATTTCATTTAAATTATCTTGAGGAGTACCTGTAAAATCTGCAAATTCGAACCAGACAGGTCTTTGAAAGTTATTAGATATCGCTAGTTACTCGTGGATGTAAGACTTAGAGATCGCTTTTTATTTTGAGATGAACATGAAATAAAAAGTCTTAGAATTTAGTCTTAGAGCTTACTTAAACTTGAGATTTAAATCGGGGACCGTGTATGTAATGCTAATTGCATTACATACACGGTCCCCGATTTTCTATCACAATCGACTACCGATAACCGGCCCGTCATTGAGAAATTTTATAGAAAATCTGATCAGCGCCTCTGACGGGCGTCGTAGGAACTATTTTGGCAATTCATTCTAAATGTCAAAATTTCGATACTCGACAGTAATAACTGTACAGAATCGCGCTACTGCTATACTTTCAAAGACCTCCTGTTTCGAATTCGTAGTTATAAAGCTAAGTACTCACAGTCGAGTGCCTCCAGAAATGTATGAGCGAGTGTATGTCCGACGCCGGAGCGAGCAGCAAGTAGTCCCGCCATTCGTCGTAGCTGATGTTCAGACTGCCGTCCTGGTCCATCCTGCGGACAAACTCCGAGAGTGAGGGAGACAGCGACACCCGGTGAACTCATGCGCCAATGTGATGAACACCCGACATGCGTTTTGAATGTTTTTGAACTTTTGTACATTGCGTTTTGGTTTGATGGGTTTATTGATAGATTCCCTCGTTTAAGTCCCTTAAGTTATTAATAATTTGTTTTTGATACCTGATTTGACTTTATTTCTCGAATTTCCGTAATAAGCTTATTTAGTAATCTGTTGTTACATATTTATAAAATTAATTAAAATCATAATGTGTATTTTTTCTAATAATTATAATTAGAAGGATTGAATTAACTACTCCATATAATAATATGCTACTGTTTGTTGTTATGCTGCTGCTACTTAACCATAAAAAAATAAAATAATTGAATTTCACTTGCCTAGTAACAAAAAGTTTAAAGTTCGGTTCTACCCTAGTCAGTGGTATTGGTGTTGTAGATAATTGTCGAAGTGCGTGTCGGATCACGTTAACTCAAAGAACTACGTATACCTACTTATTTATTAGAAATATACTATTCTAGTTAAAGTTCAACTACCTCTGACTACATACTGTGTACTAGAAATATAATCCATACTAATATTATAAATGCGAAAGTAACTCTGTCTGTCTGTCTGTCTGTCTGTCTGTCTGTCTGTCTGTCTGTCTGCTACTCAATCACGCCTAAACTACTGAACCAATTTGCATGAAATTTGGTATGGAGATATTTTGATACTCGAGAAAGGACATAGGCTACTTTTTATCCCGGGAAAATGACGCATTTCCCGGGAAAATTCAGGTAGCGAACGAAGTCGCGAATAATCAATATTATAATGACATTGAAATAACAAAATTCCGTTGTCATGGCAACTGTTTTAATGACGGTTATGCCTTAGCGCAACTTCGTTACATAATATTAAGAGATATAAATAATTTTGAGAATATTTTTCGTGAAAAAAAAACATATTTTGTATCATCAGGCTACGACCAATAGGAGCAGAGTAACAGTAAAAAGTGTAACAAAAACGTGGAAAATTCTGACCCATTCTCTCTTATGTGACGCAAGCGAAGTTGCGCGGGTCAGCTAGTTGGCTATAAAAGAGCTTTGTAAAAATAGAATTTAAACATTTTAATACTAATTTCTGTAAATGTCTATTAGATTATTGCACGACATAATCTTTCTCCCATGGCACTCTCGAAAACGATACTGTGAATGATTCATATCACAGTTCATATTTATTCTTTATAGTAAAATTCTCAATATAGTTTTTTATAATCTCTATCTTTGAATTAACAATCAATATCAATACATATCTCATCGCTCGTAAAAATCATTACTCTTCTTAATCAAATAACTTTGAAAACCTTCATTCGATCAACATACTGAAGGTGCCTAATAATTTATAAGAATTCTTAAAAACATTCATTCTGATCCGACCAACATACTGAATATGCCCAATATTCTACTTCAAAATTCATTTATCTTAGTTACACGTTATCTATTTCTCAATGAGGCTCGAAATAACTTAAACACAGTTTTAAAAACAATACAATTTTCAAGTTCGATCTCTTAATTGACGCAAAAAACGCTTTCATATATGAATAATTAAAAGTCAACGCGACAAACACGTATAGCCTTTTAAACGTTTTCAGCCTTTCCGTGTAATAATTTATTAACTAAGTGTAAGTGCGTAATGTGTTACTACATGAATGCTTTATATTATTTACCGTCGTACGGTACTACGGTTGGTTCCTACTTAAGTTAAGAAGTGAGGAGTTTTCAATAGTAGTAGCACAAGTGTGCATTTATGTAGCAAATTAAATCTATTTTTTTCTATTGTCGGAATAGACGTTAAGAACTGAAAAGAAGGAAGCCTACTGTATACGAAATGTAGGGATTGAGTATAGTTATAAGTAGTGGGTATTACGATTTTTCAACATAATCCAAATATGTTTGAAAATGTGACATAATTCAATTATCTATTTCCGTACCGAACATTTCTGAAAAAAATCCTTTCAAATATACAGCTAATCTTCTTTATCTAACTTTTTCCAACAGAATAGAGGCAACTATGTGGCCGTAGATGCCGTACAAAATATAAAATTTAACATTTTTCACATCGTTTACCGTCGACGGTAAACTTTCACAAGTGATACTATTGATAGTATAGTGATAATATTGCTCTACATCTATGATCGTGAGTGGCGTGGTTGTTCAATAAAGCCTATGATGTGCCTCGATGGTACAAGTAAGGCCAGTGACATCGATAGCCTGGATGACTGTGATCTATGTGACTTTATTACTTTTTTATTTTATTTACTTTTTTAATACATTTCTGTGTTCTATTATTGAAATACTAACATTATAAGGATTAAATATTTGTATTTATGTATGTTTGTATCAAATTAGCCCAACTGCTGCATTACCATAGATTTAGGCACTTGATTTAAGCTTTTTAAATTAAAAAAAAAAAGGATCCCCACTAAAACTACAAAATAAATCTCCACCGCTGCGAAGCCGGGACGGACCGTTTCAAATATAAGTTATAAGGCTAAATTAGTTTATTTTTCGTACACTATGCTCTTACTATGTGAATAAAGAATTATTGTGATGTCAAAATTTCGATAAGAACCTGATTAAATACAGTGTCTGTCTATTTCTCTCATGTACAAAATTGAAAGTGACAAATCTTCGTACAACTAATCAGAGCTTCTGCGACGTTTATAATTAAAACAATATAATTTATGGACAAGGATGTACAATTGTTTTGGATATCCTATTCCTATTAGATCTCTATGTTATCCTATCCAATCAAGAATGTATGAAAAGAATCTCGTTAAAAATCTTAAGCTGATACAGGCTACATACTTAAACGGTGAATTTTCAATGATCATAAAATGCTTTTAATATGATATCCTTTAATTAGTTATGAACGAAATGATCTTTTGTTAAATGAATTTACCAGCATACGAAATTATTTTTAGCGTTTATCAACCAATGAGAAAAACCACACGGCATGTGTCAAATCAACTCAAAACGGAATCGAACAGCCTACCTACGCAGTTTATATTTTGCAGCACTTGAAGCATGTGATCTTACGATGTTTGAGTCCATGTTGCTTGAATATTGTACAAAATATACTATTTTAAAAGTGTCTCTCCGATAGTTACTTTTTTACTACTAAAAAAACTAAATTAAAAATGTTTAGAGTAAATAAGATTGCTTATGTGTTCATTATATGTTATATTATATGCAGCTATAGTTTAGTGTGTTCATAACTCTACATATCTGGATCTCGCATTAGCCCAAAGAAATAAGTAAGAGAGTTTTAAAATGATAGTAATATAAATATATAATAAAACTATAAGTATTAATTGAATATTTTAAGATAACAAACTTAAACATATTCTTAGAGAAAGAAGAAAATACAGACAACTTAGTAAAAAAACTATAGTAACAAAAAATCGCAGAAAAATAATATAACTTATATAATAAAAAAGTAACATCGGTCGCTTTGCCCAAAAACATTATGGAGAATCAATATAGAAAAATATTATAAAAATCCAAGCAACATGCACTTTTATATTTTAATTACAAAACCTAGCCAGTATGGTACTAACCCAAGGTTTCTGAGGTACATATAGCGGTAGTTTATCTATTCAATAGCGTTTAAACTCATATAAAAAAACGCAATTGAATACAGTCAACCTGGGTAACTTTGAATCATTTGGGTAACATTGACAGTGGGAATTTGAACTAGTTTCGATTATTTTTTCATATGAAACCACCACAATTAATAAAAGCTTGCAAAACAAAAATAAACCTTTATCAATTCTGTTGGTTTCATATGAAAAAATAATCGAAACTAGTTCATAACCCCATGTCAATGTTACCCAAATGATTCAGTTACCCAAATTGACCTTAGATAAACTACCGCTAAATGTACTCAGAATCCGGGCTTATGATGATTAAGATTTTAAATTTCGAACCTAATGACAGCTGTCAAACGTTATGTCAAAAAGTCGGTCGAAGGTCGGATGGCATTCAGCCTTTTTTTTTATTTGTTTAATGGCAATGTTTGAAACATTAGCAAATGTTTAGCGAGTCTAAGCCACAGTCTACTCGTGGTTTTCGACTTACCACCAGAATATTGGCCAAACAGCTTTTCTGAAACATTTTATTTTTTATTGTTTTTGTTAGTTTTCACAACTAACGGGGTTTTTGGCCTTGTTTATTTAAGACTTATTAGTTAAGTAAATAATACACAAGAATACCTATTAAGAAATAGAAATTCGCTTGCGCTATGTGCTATAATTTAATAAAAACAAATCGCAGTGCTTTAAATTAAAGTCGCTTTACTCTAAAGGATAAAATCTCACCTTTTCAACAAGTTAGTTGCTTCATTTCTGCCTATCGCAATTCCCAGATCTGCAAACGCCGAAATGAGCTCCTCCAAATCCACTTTGCCTGAAAACAAGGGAAAAATCACATTCAATTTACTTTTACAATTATTGATGATGTCCGATATATTATTATGTCGGATAACTTATCCAATTGATAAAAAGTATAGTCAAATCTGTAGAAATTACATAATAAGCTGACAACGCCTATTCGGTAGTGATAAAACATCCTTCTTCTTATCGTATGGTTAGTGGCCAAACCTAGTGTCAAAGTAGTTCAGACCGCTCAAGGACCTTTGACTGGCTAAACTTAAAACATGAATGACATACTAAAATGTTGGCCCAAAGGTTGGTATAATAATTGGATCAAATGTTGGTATGTTGGTGATGTTGGTATGTTGGCGTGTTAGCAATGGCCGTGACCGTGTATCGTTCGTTGTGAAGGCTTCGAGCACGAGTATAGAACCAGCTGAGTACTTGAACGATAAGATATTTGTGTTATTTCTATTAAATTAATGTTGTTGCCTGGAAATTAACCGTTAGTTAGCTATAGTAAGTACATACACACCAAATAACGCCCTTTTTCTATAGGGGTAGACAGGGACTACAAAATACCACTTGCTAAAAACCCCACTATTTCTTATTTTTCATTTATTTCACTTTAATTATATTCACATCCCTACATCTTGTCATACAGGACCTTCGGTTACGATTACTACACACCTGACCCTTTTGCAGGACATCGCCAAAATAGTATACAGTCTATTGATCTGAAGTAAATAATTAACTATAACCATACCTTTTAAAAATAAAAACAGTAACAGTTTAGTTTTACAGTTCAGTAACAATTACGGTCAAACAACCAATAAATGTAACATTTTTATTCCACTGGTTACATACTGAGGATAGTGCTACGATGTTTGATAAACATTAACTATGATCATATGATTTTCATTTAAGTCATGTGATAGTTGACTTTTGTTTCTCATGAAGTAAATTTAAATACTTCATGTATTTTCTAGTAAATGCTCTCTAGATTTGTTATAGCTTGCAGATAGACTATTAAGTTAAGATTATAGAAGAAGTTAAGATGACGGCTTAAAAAACGAATTAGAAAAGCCTTTCTAGAAGTTTTATATACAATCCTTTCATTAACAATATACCAAACCTACGACCTTCCCGGTAGCCACATAAAGACTATTTTAACTATTGCGCTATGAAACAAAAACTACAAATACAAATTAATTTTTTTTTTATATAGAACTGACGGTATAACTAACATCACTGTCAGTGTGATATCCAAACAGTTCATTTAATGTATCGACATACAAATACAATAGTCAATTACAAATGATTGATAGAAATAAAACTAGCGTGTGGGAGGCGCGATAATTAACAGCGGGTAACAACGGTGACGTCACTAGTGCTATTCCATTATAATGTGCTATATGTAGTTTGTTTTGTGTGTCAGTCTGTTACGCTTTTATGCGTAAACTGTTATAGCGATATTGGTGGCACTTTATTAAATATACAGTGTGAAAATGTATGTACATAATGTGTTATACATTGTTCGTTCTGTGCGTCCGTCTGTTTATCTCTTATGCGACTGTTATGGTTAACTGTTATGGCGATTTTGATAGCACTTTATTAAACATAAAGTGTGAAATAGATGTACATAATCTGCTATACATAGTCGATTCTGTGTGTAAGTTAGTATGTTATTAAGTTGGTAGGTTGTTAGTATGGTACGTACAGCGTGAAAACATGCAAATTATGAATATCTAGATATCACCCGCAGCTTCGTCTGCGTGAAAAGATTTTCCGAGGTGTTAATCTAGGTTATAAACTATCTGTGTATCAAATTTTTACTGTAATAGTTGATCCATTCAGTATTATTTTCGTGAGAGACAAACGTACATACATCCATCTATACTCACAAACTTTCGCATTTATAATATTAGTAGAAATTAATATTAGTTAGAAATCTTACTACCTAATCACGTTTACTGATGTTGGATTGTATGAATGCGATAAGAAAACAATAGATTTCTTTTTCATTTCCAAAGCGTAAATTCACGACATCAATTAAATAAACGTCATATAGGCTTTCTTTTATAACAAGATACAGCCATTGTAGTAGCAATCCCAACCACAATATGATAGTTCATATAGTTGACTGCCTGTCAAATCAACTATTCTTTATGAGATTTACATTTTAGTATAGAAATACAACATAGTGACATCACATGTCGTACTTTTCTGGGATCATTTGAGCACCTGAAATGCGTCAGTCTGTAATAATTCAACCATTTTCACGAAAATAATTAACGCCCTTTTTCTCCTTCTCAGGTACTTTTTCCTACAGAAAAGACAACAAAACCAAAGACCTCTTAATCACAAGACGGCTTTACTGCTCAACTATTAATTACTTTAGTTAAGAATTGCTTTAGTCCCCCGGGAAAAGAAGAAAAAGAAACCTTATTACCCGTCCTACATTCTTTGACTTCTGTTGCTATTTCCCCACGGACGCAGCCGCGGGTCGCAACTAGTCACTAATGTAGTACCTAGGTCATCTGGCCGCGTGTCTAATTGTCAGCACGATATGCATTCATAGTAATGGATTATTCTAATATATTCTGCTGTCATGCTATGTTTAAAGGACATATACTACTAACTTTGTTTTCTGATAGATTATACTACCTCTAGCTTGGTTAGTTACCCAGGGGATACATTTTTGTATGTTACTAGCTGACCCGGAAAAAAATGTTTTGGCACTTAAATTATTATTTTTTCCTGTCCTATTAGGAGTTACTAAATACGCCTCGCCAAACTGTTTCGAAAGAGTTCGGCAATACGTACATTACGTAGGTACATACTGTTAGATTATGTAGACGAGAATTTTATAAATTCGATTTTAACAATAGGATAGTTTATCCATTTAATTCGTATATTAGGAATTATTACCTATAGGGAAAACTATGCTTTGTTTAATTCGTATTGTAAGTCTTTACAAATACACAAGAAACGGCAAACTGTTGTTGTTGTTTGTTTATTAAAAAAATATTGCGTGCGGGTACTTTAAAAAATCAATAATACAATCTGAACCTATCATTTGCAAATCAGTAAAAGGGTTTCGACATTTGAACCCAATTTAACACGGTTGTACCGAACCGTCAACTTTCCAATGCACTTGCAACTTTGTCAATCAGAGTCAAAATATTTGACCTCAACGATTTGATTCGATTGTGATTATAGCGGTCAGCCATTAAGAGATTCAATCATTTGGCTGTGCACAAACCGTTTACAAGTTATGTATGCCTAGTACAATATGTAGGTACCTAGTGTGTGACTCAGTGAATCCCACCTTATGAAGCGAGACGGCATGACGTCACGCAATAGTGACGTAATCAACACCATATGCTGACAGCTGAGAGCGATAACTCGACAAGTTTAGAACAAAAGGTTTACTATAACGTGAATAGCGTAGTGTATTTATGGAGGAATTTGGAACGCGCCAATATGCGATAAACAAATGGTTGACATACTACATTTGGTTTTGAAACTTAGTTATTTGGTATTTAAGAACTGATGCGTAGTACTCTTAACTATAATTGGGAATAGGTACTGTATGACAAGATAAATAAATGTGAATGAATAAAGGAAGTTTGTAAGGATCGTGTTGAGTGGCATTCTTTTCTGACTCCCCCGATGGGAACAAGGCGTGATTTTATGTATGCATGTATCTGTATGAAGGCTTATACAATAGGGCATTTTTTATTCGATAGGTTTTCTTTTCGGTAATCCTAAACTACCCACCAAATGAAAAAGGTACTAAAATAGATTTGAACCAGACTTCATACTCATGAATATTTTAATTTATTGAAGCTCGCCTCTAAAAAAGGTCGATTAACGAAACATACGATTCTGACCTTTTCAAACGTATAGACGATGCCGTGACTGTACTAAACTACCTCCTACCTAACCATGGGATAGAGAACGGTTAAGTTTAGACCTAAGTATTAACACGTAAGAAGTATACTAAACTAAAACCGGCCTAGTGCTAGTCGAACTCGCGCATGAAGGGTTTCGTACTGTCATCTGCTGAATTTGAAGTTTTGAAGATTATACCTATCCTTTTTTAATATAAAGCAAAAAAAACGAACATATCACGTTTATTGTATGGGGACCCATTAATGCTTTATTAAAAAAAAAATAGTATTTGTTGTTATAGCGGCAACGGAAATACATAATTTGTGAAAATGTCAGCTATAATATCACTGTTTATGAGATACAACCAGGAGATAGACAGACAGTCAGACAGCGGAGTCTTAGTAATAGGGTTCTGTTTTACTCTTTAGGTACGGAAACCCAGAAACCGCTTTAAAGTAAGTGCATTGACCCTTTGGCAAGCAATATGAGAATAATTTGATTCATGAAAATGTCAGTCGACTATTGCTAGGGTAGTATTTTCTGGAGCGAATAGTTGCCAAGTTCCAGAATTGGGCCGCGGACTAAAAGCGTAGTAAGTATATGTAGAAGTACGTTAGATAACGACCGCCGTACTGTCTACTCTCGTAATTGATTCATAATTACTTTCTTTTTAATATGTTAAGTGGTATTTTATACACAAATTGTGCTTTTGTTTCAAAAATTGTATGGAGGATTAAAAGCTATTGGTAACGCGTCTTTTTATGATATGAAAAAGCATTTTTTACGCTTCATCGTAAAGTCTATGTTTAATAAGCAAATTAAGTTTGTAGGGAACGTCGCGTCGTCTTAGTTCTATGGGAAAAAGACGTGATTTTATATACGTAGGTTAAGTATCCAAGTATATGTGTTACTATATCCTTAATAGTTAGGTAAAATATTGTGCTTTTCAGTCTCATGTCACCAAACTAAGAACTGGATAATTTCGTTGGAGGAAAATTCAATAACATTCTAGATATTTTAAGCCAATTGCCTCTGGGATATTTTATGCACCAGGTAATATTGTTAAGTGGGAAACCCGTTTGCCAACCACAATTGAGAAAAGGTAAAGTAAATTAAGTGGTACATTTTAGGCTACATATTAAATGCGTAAATAAATGTAGTTATGATGATTTTAATGCCATTAGAAATATCCCAATGATTATGTTTTTAAATAGTTTACACCTTAGGGAAGAAAGGAGAGAGGTGTAAGTAAATTCCTTTCGAAATAGGTGGAAACATGTGAAGTAAGATGTGAAATTATAATATTTAATGTAATAATTTTAGTAATGTAATCCGCACTGGGCTTGTGTGGTCTACTCCAGGCCTAACCCCCTGTTTGGGAGGAGACTTTTGCCAAACAGAGCAAAAAATCTTAATGAACCGAAAGAAGTTAGTTGGTTGCTCGTGGCGTTCTTTGTTTTCTACCTATCACCGTGAGGAAAAAAGGCATGATTTTATAAACGTATGTATATAGAATAATTGGCGAGTAGTAGTAATAATTACCGTCTTTATTCTTGTCGAGATGAGAGAACTGGAGCCTGAGGTTCTTCTCATGTTCGCGTACATAGTGAATGAACTCGGACAGAGTGACATCTCCGCCGTCCTTCCAGCCAGACTTTGCCAGGAACTTCTGAAAACGCCATATTTAACCAATGTTAGAAAAAAAAACATCTTTTTGAAATCAAACAACAATATTCTCAAACGCACTTAATTTTAAGTCACGCTCTAAGTTATAACTATCGCTACAACACACGTCCGTCAAGGTAACCAGGCGGGCTAACACGAATCTCAGTTGACAACTATTTGAAAGCCACTATGCTGCAGGTACATTGTTTTCTCCCTTAGATTATATTGATTAACATTTTGCGTCAAAGCAGCAATGAACTGAATAGTGACCATCAATTTGACGTAAAATAGTTTTCAAAAGAGACACTTGTGAAGCCTGTTGGACAGCACCAGTCTTGACTGTAACTTAAAATTTAATGTCGATTGAGTATTCGGTAGTAGATTACAGAGATCTTACGGCAGTTGTTCCATAAAAAGATGTTATTCTATCAAGTGAAACTATATATCATAGGCATCATGATTTGAAATTAGATTAGGAAAAATAGAGACAGTTTTTCATTGCGAGACCTTTACCGCAATACTGAAAAAAGTTATTCCTAGATATGAAACAACAGCTGTGGATAATAATTCACGGTATTAGACTGCTCGCAATTGTAGTAGCCACATATTCACATGATAATGATATACGTAGGTACGCAATGAACCAGTGAGTTTAGACATAGGAAATAGCCGGGTCCTATACACCCATATCTCACAGGATTACTCTTGGCCATTTTCCTAGCTCATGGATAAGTGTTAGATAATCTATCCAAAAAACAAAGTGGCAACAAATGTGTGAAAAATATGTTCAAATTCCACCTTATAACCTTACCAATACTTATTTAAGAGATGAAACTGGCCATGAGATTTTTATGGATAATTCTTCTTAAAGATTTCTGCAAGGTTTTTATTTTATATTGTCTTGAACTAGTGATAAATAACAAATGCAGCAAGGCAGTACAAGTGCTTCCTTATAATACTATTTATATCTTAAGCCTAGTTACATCACAATAACACTGGTGTGAAAGATGTGAAATAAAAGGCTTTTCTTTGAACGTGCCTGCAAATATTTGAACCGGTAAGATCTTAGCGGTCTCAATTTTACAGTTCAAAGTAATTATTAATTATCCAAAATAAAAAATTATATAAATTTTGATCTTGTCTGTGGTGTGGTCTTATAGGTTTTTGTATGCCAGTAATATAGAAACTAACATGCAATGTGTATTATTAAGAATGGTAATAAAATGGTGACAGGACATGTGTTTTTATGACCTTTATATGAAGCAATGCAGACTATGCAAGTTTAATATGTAATAGTTGGACATTTTATTAAACTTATGTAACAAGTTAATACATATACTAATCTTCTACTGATATTATTAATGTGAAAGTGATTGAGTTTTTTCTGTATTTAATAAAATTCATATTTAAAAGTGAACCGTAAAGGCAAACCACATAGGAATAATAAAATAAAAAGCTGAATCTATTAATAAAATAGCATACATTCAACCACTCATCGATTCTCTATGATTATTAACCGTAGAAATAGTCTATGGAATAATTTATAGGCATTATTTTTTTATCAGTAATCTACTATGTATAAAATATAGAATATTAATATGAGTAATGTCACATTGAAACAGGAAGTTTAGTTTAGTTTTAATTACTGTGTGCATGCTTTGTACGTGTGATGCTCATCAACAGACGGTCATAATGTTCTATTTAATTAATAATATGACAGCTGTCCATTTATTATGGGCTAAATTTAATTTGATCGCGAAAAGTCATGATATTATGTCTCCTTTTAAAAATTGGTTGAAAATTTCGAAAATGTACTTGTTTTTACAACTTTTAACCAATCAAGTATAGATCAGATATTGATGAGAGTGAGCTCGTTAATAGGTAATGTCTCGTAATGTAGGGTAAAATACTCTTTTTTTAATACATGAGAGCAAAGCCATGCTGAAAATGTCTTTTGGATAAACATCGTTTTTTGATTAATAAATTACCAAATTAGTAACCACTAAGGATAATCATTTTATAAAGATTTATAGTCAGCTTAAGGTTAAGTAATGATGTAATGTGTGTTTAACATTACGGTTTGTGTACTAACCAATATAAATGATGTAATAAGAAAATAATGGTGATAATATTATTGAGACAGAGATTGACATAATTAAGTTACTTATTACTTTAAAACTGTTATTAAATGGTTATTTTATGTCTATATGGTGGTCAAAATGGGGTTTTATATACATTTTAATATCATTGGTGCTTTTGTTAGTACATAGACAATAATGCAATGTAGTAATACCATGAGGAAGTAGATTGCAAATTTTAAAACTATTGTTCTACAAGTAGGTATACTATTGAAATGTTTAATGTAGGTACCACTAAATGAGCACGGAATTTGATTAATTATGACAATAATTATATTATTACTATGAAGTTAACTTAAGAAAAAGTTTGATTTATGTAGTCAAAGATCTTCTCATTCATATTTTCCTCATTCTGTTACTTATAGTATTTAAGCCTTTTGAAGGATAAAATACAGGAAATACAATTCTTATTCATTTATACTATGACTTATGTAATGTATGCTAGATGAATTTAAATAGAGTTCATCAAAGAACTAACAAATGCTTTTGAATTTGTTGATTGCTATCTACAAATACATTGTTATTTAAATAAATCTCAGAGATTGTGGTGATAATGCATTCTACTTTACATAATACATTTTAAAGAGTCTGAGGATGATGGGAACATTATCTTTTGTCATCAGAATAAATAAATCTTGACATGAGATTACAATATCAGTGATTTATCTGTTCTAACTCCTTCCTTTATCAGGCTTAAGACATTGTATGCATACTATAATGAAGTTTAACAGGCCTATGGTAATAACACATTTTTGATCAAGACATGTAGGGTTTTAAAATAAAATCGCGGCGTGTACGAATTATAGTGTAGGTAATAAGCACTGGCCATACATAATGGTACTGTGTTAGCAAAATGTAGATAAAAAAAAACAACATGCACAGTAATGTCAAAGGAACTCAGTTTGAAATTAAAAAATGTTTTGTGACCGCACAATAAGGTTTTACTTTAAAAGAAAGTTAGGTACACTAGCAAGTGACAGGCACCTGCAAAGAAATCTCTCTTGTTAAAGAAAGAAAGTAGGGATAATATTGAACATCGAACAGCGAAAAGCGCGGCTTACGTGTCGACAGGTAAACGAGCGTATCATCGGAAGGTGAAACCGTTAGCTGGAGCACAATTATTAGGAAATGTCTACATTCTAACCTCTGCGTAACTCCGGTTAATGTGTGGAGCCAACTCCTTGAGGGCCTTGGACAGGTCGTGGATGTCAATCTTCCCATTTCCATCGGTGTCTAATTTAGAAAATAGCGTTTCTAATCTTTCTTCGTCTTCTTTTGGTAATTCCTCTAGCTCCAACGGCGGATGACAGTGAACCATGGTGTCTGTAGTTTGCGTAAGTACTGCTTGTTAAATAACAAGATAATATTATTTCATACGTGTACGTATGGGTATACATAACTCTGGTCTAGTTTAATAAATTAAAGATATTCATTTTTACAAGAAATATTGCACTCGTTTTCCGTCCAGTCGTTTTTGACAGCTACTTGCTGCCGCACTGCTGCACACACTCACACGAATACTCGCGAACCGTATACCGTGTCCTACTAATCGACAATAGACTGAAACGTTTCTGATGAGTAAACAAATATAGACCTTATAACGCGAGCGTTAAATACCACGAGAGCTGCAGGAAAACTTTCTTGCGACCGATATTCATGTGTGCTCTAGTTTCATTTTAGGCCAAGATCCTGGAGTAACGCCATCTATTCCTCTCTAAGGAAACTCGTCTAAGGCCGTACAATATTGATTTTGTATCAGCAGGAAAAACCAGAATATTAATTATATTAAAGCAATAATTTAACTTTGTTATGTAATTTTCATGGTAGTATTTTTTGCCGGAGATAGAAGTTTTATTAATTTAAAACTTTGAAAACCCTACCTCTTAAATAATTCCTCCTTAGTATTTTGACACACTGGCAGCACTCAATAATTATTAATTTCAAGAAGTAATAATAAAGAAGAGTGTTTTAAATTAATAACACAAGTTTCATAACCACTCAATTAAAACAGTTTTGTTTTTAAAGTTACGAAATGTTTTGATTAGTTATGTTGTGTTATGTATATTGGCAACATTACGCCATAAAAATTCACGGAGTACACAACAGATGGCAGTAGTTACAATGTCATTGGCAAAGTTATTACAAAACACATTTAAAAGTTTGTATGAAGCATAAAAGTTGATAAAATTCGAAGAAAACAAACTAAAATATTACACAAAATATTCAATTTTTTTACTTACATTTTTGTCGAGATATTTTATAGAACAAGCGACCGTCGTGTATGAGATGTTTGTCAAAGTCAAGTTAGTCAACCTTAGCAATATGTTCCTGTAACGATATGATTGCATGTAGATATCTATAACATAGGTTCAACAATAGATTAATTTATATGATACGCAGCGAAGGTGAGGACTGCTGATTGATTGTTAAATGTTAGATGACACCTCGCAGTATCTAGATAAACAGGTAGTTGGTAGGTAGTTACATTGCTACGGAAACCGAGTTCGATTCCTGCGTAATTTTTAATTAATTAATTCAAAACTTTTTTACATTATGTACCTACCTATATTATAATATTTGTCTTACCCCGTTACTGTCCTACTGCAAGGTAAGGGTCTCTTCCTGAGCGACGGAGGAGTTAGGCCTTGAGTAAACCACGCTGGCCAAGACAAAAAAAATTCAGACATCCTAGGTTTTCATGACGATGTTTTCCTTCACCGTGAGAGCAAGTGATAGTCATTCCTAATACTTGCTTACGTAGGTACAAAACTTAAAAAAGTGATTGGTGTGTAACGTAATAAATTAGTATCTTTGTAAAAAAAGTTTTTATATCGATTGGCATTTTATGTGATTAATTAAATGAATCTATCTAAGAGATTTAAAGGTTCGCTTAGTAGGTAGTAGGTAGGTACCGTGAGCTTGAAGTCCTGTCTTGGATTTGATTCTCAAACTTACCTTACTACATATTATTGTAATAATATGTGTAATCTTTCCTATATTCTCATTTTTTCCTGTTTTCGTGTATAGGAATTGATTGTTGTGTTCCAAAATACGGAAAAAAATGTAAAAAAAGTATTCTTGCATGACTATAATTGCAAGAGCTGTTTTTCGTTTTCTGTTTATATTAGCTTCTGCCTATGTACTAAATGACTTATATTGCAAGACAGTGCCGCAAGATATGTGCCGTTCTTCGAGTGACGGCCAGAGAAAGCAAGCGGCCGTGGGGTCTAGAATTCTGTTGATGAGACCGACTTTACGTTTGCTTTGCATTCGCACGGATGTTACAACATAAACTTCCGTAACTCCTGGCACTGAGGAAATTTCAACAGAAATACTCAGAAAGTCTTTTTGAACATTTATTTAAAGTTGAGATGATAGAGTTAAAAAAAAAGATCCTATGCTGTCGCATCTGCCATGTGGGACGTCGGAAGTGTCCATAGAATAGTGTCTTTGAGTAGTATAGGTATAATAATTACGAATGATCTTACATTCTAAACTTATATTTTTAAGCGGTCACCTCGCCGCAACAACCGTAGCGCCGCGTGTGGTGGGTTCGAATCCTACCCGGGACAAATCTTTGTGTGATGAGCACGAGTTCTGAGCCTGGTTGTCAAATTATCTATATAAGTAAGTATATATTTAGAATAAGTATGTTTATCAGTTATTTGGTTACCATAATACAAGCTCTGCTTAGTTTAGAATCAAATGACCGTGTGTGAGTTGTCCAAAAATATTTATTCATTTATTTTATTTATTTATTTATAGGACGGAGGCGAGTAGTGCGATTACACACACTACACAGCGTTGAGCAAAGGTCTCCATAAAATATTTCTCTTGCCTTTGTCACGCCAACGGTTCATACATGTAAAAGTCCACGTCTTCTCGGCCTTGCTCGACGTCATCTCCGGTCGCTGAGTTAGAACAGAAACTAGGTAGGTATAAAGCTCAATGCCCGGGATTATCACGTATCTCATTTGACAGTTAGTGGACGTCACATTGATGGTCGCTATTCAGTACATTGCTGCTTTGGCGTAACGGGTTAATTGATATAATCTAAGAGAGAAAGCAATGAACATCATAGTGGCTTTCAAATAGTTGTCAACTGTGATACGTCCGGGCAGTCTCAACACTTACTTATATATCTCAATGCATTCGCAAGACGCATCTTGTTAATACTAAAAAGTCTACGATTATCCAAATATAATTCGCGGCTTTCGGGTGTATTCAAGTGCTTTACGGCCGTAAACCTGTTCGTGGAAGAACAGAAAAGTTGGCAAAGGGGACGTCAGTTCTTTCAAGTAAGAAAGAAAGGTAGAATAATATTATATTTATTTTGATTAAGGACTAGGTAATCACGCCCACATACAAACAAGCAAGTTGGTGTTATTTAAATAGAAGAGTAAAAAATGACACAGCTAATTTTATAAAAAAAAATGTTAAAAAGACTCTACTAGTTTTAAAATAACTTATTATAGGTATCTGATAGCAAATTCTCGTGATTTTAGTTTCTTGCAAATGTTTGTATTTCCTACAAATACCGAGAGATGGTGAGACTAGCCCTTTAGAGAAAATATCTGTCAGACAGCAGCAGTAATAGCCAAGTTAAAGAACTATTTGCAACTCTTAAGTCATGCAAAATATGTGTATTAGAAAAAAAAACTTATCTATATTTCTGACTGACAGGCTTAAAGTTTTTAAATGGTTCTTGATGATGAAAAGTCTCTAAATCATCTACTTTTACCCAGCGTTGACAATTTAACCATCCTCAAAAAACAGTCGTTTAACTTAATTGTTGCAATAATTTAAAAAAAATGTCTCATAAAGTCGGTTACATAATATTTAAGGGCGCTTTAACCGACGACAAAGTCACATCGCCGAGTATTGTCACGTACCCGCCGATGACATCGACATAATAGACTGTCACCCTATTATACTTCATTAAATTCACTCTACAACAACCATATTTCGCTAAGTAGGCCTTTCATTCCACGTCTTTTTTCACCACCCCTAATTTACAACGAGAGCGAACGAGATAGACAAACACATTTGTCAAAAGCCGAGGCAACTGTCGTCGGATTTCAACCAATAAATCCGTGAGGATGGGATAGCTATTATGTCAGATATGACAATACACAAATTGACGCGGCCGAAAGTCTATAAACTTTAGAAGTTAATACGCGTCCGCAGGCGGCACTTTACAACACAATATAGTTCTTATTTTGTGTGCGATAGGGTGCGAAATTGACAATGATCCATGTAATTGCGGGTTAACGTAATTTCAACTCCTGCGCTTTGCTTATAGAGTTTATTATCGAGTATGTTTGCTAGCTATTGTTGGAAAGACGAACGGAGCAAAAAATTCAAAGGGGGTGAACAAAAGCTCATAAAAGTTGGAGATTAATCGGGATTTGGGTACAATAATACACACATGGCACGGCTGACGAAATCGTCGGTTTGTCACTCACAGCGCTATGGGGATGCGAATCATTATTATTGATACAAACAAGGGCTATGCAAAATTTTAAAGTTAGTAAGGCACGCATAGATGGTCAGAAGGTTTGTGGCGAGATATGGATGTGTGGTTGAGGAAGACGACGTCAAGGTTAGGGCGAAGTGGAAAGAGAGTAATGAGTATAAGGAAGGCTGACGTTACCACCATATGGGACGAATAGCCAGGAAGAGAGAGAGAGAAAGAGAGAGAGTAAGGCGCGCATAGCCTCTAGCGTCCACCGGTAGAAAAACAATCTGGTTTAGCAGTTCTTGGTGCTTTCAAATACTGGCTGCTCACTGCCCAGTGCCATATTTCAATCAAGCGGAGGGCACGTTAGTTTATTCCTCTTCTTATTTGAATCACTCATGGCAGAGTGGTCGTGGTCAACGTGTCGTTTGAGGGGGCAAATGTAGCCTGCCGTACGATGGTCTCTATTCTACGGTATGGTAGTCTATTCTATGACGAAGGCCTTCGAGCGACTAGTAGGTACTTTTCAACTCTAGGTATTAATCTTACCATTCAAATGTTGTCTTAATGCGTAGGTAGGTATAGGTTTTAGATATTTCCTTTTACGTCTAGAGTATAATAAATAGAATTTTAATAATATATGGCTCATTGGAATCATTATATAGTGTATTGTCCAATGAAGGTTTGTGAGTATGTGTGGGTGACAATGGGTGTTTGTTAGTCTTTCACGCAAATACTACTAAACCAATTACGATTTAATTTGGTATGTAGGTAGCTTGAAGACCCATAGTAACACAAAGGCCTTCGATCCCGGGATTCACACGGGAAGGGTTTCCACGCGGACAAAGTTGCGGACGGCCTCTAGTATATTCATATTTTACAACTCCATGACATAGACTGACTATGATGTAAATAATGTCTAGAATCGGGCGAACTAGGGAATGCGCAGGTAGTGCCCATTGCTGTGCTTCTGTTGTTCAAGGGTCATTTTTCGGTCATGCCTAACCTCCACCAGTTCAAGGGTCATGCCTAACCTCTCCCTCTCGCAGGGGCGAGGCAGGTTAGGCATTGAGTCCACCTCGTAAGCCATGGCTGCTTTAATATTCTTTGATATACATATACCTACAGTTGATGAGTCTATCGCCAGGAAATAGAGTCTATGAGAAGAACTGGTTAGAAACTATACCACCTGGAATTCTAAGTATGTATAACTCAAAGGTGACAGACTGATATAGTAATCTTTCAACACACAGCCCACACCACTGGACAGAACGGACTGAAATTTGGCATGCAGGTAGATGTTATGACGTAGGCCGCATCCACTAAGAAAGGATCAATTCTACCCCCATGGGTATACCCCACATAGGGAATGAACGTTTCTATGAAAATTCTGTCCTAAGTCACTACCCACGAGACCGAAGTCGCGGACAAAAGCTAGTATAATATAGTTTCGTGTGAGGTGAATATGTAAATAAAACAAATGTTTCACCAATCTAACATTTATTACTGAAAACTACGCATATTGTTTTTTCAACTACATTTTAAACTACGAGATTATTTTTTTATAATAATTATAGTAACTTATGTATTATGGTTATATATTATAGATTATATAGACATTGAAGTTTTACATAATTAAATTTTGATAATAATATTACTAAAGTACTTGCTTATTTTAAATTTACACCGACTTTTAAACGATACAATATAAAAATTTGATTAATGCAATATTTACTATTAAGTATAAGATTATTATAGACATATAAAGATTACACAATGTGTTTTACCAATATACTATTTACCTAATAAAAGAGTGTATGTACATTTAAACTCTACATTATATTTATTTTCAATATTACATAAAGATTAGATAGCTATAGAAAAATATTTACATAAAATATTTATGCTTTTAAGTATTCGAATATTTATACATGACGACATTTGTATAGCGAAAGCACTGAAAACATCAATTGAATCCCTTTTGTAGGTTTAAAGTGTAAGAATCCATATAACATTGACAAACAAATATTTTTCCTAGACGTTATTAATAACACCTCACATAATTTCGTTGAACATCAACCACAGACAATTATCACAAATATTTAACATTTAAATTACACATAATTTTGACTAGATTGTCATATTTATATCTTTTTTCTTTGTTTATTATTACACAGCGAGTACCCTGGCACGGGTCACAGTTTTAAGTCTTTTAGTGGACAACATTTTACAAAGTCTTTAAATTCACACACCATCGTTCGTTTCGCCTTTTTATATGACCCCCTTGGCATATAATTTCAGGAGCCACGTAGCCATGTGCAAAAAGTGGCCGCATGGCACCCAAAAGCCGGGCGACGAAACGAACATTGAATACTAGTCCTTCAAATATAAACCTTTTCTGGTTAAAATTCCTTCGAAAACCGTTTCCATTGTAGAGTCTTCGACGGTTGGCCGAAAGAACAAGTCTACTATTGTACGCATAGGCACATCAGTCGCTAGTCGTAGGGCTTCAATTAGTTCTGTGTATCTCGTCATACTACGCTCCGGGTTCTTTTTCTTTAAGTACTGTGAAAAACAAAAATAAACAGTTAATTGACTTGTACATATCAATATATGTATAAAATAATACGTTACGAATATGCCTCTATCTGTGTATCTAAATATATCTTTATATATATAATTCTTCTGTAAGTGTGTATGTCACTGAACTTCTCTTAAACGACTGGACCGATTTTGATGATTATTTTTGTGTGTATTCAAGGGGATCTGACAATGGTTTAGATTCACAATTTTGTCCGCTGGACAATGTTTTTTTAATTAATTTTTAATGTGTAGACAGGACAACGTCTGTCGGGTCCGCTAGTTATATATATAATTCAAAGGAGACTGACTGACATAGTCTATCAACGCACAGCCCGAACCACTGGACGGATGTGGCTGGGGCATGCAGATTTTAAGCGTAGACATCCATTAAGAAATCATTGTTCATCATGGATTTTGATCTACATATAATACCCCCAAGGGTATAAAATAGGGGATGAAAGTTTGTATGAAAATTCTGTCCCAAGTCACTGAAGCCACGCGAACGAAGTCGCGGACAAATGCTAGTTGAATATATTTACAAAATGCTTTTACGGGGGTCTGTTAAGTGTCTAGGCACCGAGCACCTGCTTGTCCGTGTCACTCAGACTGGTGTACATGAGTGTTGAGTGCACGAATTAGAGATGGTATACGCTTCTGGCGTCTATTACAGTGACATATTATTATGTTTTTATATCTATATGTAGCAAATCATATACATGACTTACATTATACAATTCCTGGTGCGTCATAGATGACGCTTCTGTTGCCGTGGCCTGATCTATTAGGCTTCGCTGCAGTCTTAAGGCATCTATATCGGCCGTGCTGAACATTGCGATTGCGTTCAAGTGCAAAGACTCTTGTGCGTCGAGTTCTAATGTCTTCACAAGTTTGATGACGTTTTCAACCCGCTCTACGCGTGCAATATCTGTAACATTATTGTGTTGCGCAAGAAGTTTTAGGTTTGTGGGCATATTAAACGCCGACGACCATATTAGAAAGATCGTTTTCCAATTTTCCTGAAGCAGCACTATCCGGTCAGAAATCGCCATGATGCGAGAGTAAGGTATCGCAAGCGTTGTCTTAGCTATATAAAACACTATCCTTGCGGCTATCTCATATATCCCCAGATAATTATTAGGTTCAAATAACTTTGCGGGCAATCGCATCATGCCCGCAAAGTCAGCTGGAGAGTATAAGTTATGCGACGAAGCGTCAGGTGGTGGTATCAGTGTTTGTAAATGTGGCAGTAGTAGGGGCGGCAGCCCTGGTGCGTGCGGCAGTAATGAAGGCAGCCCATGCAGTGGCACTTGCAGCTCTGGCCACCCTTGCAGTGCTGGCACTAGCGGCACGTGCTGTGGCGGCGGCACTAGCGGCACGTGCTGTGGCGGCGGCACTAGCGGCACGTGCTGTGGCGGCGGCACTAGCGGCACGTGCTGTGGCGGCGGCACTAGCTGTGGCGGCGGCAGCAGATGTGGCGGTGGCGCTTGCTGTGGCGCCACTTGCGGCGGCGGCACTTGTTGCGGCGCCACTTGCGGCGGCGGTGGCATTAGATTTTCCGGAAGACGCATTTCATGCCCTGGTATTACTTGTTGTGGTCTAGGGGGGAGTGTGGGCAAGGGTGTTAAAGTAAACTCGTTTCGAATGTTTCTGTTATGGGTAGTTAATGTGTTCTTATGTCTTGGCCACTTCTGGTATCTTTGGCGGCTTCTGTTGCGTGGTGACGTTGTGGAATCGCGTCCGTGTTGCCTAACCCTATTAGGTGAGGGCATTGGCAAAGGTGGCAAAGGCAAGCCGAGTGAATGCTGATCTGGTGGAATACGACGCGGTGAGGGCAGCACCGGCTCCCTGTAAGGCGAGGGAGCGGCCAAGGATGGTGTCCGTACCATTGCTCTACTCATTGGAGGTGGCATTCCGCTGGAGGGTGCTAGTGGGGCCACGTTTCGAATGAATGGCGGAGATGCCGGAGATGGACTTCTACGAGCTGAAGTTAAATCGTAAGGGATAGAAGGCCCCTCATCATGGCGGGGTGAGTGACCCGCCGGTGGCGGTGAAGTAAACCGAGCGGGTACTGATGTATTGTTGGTAAAAGATGTAGCCCGGCCTTCTGAATAGTTAGGAGTATTATTCCAGTTGAATAAAAAGTTACGCAAATCCATGTTGTGTCTTGAAGAAGAATTATCTTTGAGATAATAAGCTAGCTGCTTGTGTAGCGTCGTCTGTCTGGGACCGCGTTCTTGTTGAACAGCTAGAACAATAATAATAAGTTTATTTAATTGTAGCAAATAAATCATTACACTATGTTAATAATATACCAGAACCTAGAATACTAGTTTTTGTGTAACAAAAAACAACATCGGGCACTCTACAAAATTGAAAATCCTTGTGTTTCATTTTTCTTTATGAAAGATTTATATTAGAAAATCTATAACAACTACAATACAGTAATGTTATTAAAGATTGAAGAAAAAGTAAATAAAAATTTAAAAAAATGGAATGTTTGGTGGTAGCCTTTGTTGACATCTTGATCGGAAGAATTTCTTCGTAAGGTATTTATTGACTGCCGAATGTCGAACCCGACAAGAGTCCGAATAGTGGCCTCGTGTTTCTCAGTCACGCAACACGTCAGGCCTATCTCCACTTAACCACACTGCGTCTATTGCTTCGGTGGCGCTTTCTTCCTTAGTTTTATTAAAATTATGAATTTTGGATGGTTTGGAGTCAAATATCAATAGTATGACCGTAAATAGACAAATTGGTTGGTTCTTCGTGTACATTGTTATTATAATATGTAAATAAAATATATATTAATAATTGAAGTTAACAATTACCATCTCTATTCATACCGGCATCGCTACATTTTTTAAGTCTGCAAGCGCGACATTGATTCCGATGTGCTTTATCCATGGTGCAAGTGCCAGGGAGGCGTGACTTGCAGGTGTACCGGCGGTCGCGGCGGACAGACCTCTTGAAGAAGCCAGCGCAGCCATCGCACGCGAACACCCCATAGTGCTTCCCGGAGGAGTTGTCGCCGCATACTGCGCACGGCACGTCGTACAGGATTCGACCTTAACAAGCAATCTAAATGATATACACGCCCAAACAGCTTGCGACGCCTGTATGTTTCGCAAAGCACACGAGCTCTCTCGTCCATGTCTCACCACTCGGTTGACCGACATGATCAAATTTTTATGTGTTTCTAAAGTGTGCAGGTTCTGAATCCAGATCTCAGGCAGGTTTCTTGAGGTCCATCTTAGATTTTTAATAATTAGTAACCAAAAAAAAATGAAACTAAAATAAAAAAAGGGATGGGAGGTGCACCGAGCATCGTAATACTCTTTCACATGTTGACTTGAAACGTTGTGAAAATACCAGCAGAAAATGTCAGGAATAAGATCTTTACGCGTCAGTCGCATTTGCTACCTGTGAGCCATAGGGGAGATCACGTAAACAGTAAAATAAACCATGAAGTCGCTCGTGCTACAGCTCGCAGTGTGTACCAGTACAGCCTAAATATCAGCCTAGCCTTTCTTCCAAACTATGTTCGCGTCGGCTTCCAGTCTCACCGGATGCAGCTGAATATCTATATGACCTCCACACAACGCAATGACCTGGGATATAACACGATACCCTTCGGTAAGACTGCTTGTCAGACTTTCAAGCTTCTGACTACTGGTAACGTCTGTCAAAGATCTTCGAAAATGACCACCGGGAATTTAACGTGCCTTCTGAAATACAGAGAAACTCGATATGCATAAGATGGTCACCCATCCACAGAACAACCTCGGTAAGCGTGGCTTAACCTCGGAGATTTATCCGCGCGGCTGTTTTTAACTAAGACACGAGCTTTTCAAAGTACCAGTGCCGTCTATAATAGTTTGGAAGCCGCATTGATAGGAACCACTTATCTAATAATTATATTATAACAATACGACCTACGGAAACAGTACCAATTTAAAAAACGAGGGTTAAGTTAGCATTATTACATCATCACTTCACAGAAGGACATATTTTCTGAGTTCACAGTATATAAAGTCTCTCACCAGTGATTAATAAATCAAAGTGTCAGGGTTATATATTTACTCGAGATACACAAAAGCGCCGCGGGCCGTAGGACTCCGCCCCTTTATGGGAGGCTCTTATAATTTATGACTTTGCACAGCGGTATGTTTCTAACGAAGAAAGGGATGGTCGTATACAGTCGGTATACAAGGACTCTGTTTAACTATTTCGATTGGTTTAAGAGAAGTTTAAAGATAGAAACAGTTATATTACAATAATCTATACTAATATTATAAAGCTGAAGAGTTTGTTTGTTTGTTTGAACTCGCTAATCTCACGAACTACTGATCCGATTTGAAAAATTCTTTCAGTGTTAGATAGACCATTTATTGAAGAAGGCTATAGGCTATATCATCACGCTACCGCCAATAGGAGCAGAGTAACAGTAAAAAATGTTACAAAAACGGGGAAAATGTTGACCCATTCACTCTTATGTGACGCAAGCGAAGTTGCGCGGGTCAGCTAGTCTTTCATAATATTATAACTATGCCTCTAAACACACAATTAATGAAGTCGATACGCCAAAATCACAATATGTCTATTATATAGCATCTTACTGTCAAAATATTATTTGCACATTGCCTTTGAATAAACGACCGGCATGGCATTGAGGGCACACTGACAAAAAACTATTCGATCATGCCTTACTTGTGAGGGTTCCGTATTAAAATAGTTATTCTTTTTCCCGAATCGCGAATGATAAGGAAGCTTAGATAGCAGATATCAGTAATTGTGACTAGTAGAATAGTGTCATAATGACTGACTGTCATCATGAGACAGCCAAAAGACTAGGACAGATGGATAGGGTTCTCCATAGAATGTCACAACATAATAATTTGACATTATTCATAACCTAGACGAAACCTACCAATTTAAAATACATACAACTCAAAGGACTGACTGACATAGTGATCAAAGCACAGCCCAAACCACTGGGCGGATTTGGCTGAAATTTGGCATACAGGTAGATGTTATGACGTAGGCCGCTAAGAAAGGATTTTAATCAATTCTAACCCCAAAAGATAAAATAGGAGATGAAAGTTTGTATAAAAGTTCTGTCCTAAGTCACAATTCGGAAGGATTAAGTCGTGGGTAAAAGTTTTCATAATAAGACAGTAAAATAAAGTCCGCTTAATTGAAAACTATTTCCGAAATCCCGCGGTACCCCAAAACGTCCAAAGCATCTTTAGGATCCCACGGGCAGAGACAATAAGTTTATTCACTCGCTAACAGTCGTAAAGGCATAAAGGCAAACTGAACAAGACATCCCATTGGTATTCAACCCACAATACACTTGCGCCGGATGTGTGGTGTCAAATGAACTGATCGGGAGTGAATGTAAAAAGAATGAACCATGAGAAAACGTTTAGCACAGATAATTACGGGTTACTGAATGACTGTTTTTTTTTGTTTTTAACTTGAGATAAGTGGTATTTTATTTTTATGTTTGACTGACCATTTGAAAGGAGAATATTCCTCTGGATTTCAATATTTATTTAGAGAGAAAATCTATGCCTCTAGGATATAAATTAGTTGTCCATAACATTAATACACCCAATAAAAAGCGAATAATTAGACTGTGCATATCTATTTGTCGAAAAACATTTTTTCTGAACGCCTTATGCTTTAGATCAAGAAGTCGTGGGATTAGAAATATAAGATTGCGTATAATAACCATATTTTATATGAAAATGATGATCTAACATTACGCTATAACCCATTGGAACGAAGTTTTTAGATCAAATGCGATGTGAGCTCAAATGCTAGGATATAAACTTAATTATTTTAAATGAAGGATTAAGTAAGGGAAAGGAAGAAAATAAATGAATAAGTTAATAAAAAATAAATAAGTTCACACCAAAACCACACGCATTAACTCGTTGATAGAACTTTTACTCGAAAGTCGACACTCCAAACAAATTGTCACTGTTTCACTGAATATATAGATGTAATTTACAAAGAAGTACCACTAAAGGGTGGCTTATTTTATTGTTTTAAACATATTTTATTATAACGTCTGTATATGCTAAAGTGTAGGCAGAGGTGAAAAAATTCACCTGCTTTTCGCCATTTATAATTTAATGAGTCTAGCAGTTTAATTTAGAAGAAAACTATACCCGCGTTACTCGATTTACAATTAAGTAGGGGTGAGGTGTCAACTAAAGTTTGGTTAGACAATTGGCCTGATGAAGACCCATAGACCAAGTAGTAGCCGCTGAATGATGTAGGATACGAAACCAAACCCCGGGCTGGCATTGAAAATTTTCACAAATCCCAGAACAATTTTGTCAACCCCTGATAACGGACAAGATACCAGACCCCGGCTAGCATTGAAAACTGAATGATAACAGGCATGTTACCAAACCGCGGACTACTTTTGACAATATCAAAAAAGCCAAAAATAATTTTGACCAATCGTAGAATCAAACTAATCACCAGTCGTAACCCAGTCAACAGTTAATATTATTATTAATTGCCAACGAAATGCGTCATCGCATTTTTACGTATCGGTCCCAAATCATCATCTGACGGTCATTAACCGTGCGAGCGATCACCTGTGCAGTGACCGCTCGCGTGACTGAGGGGTCAAAACAAACCCTCCCTTAAATGAACAAGCCATTTAAATTAAAATTTATACCCAGGAAGAGATGTTCCCACAACAATTTTGCGTGATATATGAGTTTTAAAATATTTTTTTGTGTTTATTTAAGTGTAGAGTCGGTGTAACGATTTTGAATTTTTTTAATGAACTTTTTATTGTTTAAACTGTTGTTTTGAGTAAATAAATAAGATTTTAAATAGTGTTGTTTGTTAAAATTTTAATCATTTTTTTTTTGGTAATGAAATTCATAAATCGCAGCTTTTGATTTCTCATAAATTTAAAATTTTATAAATTCAACGTATTAACACAAAAATTATTCACATCTCGCTAACCACTATTAGAAGAAATGACTCTAAAATTAATCACACGTTTAATTCAAAAACAAATTATTGCCAAAATAACCGCCATTAAAGTGGTGTTATCATGTTAGATGATAATAACTAATTCGAAAAGCACTAATAAACGGTATCAGTATAGCAAGGGGTGTGTGGGAGCTGTGAGAGTATCAACAGATGCGCGGGTACCTCGTGGGAATGCAGCCGATGAGTCAAATTGTCCACACGTCATCTCGACGGTAATTAGCCATTAATATTGACTGTAATTAATCTATACTAATATTATAAAGCTGAAGAGTTTGTTTGTTTGAACGCGCTAATCTCAGGAACTACTGATCGAATTTAAAAAAATCTTTCAGTGTTAAGTAGCTAGGTTAGGTATCATCAATCATAGGTGAGGTAGTTAGGTATCATCAAGCTACAACCAATAGGAGCAGAGTAACAGTAAAAAATGTTACAAAGACGGGGAAAATTATGACCCATTCTCTCTTATGTAACGCAAGCGAAGTTGCGCGAGTCAGCTAGTTAGCCATAAATATCGAATGTAAATTAAACTTAATATCGAGAGGGAGGTTAGATCCCGTGGAAAAAATGCCGCTAAAAAGCGACTGTGAAGTGCCACTAATATTGTAATTAGCAGTCAGTGAAGCTAGTCATTAAAACTGTTTTTGTTGTGTTAGTGTTTTTTTTTGTAATTTTACACTTTAACATATATTTTTGTTTCTTTACAAGTGTTAGTCAGAAGTCAGCCATATTCGCACTAGTATAGAAAAGGAAGTGCAGGAAATTTGCATAATTATATGCAATTTATAAATCAAAATTTCTAATTCAATTGGAAAATGCAATTTAAAAATGATTTTACGAATGTGAGAGCCGGATAAAATTTATTGCTCACTGAACGGAAGTTTATAATTTTTCCAAACTATTTACGTAACAGACAGTGTAAAAGATATCCTATTTTGAAGTTTCCTTAACTGAGAGAAGTAGACTTGACAGTTTATCTGCTTTTAAGCACTTACCAAGACCAGACGCAAGGCGTATCGGGCGCATAACTATCTATTCACGATATTTCCACGTTTCTACAAACAAAACACCACATTAAAACGAATCCACGGGAACTATTTTCTCATCGGAACGTTGAGAATGAACACTGGAGTACTTCGCGGTTTTCAAGAGCACTCTAAAGTCAAAGGAATCAGTCAAGAATTGCAACAAACGTAAGAAAATAATTCTCTATTGTGAATGCGCCTGGTGGCAACATCTTTCGGCCACAATGCCGAGTGGCCCTTGCAATTTGTTCATTATTGTTATTGTTCTAATGCCACTTTATATAAACGGTTATTGGATCGAGAGCAATTGAGCGGTTAAAGTTTCATTCATTCGAAACACTCAATATTACCCTAACAAATATATTCGTGTGAATAGTTTTTGTGTAATTGTTACTTGATTTTGTTACTGTTGTTAATACGTTTTAAGTTTTATATGGTTTAAATTTTATTGAATAAAAATTTTGTATTTAAATTTATTACACATTTTACTTTAATGTAAAGTAAAATGGAATCGTTTATTTCTTTTTCGTAAAGTCAAAAAAAAAACCGGCTTAAGATTAAAAAACGAACGCAACGGATAGTGCGATGACAATAGAAAACAAGTATCCCCAAACTACAAAACAGTAGTCAAATAACAAGTAGTTTCACGGAAATCACACAATTATTGACGAGAAAAAAAACAAGTCATTTTGCGTAAACCATTCTTAAGAGACAAAAAGGATGCAGTAGCGAGGATTTCTTTTGTCTGTCGGTCACTTAGTATTGCATCTTTCTGCATAATTACAGCATCGAAAAACAGGTAATTACATTCAGATAATCCGGGTAAGTATCTGTACAAAGGCCGGGATGAGATGGGTCGGGAAGGCCCGGTGCGCGCCCGAGGGTTGCACACAATAGAACCACCAATAATAACATCGGAAAGTCGGTAGCTTCTCGCTTTCAACATTGAACTATAACAAAAACTACTAATACGTTTTTTGATGTTTGGGCCTCGAGGAATTTGCGGCCCCGTTTTTTTTGGATGACTTTTAGATATACAGCTGTTGTGATAACAAACATTTTTATGGTGTATTAATCCGTGATATTATATTTAATATGGACGAAATTTTATATACTTATTTATGGCACGGATAAGTTAATGAATAATTTAATATTTTTAAATTTCATTATGTTTCGTAAGTGTGTTGCAATTATTTGATTCCAGAAATTAAAAACCAGTAGTTGGCTATTAAAATAGAAAGAGATATAGAATTTAGAAAAATTTCGAAGAAATCTATCTAATACTGCACTCAGTCTTTGAAAAATAATACTGATTGAACAGTGAAATGAAAGTCGCGAAATCGTTTAGATAAAATTACGTGTTACTAAGAAAACGAGTCAGAAGTAGCTAGAAGAATTCTTTAATTAGTATTAGATTAGACTTCATGTTAATCAGAAAACTTACGAAATAACTTTGATATTTTGTCTACACGTTTAAAAACGACAAAATTATTCGTTAAATAAAGATAACAGTTGATAGAAAAATCAGCCCTAAAATATAATTACGCATGATAATATTGAGATTAAGAATTGCAAGTACTTAAATATAAGTTGATAGAAGAAGTCGGTAAAAATAGAGATTAGGAAGAAGTACCCAATAGTACTCATATTTTAATGTAATAGTAGTTTTAGTAATACATTAAAATAAAAAGATTAATCCCGTTTTCTGAGGTACATTTAGCAGTAGTTTACTTATTCAATAGCGCTTAAGCTCATATAAAAAAAAACGCTATTTAACAGATAAACTACCGCTAAATGTGCTCAGAAACAAGGTATAAGTAGTATATTTAAATTGACATATAGTTTTAATAATAATGTAAAGTTACCTATCTATATGAGTTCGCGTCGTCAACTGACTCGGTCCCAAGTTCCCGATAGCGATAAGGCAGTAAAATCAATTTAACATTAAGTCACACAACCGTGGCGGTAGACCATTAATATAAACTTAACAACTTGACAAATAAGCGAATTTTAATCTAGCATTAACAGCCCGGTTATAGTTTACTATCGGCGAATTAATTTAACGCAAGAAAAGATTAAAATTAATTTTGAGTAATGGTTTGGAACTTTAATGACGCCATCGTGTTATGTAACTTAGTGACGTCATTTTGGTTTTTAACTGTGTTGTTACTGGGCAAAGGTTCTCCTAAACCCTTATATTGCTAACTATCTTAAGTCGTTTCTTGCCAAATACTTTTCTGAATGAATTACTACTTAAATTATAGAATGGATTTTATTTCAATTGGGCACACATTATAATCCGGACAAACACATAGAATACTTTTTAACCCGTGAAATATCTCCAAATTAACAAAATCTCGGGTTGTGAATACGAATTACTAACACATTAGATATTTTTAGCCCGAGAAACTTCTTTAATTGTATAAAATCTAGGCTAAAAGCTTATGAACAACTTTTCCGCTCACAAGATTTTCATGAAACGTCTATTGCACAAGTTAGCAAAGTCAACATGTGTCAGATGAATTAGGAACTAAGTTGCTGAAGCCACTGCAAAGTTCTGTCTAGAATATAACAGGTAAAGTCTAAAATCCGACCGCTTTTAGTAAAATATTAATTAATTAAATTATTCGTAATCATACAAGGCACGATATATCTATGTATATCAGGCCTTTTTCCCGCAAGGGGTAGGCGGAAATGAGAGGACACCCCTTGATACGCTTCAAACTGCCTTTAATTAATTCACATCCATACATCTAGTTATGTTGGAACTATTTCTAAATATGTTATTCCTAATAATATAATCCATTACTGTCGCACTGTCAAGCAAGTGTCTCCTACCAGAATGAGAGTGAGGTTAGGCCTTAAGTCCACCACGGTGGCCAAATGCGAGTTTCGAAATGTATTCAAGAACTCTTAGACATTGAAAGTTGTATTACAATGTTTTTCCTTCACCGTTAGAAAAAGTTATATTATTTCTAATACACACAAATATTCGAAAAATCATTGGTGTGTTGCCTCCGGTTAGAAATTTCGACTTGTGTGGGAGGTGCTAAGACCACTCGGCTACCACAGCCAACACAAAAGCGAAAATAGATAGGTACTTAAAAGTCATCCTAAAATCCAAAAGTATACGATTTCCTTCGATCCAAAAGTATCCATCCAAAAGTATACGAAACTGATACTTCTTGAGACAGAGCTCCCGCATGCACTTGATTCATGTGCCGATGGGACTTAATTAGCGTGTACCCACCACGACGTTTAGCTGGTGGTCCAGAAACCGTATATAATAATTGTAACACATAATTAAGGATATAGGGGAACACACTGATTGCCAAATTGCGAAATATGAGATCTTTAATAATGTGAGGAATAGGGTATGCGAATGATGACCAGGAATTTCGGTTAGTGCGGGGTCAAGTAATAGATTTTTTTCGTTATTTTCTATTTGAAAGAATTCGTGGCAGGCCCGGAGATTGATAAAAGTCCTTATAATAATTGAGTTGCTCTCTCTTACATATGACTGACACTGTCAAAACGAAATGTAAGTGTATTTCATACACCTCTAACTACACCATCGTATTTAACAAGTGAGATGCTGTAAAATAAACTAAAACAAAACAAAAGTTCCATCTTTTCCCTTTACCTAATGTAACTTTCATTGCCAACTCTATCACAAACCTCTACCTACACTTTCAGGAACAAGCATAATGCAATAAGTAACAAAAATAAAAACCTCAAAATACAGAGTTAATGGTCTGCCAATCAGCCTGAAGTTTCAATTACAAAAAGTACCTAAAAGGCATAACCGATTCTCAATTTTGCTTTTTCAAAAATATCTTCGATCATGCAAGCCTGCAGGCCGTGAGTGCATCACAAACGTCCACTCTTAAAAGCTTCGGAAACCTTCGCAACAAATAAGAGTATTTAAACCTTTCAATTAATATCACTTATTTCGTTTTCCAGGTGAATAACGGTACGATTCGATTAAAATATTTTCATATCGAGTTCATTCGTAAAGAGTAATTAATACGTTGTAATAAACTGTTATTAAATGCAAACTACAGATTAAAAATTATTTTGCTTTAGGTAATAACATTTAATTCTATCCATGATTTAGTCCGCGTAAAAAGACTTCCCGGGGTAAAAAGTGTAGCACAAATCCTATAAAATATGCTAATCCAAGATGTATTTTATATGTGTGACAAATTTCATTCAAAATCCGTTCACTAATTTTGGCGTGACATGAGTACCAGTCAAGCAAACTTTCCCATTTATAATATTAAAAGGTTGTAAAAGTCAAAACGTCTCTAAACTTCATATACCTCTGCCAACGTTTAATAGTAAAACACGTATATTACAAACAAAAGTTCTATTTATAGTTTGTAATGCAAACCGCAAACCTACATGAATACAAATGAAATGCTTTATGAACTAAATATGAACATTCCATAGCATTCTGTTCATCGGAACGCGGAAATCCCGAAAACAGCCGAACATATTTTCAAAGAACTCAAATATTCCGAGTATTTCGGTTTTAATTTGTAATTTAATGAAATATTATTTAGCAGGTTGGCAAATTCACTAGCAACACACCCGACCCCGCCTGGTTTAGTAGAACCAAATTCGATAAAAAAAAACTACTTCACATTCAATGTTTTCTTAAAAATCTCTCTATCTATTGTAGAAATTCTTGAGAAAATCTGTTTAGTATATTCTGAGTTTATCGCAAAATTCGAAAGGTGTGATTAAGTTTTTAATTAGCCGGCGTTAAGACAACAAAAACTATACCTCTGACCGAGATCTATGTTCATGCAGAACAATAATTAGTCTTGAATAATTTTAGAGATAAAAACCATGAAATTCCAAAAACTAAATTAATTTCTATCAACCCTAATACCTACTAACATTATAAATGCGAAAATCTATCTGTTCTGCTTGCTATATCGAATTAAAGAAGTGTAGCATGGAGATAAATGGCGAACTTAAGTTCCAAACATAGTCTACCGTTTGTAAAACCAGACGCTAACTCTTTTTTTTATTTTATCCAAGTTGCGCGTAAGCGGAGCCGCGCGGTGCAGCTAGTAAAAAGAAAAACGAAATGCAATGCAAAGATCAAAGAATACGTACAAATCCTTTTTCCGAGATATCACACAAAGTTTGTA
This sequence comes from Anticarsia gemmatalis, assembly GCF_050436995.1. Taxonomy (NCBI): domain Eukaryota; kingdom Metazoa; phylum Arthropoda; class Insecta; order Lepidoptera; family Erebidae; genus Anticarsia; species Anticarsia gemmatalis. The sequence goes on along the minus strand of NC_134776.1, from coordinate 20,753,931 downwards.
AAAATCCTCCTATTCATATAGTTCCAGGATTTTCCTACGCAGAAATAGAATACTTCTGGAAAGTTCTAGCGTATTCACGTGTAGGGTCTCTGCAATTTAATACCACAATGATATTCTCAGGCTTACTATAAGTCTTCATATTGCAGGTGGAATACTTCGAAATATGATATAGGTCCGTATTCCTTATTTTTCTGGACAGTCCGCGTGGAAAGATTTACCGGGGTAAAAAGTACCAAACATAAATATGTATATTATTATGTTACTGTAAAAGCCCGAAAATGTGACCTTCTCTGCTCTCTGCCTACCCCGAAAATCTTAAGTACAAAAGACGTCCCTGATTTTGAAAAATTCTTTACAGTGCCTTTTAATAATCGTTTAAATGGAATGAACTGCCACATTGAGCAGGCTCAACCTGAGTTAAAGAGTAGGTATGGAGTTCACATCTTGGTTGAGACAATACTTTATATAACTTCTTTATATAACTTTATATAACGTTTTTGTAAAATGATCCTATCCTATCATATGAACAAGTAATACAAACAGACGTAGGAGGAGGAGGTAACCTTTACTGCACTATTTTTAATTACGATTGAGGAGGTATTATTGCGAGCTTCCTACAAAACGCCCACAGTGTAACTGGATATTATTAAAGAAAGCTCCTTTGACATTTGATTTACACGAGCATATCCTTAGAGAAGATATAGTTAGACGACTTAGCTCGAGAAGTAATAATATATGCTAATGTCCCTTAATGTCTTTCCTTGTCCCATTTTGATACTAACATAATTTTGAAATTATAGGGTAAACTAACATGATTTTGATATTATTAAGGGTGTACTTTAAGATTTTTTTTAATGAAAGAAAAATGATGGGCTGTGGCAACGTCCCGTCTCTTGCGTGCGTTTTTTATAGGCAACTATTTTTTGTATAACACATTACGTTTTATTAAGAACCTGCGAATATGTATGTTAAATTCTTCGCAAGTAAATCTGACTTTTAAGATTTTAAATTGATAATTTCATTTGTTAAGTAATCAGTTTGAAACTTTTAACTAGCATGATGAAACTCCCGACGGAAAAATTATTTCATTTTAGAAACACAGCGGTAATTTTTAAAAATATTAGTATGAAATAAAATGTATAGATAGAATAAGTATACCTTTATACTTAGAAAAGAGCTATTCAATAGCTCTACAGTTACATTGAAACCCTATATTAATTACTTCCCTTCTCAGTACTACATATTGCAATCAGATAATGTCTATGAACAACTAAAACCCGCAAATGAAATTCTCATAATAGTTCTCTATGAAAGGAAATTTAATTACGTTTTGGGGCTCAACACACGACACACCAGTTAATTTGTTAAATGCTTGAAACCGACGGAAGAGTATGACAACATGTGTGGATGTGAATAAAGCAAAAGATGTTTGTAGCAATTGAAGTCGAAAAGTCCTGGTCAGACACCGGTTTCTCTTACAGACTATATATATGTATATTACTAGTTTTATCCCCGACTGCCTCTGCCACCTGATTTTTCCCACGGGAATGCGTCATTTTCCCAGGTAAAAAGAAGCCTATGTCCTTTCTAGGGTATCAAAATATCTCCATACCCAATTTCATTCAAATTGGTTCAGTAGTTTAGGCGTAATTGAGTAACAGACAGTTACTTTCGCATTTATAATATAAAAAAATGACAGTAATAAATGTATGGATGTATATATTCGACAGAAGAAAGGAACGAGAAGCGTTCTTTCGTCTTTACCCATCCACATAGGAAAAAGTGAAATATTTATTGTAAAATATAAAAATAATAAGCATTTTCCAAGGATACTTTCCTGGTAGTTCTCAAAGAGATATTTTTAAAATATTGCCAGCGCTTAACCTTCTAGGAAACCGATCTCATGTCTTTATTATTAACGTGGGAGACTGACAAGGCTGTCTTCAAAGGGAGAGAGGAAATTGATAAGAAAATTGCGCTTTTACTGCACTAAAGGTTATTAAACATTAAAGGTAACATGTGAGTACTTTGAACATGTTATAAAGTAATAATTTGTTGAAGGTAAGTTAGTAATTTAAAAGATGAGTTGGGGGCTTTCGACTATCTTATTTGACAACTATTTGAAAGCCACTATGCTGTACATTATTTTCTTCGTTAGATTTTAATAATTGACACGATACGTCAAAGCAGCAATGTACTTTTTATTGACCATCAATATTACGTGCACTAGTTGTCAAATGAGATACGCAATACGCAGTAAGACCGGGCTTCCGAATACAGAATGATTAGCCAAAAGCTGCCATTAGATTAAATTTAGAAAGAAACAGGAAGCTTTGTCCAGAAGTTAGCCACACTAACAAACAAACTAGACTAAAAAAAATGATCGAGGTAAGAGATGGTAGATCTATACCATACCATAATGTCGTTTTCCGACGGCATCAAAAAATAAATACGACAGACATTATTCAAAGTTTTAAGTACAGAAAAGTCCCGACGGACAGGTGTTGAAAATTCTCATTCATTTTCATAACACTGATATTTACGCGAGAAAACTTAGCAACAATCACGTTTTTATCAAAGTATTTACTGCACAAATGTTTGAGTTAAAACTATTTGTAAAGGGTACTTTAAAACTTTACTACACTGAGAATGTTTCTTGTATCCTACTTAGTGACGGAAGAAAAACATTCTATAGAAATACAGGGAATTATGAAGAATACTTTATAACAAGGTAGATATTTTATTCCGTATTTTCACTTGGAAAATATTTCTCGGAACCCGTAATACTTCATAAGTAGAACGAATTAAAAACAATATGTATTTTATATAAAAAATATAAACGGGCAGAAAATATTTTATGTACTGAGTGTATTGTTATATACTGAAATTATAGAGGATGTATTAAAATTCACGGAAATCACGACTACCTTT